>NW_028225187.1:22019639-22117139 GCF_052327205.1 Somniosus microcephalus | reverse complement strand
CAGTCTCAGCTGAAAGGTCTCTGACGAGAAATCGGAGAAGGAAAAGTGAACAACTTGATCATAGCCGAGACTGCGGCTGATATCTCAGACGCTCGAAAGAGTATTTCACCTTGTTAACATCTTGCAATTATATCAGACCCTGGTGAGACCACAGCTGGAGTACTGTGTACAGTTTTGGTCTCCTTACCTAAGAAAGGAGATACTTGCCATAGAGGAAGGTTCACCAGACGTGAGTACAGGAGCAAGGGTGTCTTACTACAGTTGTACTGGGCCTTGGTGAGTCCACACCTGGAGTACTGTGTGTTGTGTATGTAATATGTGTGCTACTTTGAACCTATGGACAGGACTGCACTACTTGTAGGGCGTAGTGATACGCAGTACCACTCCTGGCCATAGGGGTATAAATAGTACTGTGGGTACTGATCTCCCCTCAGTTCCCGCCTGTGGGCATGAAGTAAAGACCTACGTATAGTCCCTACCTCCAACCAGTAAAGACCTGTTTGAGTTATACGTTTAAGTCTTTGTGTTAATTGTTCAATACAATACACATACTTAACACTGTGTGCAGTTTTGGTCTCCTTATCCAAGGAAGGACATACTTGCCATAGAGGGAGTGCAACAAAGGTTCACCAGACTGATTCCTGGGATGGCAGGACTGTCGTATGAGGAGAGTTTGGGTCGACTAGGCCTGTATTCACCAGAGTTTAGAAGGATGAGAGGGGATTGTGTTAAGTATGTGTATTGTATTGAACAATTAACACAAAGACTTAAACGTATAACTCAAACAGGTCTTTACTGGTTGGAGGTAGGGACTGCACATAGGTCTTTACTTCATGCCCACAGGCGGGAACTGAGGGGAGATCAGTACTCACAGTACTATTTATACCCCTATGGCCAGGAGTGGTACTGCGTATCACTACGCCCTACAAGTAGTGCAGTCCTGTCTATAGGTTCAAAGTAGCACACATATTACATACACAACATTCCTCCCTTCCTAGCTTTACAGTCATCTCCCCATTTAACATAACGTAATAACATATATACATATATAACTTCAGGTTTACATAACAGAATAACATAGATACATAGATAACTTCATGTCAAAACAGATCACAGATTCAGTCTCTGCGGAAAACAGTTCACAGATTCAATCTCTGTGGTGTAGTCGGTTCACGTTGCTGGAGTGACTCATTCAATAGTCCTTCCATGGATTTAACAGTTTGAACTTCCGAACTGAATTGGCTCAGTTCGGAGGGACCACGTGTGTGATCTGGTAGAGGTAATAATGGTTCAGATGGGTCATCTTCTGTTTCGACTTTTCCTTTTCTGCTTCTTGGAGACTCTCTGGGCTCCACTGTCAGCTGCCAGCTGCATGCGCAGTTCCTCCTTCTCTTCCTCCTTTTTCCGTAGTAGAGCCACCTTCTCCCGATGTTCCGTAGACTTTCGGTGCTCCTCCATGATTTCTGTATGGTGGGAGTCGAAGTTACAAGTTGGGCAGGACAGGACATAGTAATATTCGGTGTCGTCCTGATCTAGGCCAGCGAGAGGGTCTTCTATTTCCTCCATACCCAGCTGGGTGTTAGCCAGCTTTTGTTCCAAGTCCAGACATCTTTCCTGAAGAGACTTCTTCATGCGTACCTCTTCATCCAGCTTTTTCTGGGCTTTCAGCAAGTCGTTTACTAATGACCTCATTTGAGATTTTACTACTTCAACTTCTTTTGGAGATTGATTGATCGGACTATTCAATCCCTCTACCGGAGCAGCTGTTTCAGCGGTCTGTTGTTCTACGTTGACGTGAGTCAGCGTACTTTTGGCATCCAAGGGCTGCTCTGTTGCAGTCATCTCAGTCTGTGTTGCCACCTCAGCTCTTCCAATAACCTTTGAGAGCTCCGAACCCCTTTCGTTTGAATATTGAAGTTCGTGTTCAAGTTTTTCCCATTTCAGAGTCCTGTCCTTCAGCATATGCAGGAGTTGGCTGACCGTTAACTCCTCTGACATCAGACGTTTTGTGTGCTCCTGCTCCATTTTCTCCATCAGCTGCTTCTGTTGTCTTTCCAGATTCTCCAACTCTATATCAAAGAACTCTTTCGTTGCATTCAACTCTTGCTCAAAACGGCGAAGCATTTGTTCTAATTGCTGTTGTAGTTTGAAATGGAGTTGAGTTCGAGCCCGGTGTCCCTCAGAAATGGGCACATCAGTAGACTTGCCAGACTCAGAATCCACAGTTAAACTATGTTGTTGTTGCTCAGTGGAATTCTGTGCTGAAACTTTGTCTTTTGCACCTGAGTTGGGCTTACCATCATCCGTTCCAGAGTCTGGGCCGACTATCTTCACCGAGTTCTCACTCGTTATTGTTTGTAGGAAATGCCAGTCCATATTCATTTTCCTAATCCACTCCCGTCCTAGTAGTGGAGGACCTCCTTCAGATATCACATATAAGTCCATTATTTGACTGTCTTCGCCCTTGTGGACCACTGCAACCTCTATTTTCCTGATGGGGTACACTCTTTGCCCCGTGTATGTTTCCAATATAATCCCCGTATCCTGTAGGGGAATATGTTGGAATAACTTTCCGTAATCTTTCTTATTTATGACCGTCAATGCCGATCCAGTGTCCAATTCCAGTTTTACTTGGACTCCTATCTGAAGAGTGACCCAAATTGTCTGGAGGTCTGCACCCTTACCAGCGTTGAGTACTCTTAAGCTAGCCAGTTCATTACTGCTAGCGTCTGAATCGGACTCCTGTTCGGTCACCTTGTGTACCTTTGCGTATTTTCCTTGCGGTGACTTCTTGTTGCTGGTCTTCTTCGCTGACCTGCATACTCTAGCTATATGTCCAAGCCTACCACAATTTCTACATTCTTGGTTTTTAAACCAACACTGGTTCTGATCATGCGTTGTCTTTCCACAACGATAACATTTGCCAGAACTCACACCCAATTTGTGTGCACTGAGCTCCGGTGACCGTAGCTGCATTACTGCCGTGCCTCTCGCTGCGGCTTCGTGTGCTGCTGCCATAGTGACCGCCTTCTCAAGCGTCAGCTCATTCTCCTCGAGCAGTCGCTTTTGTATGGAGTGGTGAATTGAAATGACAGGCGACCGGAAGCTCGGGGTCACCCTTACGGACTGAACGGAGGTGTTCCGCAAAGCGGTCACCCAATCTGCGTTTGGTCTCCCCAATGTAGAGGAGACCGCATCGTGAGCAGCGAATACAGTATACTAGATTGCGAGAAGTACAAGTAAATCGCTGTTTCACCTGGAAGGGGTGTTTGGGGCCCTGGACAGTTCATTTCAATTCACCGCTCCATTCCCACTCGGACCTCACCGTCCTTGGCCTCTTGTACTGTTCCACGGAAGCTCAACGTAAACTCGAGGAACAGCACCTCATCTTCCGATTAGGCAGTCTGCAGCCTTCCGGACTCAATATCGAGTTCAACAATTTCAGATCATAACCTCGGCCCCTATTTCATTTTTACTTATATTTTTCCACTCCTTTCCTCCCCCCCCCTTTTCCTTTTGTTTCTCTCTCACACCTGGCAGCTATCTTTTGCCCTGCCAGTACACTTTACACCTAATCCCAGCCTATTACCATCTCGTCTAGCTTCTAATCTCTTTTACTTCTTTTGGTTCTTTTATTCTTTTGTCCGATCGCAGCCCTGCCTTCGATCTAGTTCCTTTTCTCTCCAGTTTTGAAGAAGGGTCAAGCCCGAAACGTCAACTCAAATTTATCTCCACGGATGTTGCCTGACCTGCTGAGTTTTTCCAGCATTTTCTGTTGTTATTATGGCGTTTCAAGTGCTCATCTAAATGCTTCTTGAATGTTGTGAGGGTTCCTGCCTCTACCACCCTTTCAGGCAGTGAGTTCCAGATTCCAACCACCCTCTGAGTGAAAAAGTTTTTCCTCAAATCCCCCTCTAAACCTCCTGCCCCTTACCTTGAAACTATGACCCCTGGTTATTGACCCCTCTACTAAGGGGAAAAGTTCCTTTTTATCTACCCTATCTATGCCCCTCATAATTTTGTACACCTCAATCAGGTCCCCCCTCAGCCTTCTCTGCTCTAAGAAAAACAACCCCAGCCTGTCCAGTCTCTCTTCATAGCTGAAGCGCTCCAGCCCAGGTAACATCCTGGTGAATCTCCTCTGCACCCTCTCCAATGCAATCACATCCTTCCTATAGTGTGGCGACCAGAACTGCACACAGCATTCCAGCTGTGGCCTAACCAGCGTTTTGTACAGCTCCATCATAACCTCCCTGCTCTTATATTCTATGCCTTGACTAATGAAGGCAAGTATCCCATATGCCTTTTTAACCTCCTTATCTACCTGTCCTGCTGCCTTCAGGGATCTATGTACATGCACACCAAGGTCCCTCTGATCCTCTGTCCTTCCTAGGATCCGACCATTCATTGTGTATTCCCTTGCCTTGTTGGTCATCACCTCACACTTTTCAGGGTTAAATTCCATTTGCCACTGTTCTGCCCATCTAACCAACCCATCTATATCGTCCTGTAGCCTGAGGCACCTCTCGCTATTTACCACTCCACCAATGTTCCTGTCATCTGCGAACTTACTGACCATACCTCCTACATTCATATCTGAATCATTAATGTACACTACAAACAGCAAAGGACCCAGCACTGATCCCTGCGGTACACCACTGGACACAGGCTTCCAGTCACCAAAACAACCTTCGACCATCACCCTCTGCCTCCTGCCACTAAGCCAATTTTGGATCCAATGTGCCAAATTGCCCTGGATCCCATGGGCTCTTACCTTCTTGACCAGTCTCCCATGTGGGACTTTGTCAAATGCCTTACAGAAGTCCATGTAGACCACATCAACTGCACTACCCTCATCCACACAGGCTTCCTTGATTCTCAGTCTCTTCCATCTCTTCCTGGGATGAAGGCAGAGAGAGTTTGATCTAACACTAATTGAGGGGGTGCTATTCGTTCTTTAGTGTGTTTGTAATTGTATCAGCGAGCAAGAATTTATCAATTATTGGCCAGTTACGAAGCTGAGCCAGATCTCCACCCAAAGAACACTAACAACAAAACTCTGCATTTACATAGCGCCTTTCACATAGTCAGTCTTCCCAGGTGCTTCACAGGTAGCTGTTATCAAATAAGACACATATGGCAACAAGAGCAGGTCAGAGGCTGGGTATTCTGCGGTGAGTGTCTCACCTCCTGACTCCCCAAAGCCTTTCCACCATCTACAAGGCACAAGTCAGGAGTGTGATGGAATACTCTCCACTTGCCTGGATGAGTGCAGCTCCAACAACACTCGAGGAGCTCGACACCATTCAGGATAAAGCAGCCCACTTGATCGGCACCCCATCCACCACCTTAAACATTCACTCCCTCCACCACCGGCGCACCGTGGCTGCAGTGTGTACCATCTACAAGATGCACTGCAGCAACTCGCCAAGGCTTCTTCGGCAGCACCTCCGAAACCCGCGACCTCTTCCACCTCGAAGGACAAGGGCAGCAGGTGCATGGGAACACCACCACCTCCAAGTTCCCCTCCAAGTCACACACCATCCTGACATGGAAATATATTGGACAATCCTTCATCGTCGCTGGGTCAAAATCCTGGAACTCCCTCCCTAACAGCGCTGTGGGAGCACCTTCACCACACGGACTGCAGCGGTTCAAGAAGGCGGCTCACCGCCACCTTCTCAAGGGCAATTAGGGATGGGCAATAAATGATGGCCTCGCCAGCGACGCCCACATAGAAACATAGAAACATAGAAGATAGGAGCAGGAGTAGACCATTTGACCCCTCGAGCCTGCTCCGCCATTTAATGAGATCATGGCTGATCATCCAAATTCAGACCCCTGTCCCTGCCTTCTCCCCATATCCCTTGATCCCTTTAGCCTGAAGAAATATATCTAACTCCTTCTTGAATATATTTAATGAATTGGCCTCCATTGCCTTCTGTGGTAGAGAATTCCACAGGTTCACCACTCTCTGGGTGAAGAAATTCCTCCTCATCTCAGTCCTAAATGGCTTACCCCTTATCCTTAGACTGTGACCCCTGGTTCTGGACTCCCCCGCCATCGGGAACACCCTTCATGCATCTAGTCTATCTAGTCCTGTTAGAATTTTATAAGTTTCAATCCCATAAACGAATTTAAAAAAAAGATAGCAGGACAGGTGACCAAAATTTGACTCAGAAACGTAGGTTTTAACATCCTCGGTAATGCCTCCGGAAAATCGCCAGTCTCCAGACCTGCCTCAGCTCATCTGCTGCTGAAACCCTCACCCATGCCTTTGTTACCTCTACACTTGACTATTCCAACACACTCCTGGCTGGCCTCCCACATTCCACCCTACATAAACTTGAGGTCATCCAAAACTCGGCTGCCCGTGTCCTAACTCGCACCGAGTCCCGTTCGCCCATTACCCCCTGTGCTCGGTGACCTACATTGGCTCCTGGTTAAGCAGCGCCTCGATTTCAAAATTCTCATCCTCCTGTTCAAATCCCTCCATGGCCCCTCGCCTCCTCCCTATCTCTGTAACCTCCTCCAGCCCTACAATTCTCATCCTCCTGTTCAAATCCCTCCATGGCCCCTCGCCTCCTCCCTATCTCTGTAACCTCCTCCAGCCCTACAATTCTCATCCTCCTGTTCAAATCCCTCCATGGCCGCGCCCCCTCCCAATCTCTGTAACCTCCTCCAGCCCCTAGAATTCTCATCCTCCTGTTCAAATTCCTGCATGGCCCTCGCCCCCTCCCTATCTCCGTAACCTCCTCCAGCCCCTACAATTCTCATCCTCCTGTTCAAATCCCTCCATGGCCCTCGCCCCCTCCCTATCTCTGTAACCTCATCCACCCCTACAATTCTCATCCTCCTGTTCAAATCCCTCCATGGCCCTCGCCCCCTCCCTATCTCTGTAACCTCCTCCAGCCCTACAACTCTCATCCTCCTGTTCAAATCCCTCCATGGCTCTCGCCCCCTCTCTATCTCTGTAACCTCCTCCAGCCCCTACAATTCTCATCCTCCTGTTGAAATCCCTCCATGGCCCCTCGGCCCATTCCTATCTCTGTAACCTCCTCCAGCCCCTACAATTCTCATCCTCCTGTTCAAATCCCTCCATGGCCCTCACCCCCTCTCTATCACTGTAACCACCTCCAGCCCCTACAATTCTCATCCTCCTGTTCAAATCGCTCCATGGCCCCTCGCCCCCTCCCTATCTCTGTAACCTCCTCCAGCCCTACATTTCTCATCCTCCTGCTCAAATCCCTCCATGGCCCTCGCCCCCTCTCTATCTCTGTAACCTCCTCCAGCCCCTACAATTCTCATCCTCCTGTTCAAATTCCTCCATGGCCCTCGCCCCCTCTCTATCTCTGTAACCTCCTCCAGCCCCTACAATTCTCATCCTCCTGTTCAAATCGCTCCATGGCCCTCGCCCCCTCACTATCTCTGTAACCTCCTCCAGCCCTACAATTCTCATTCTCCTGTTCAAATCCCTCCATGGCCGTCGCCCCCTCCCTATCTCTGTAACCTCCTCCAGCCCCTATCATTCTCATCCTCCTGTTCAAATCCCTCCATGGCCCTCGCCCCCTCCCTATCTCTGTAACCTCCTCCAGCCCTACAATTCTCATCCTCCTGTTCAAATCCCTCCATGGCCCCTCGCGCCCTCCCTATCTCTGTAACCTCCGCCAGCCCCTACAATTCTCATCCTCCTGTTCAAATCCCTCCATGGCCCTCGCCCCCTCCCTATCTCTGTAACCTCCTCCAGCCCTACAACTCTCATCCTCCTGTTCAAATCCCTCCATGGCTCTCGCCCCCTCTCTATCTCTGTAACCTCCTCCAGCCCCTACAATTCTCATCCTCCTGTTCAAATCCCTCCATGGCCCCTCACCCCCTCCCTATCTCTGTAACCTCCTCCAGCCCTACTATTCTCATCCTCCTGTTCAAATCCCTCCATGGCCCCTCGCGCCCTCCCTATCTCTGTAACCTCCTCCAGCCCCTACAATTCTCATCCTCCTGTTCAAATACCTCCATGGCCCTCGCCCCTTCCTATCTCCATAATCTCCTCCAGCCCCACAAGCCCCCGAGATACCTGCGCTCCTCCAATTCTGCCCTCTTGAGCATCCTCGATTATAATCGCTCAATCTTTGGTGGCCGTGCCTTCTGTTGCCGAGGCCCTAAGCTCTGGAATTCCCCGCGTAAATCTCTCCGCCTCGCTACTAGGACCCCGTATGCTTTTTTAACCGCTTTCTCCACCTGCCCTGTACCTTCAACGATTTGTGCGTCTATACCCCCAGGTCGCTCTGTTCATGCACCCCCTGAGCAGGTGTAGGTCTTGCTAATGTGTCAGGAGAAATATTTAGAATCATTTCGTAATATTGCTTGACACCAACCTTCAGCTGCCAATCCTTTCTCCACACCGAAGGGAACTATAGAAAAAGAAATAAGACAGTACACAGTTATCAAACCGGTTAGAGCAAAGCAAAATCCTATGGTGCTGGAACTCTGTAATTGAAATGGAAAATATTGTAAATACTCAGCAGGCCAGGCAGAATCTGTGGGGAGAGAAAACAGAGTGAAGGTTTCAGGTCGATGACCATTCGTTCAAATCCCTCCATGGGAACCTGTGCAGGGAGACAGAGGAAAGGGAAGCAAGGATAGAAGCAAAAGACAGGAAGTCAGAGAAATCAAGGGTGTAAATCAAACATGGCCGCAGTAAACAATGGCCCAGCAATTCGGGTCGGGGGCTTCCCGCGGGTGCGAGCCCCCGACCTGCACTTACCTAGCGCACCGGCCGTTGAGCTGTGGGCCCGCGTGGGATTCCGATCCTGGGCCTCCTCCAACTGCCGGCGTGCAGTGCTTGCGTATCCCAGGGGCGCAGTTAGTTCGATGCGTCCCCTGGGATCACATGGGACGTGGAGAGCCAATGGTAGCAGGGAAATGCCCATTCATAAAATTGACAGGAAGAGCTGTCAAAATTATAAATACTATAAGCCCCAAAACATCACTAAAATTTCAAATAAATTTTTTTTAAATCACATTTTTAAAATAACTATAGATTACATAAAATAACTATTTTAAACAATAATTTAAATTTTTGAAAAAATTAATTACATTTTCTAATGGGGCTAAAAATAAACTTACCTTTCTTTAAAGAACTTAAAAATAATAAACCTGTGGAAAAAATGTTTTAATATTAATTAATTCACCACTGACCTTGTTAAAAGCAGGCCTTGCGCCTGCTTTATAAAAGTGTAACTCCTGGAGACTTACCCTCCCGGAGATACCTGCAAAAAAAACGTAAGTTCCATGCGCACGCGCTGCCTCTCCGGCGCACGCGTTCGACCACTGAACCCTTTCCTTTAAGGGAACAGAAGTTCCGGTTTCCCGCGCATGCACGGACCCGGCACTTCCATTGGGCCTACGGGTGAGTACCCATCGTATACTCACCCGTGGAGACCCAAATTTCTGGGCCAATAATTCTAAAAGGTCTAAGAGTGTTAAAAAAAACAAGCCTGAAGGCTTTGTGTCTTCATGCGAGGTGGATGAATTAGCTGCGCAAATAGATGTAAACAGATATGAGAAAATTGGGATTATGGAAATATGGCTCCAGGGTGACCAAGACTGGGGATTCAACATCCAGGGGTATTCAATATTCAGGAAGGACAGGCAAAAAGGAAAAGGCGGTGGGGTAGCATTGCTGGTTAAAGAGGAGATTAACACAATAGTAAGGAAGGATATTAGCTCTGATGATGTGGAATCTGTATGGGTAGAGCTGAGAAATACCAAGGGGCAGAAAACGTTAGTGGAAGTTGTATACAGACCCCCAAACAGTAATGCCGAGGTTGGGGATGGCATTATATGGGAAATTAGAGATGCGTGCAATAAGGGCACAGCAGTTACCATGGGTGACTTTAATCTACATATAGATTGGCCTAACCAAATTAGTAACAATACTGTGGAAGAGGAATTCCTAGAGTGTATACGGGATGGTTTCCTGGACAAATATGTCGAGGAACCAACTAGAGATCAGGCCATCTTAGAATGGATATTATGTAATGAGAAAGGATTAATTAGAAATCTTGTTGTGCGAGGCCCCTTGGGGAGGAGCGATCATAATATTATAGAATTCTTCATTAAGATGGAGAGTGAAGTATTTGATTCAGCGACTAGGGTACTGAATTTAAATAAAGGAAACTACGATGGTATGAGGCGCGAGTTGGCTAGGATGGATTGGGGAATATTACTTAAAGGGTTGACAGTGAATAGGCAATGGCAAACATTTAAAGATCGCATGGATGAACGACAGAATTTGTTCATCCCTGATTGGCATAAAAATAAAACAAAAAAGGTGACTCAACATTGGCTAAGAAGGGAAATTAGGGATAGCATAAGATCCAAGGAGAGCACATATAAATTGGCCAGAAAAAGCAGCAAACCTGAAGATTGGGAGCAGTTTAGGATTCAGCAAAGGAGGACAAAGGGATTAATTAAGAGGGGGAAAATAGAGTATGAGAGTAAGCTCACAGGGAACATAAAAACTGACTGTAAAAGCTTTTATAAATATGTGAAGAGAAAAAGATTGGTGAAGTCAAGCGTAGGTCCCTTGCAGTCAGAATCACGGGAATTTATAATGGGGAACAAAGACATGGCAGACCAATTAAATACATACTTTGGTTCTGTCTTCACAAAGGAGGACACAAATAAACTCACAGACATGTCGGGGAACGTAGGGTCTAATGAGAGGGAGGAACTGAATGAAATCAGTATTTGTAGGGAAATGGTGTTCGGGAAATTGACGGGATTGAAGGCCGATAAATCCCCAGAGCCTGATAATCTACATCCTAGGGTACTCAAGGAAGTGGCCCTAGAAATATTGATGAATTGCTGGTCATGTTCCAAAATTCTATAGACTCTGGAACAGTTCCAATGGATTGGAGGGTAGCTAATGTAACCCCACTATTTAAAAAAGGTGGTAGAGAAAAAATGGGGAATTATAGACCGGTAAGCCTGACATCGGTAGTGGGGAAAATGCTAGAGTCCATTATAAAAGATGTAATAGCAGAGCGCTTGGAAAACAGTGACAGGATCGGACAAAGTCAACATGGATTTACAAAAGGTAAATCATGCTTGACTAATCTACTGGAATTTTTTGAGGATGTAACTGGTAGAATAGATAAGGGAGAACCAGTGGATGTGGTATATTTGGACTTTCAGAAGGCTTTCGATAAGGTCCTGCATAAGAGACTAGCGTGCAAAGTTAAAGCACATGGGATTGGGGGTAAGGTACTGACTTGGATAGAAAACTGGTTGGCAGACAGGAAGCAAAGAGTTGGAATAAACGGATCTTTTTCCGAGTGGAAGGCAGTGACTAGTGGGGTACCGCAGGGATCAGTGCTAGGACCTCAGTTATTCACAATATATATTAATGATCTAGACAAGAGAACTAGATTTAATATCTCCAAGATTGCAGATGACACAAGGCTGGGTGGAGGATGCAGAGAAACTCCAGTACGGTTTGGGCAGGTTGGGTGATTGGGCCGATGCATGGCGGATGCAGTATAATGTGGATAAATGCGAGGTTATCCACTTCAGTGGCAAAAACAGGAAGGCAGATTATTATCTGAACAGCAATAGAGTGGTAAAAGGGGAAGTGCAACGAGACCTGGGTGTCCTTGTGCACCAGTCGCTGAAGGTAAGCATGCAGGTGCAGCAGGCGGTTAAGAAGGCAAATGGTATGCTGGCCTTCATAGCGAGAGGATTCGAGTACAGGAACAAGGATGTCTTGCTGCAGTTGTACAGGGCCTTGGTGAGACCACACCTTGAGTATTGTGTGCAGTTTTGGTCGCCTTATCTGAGGAAGGATGTTCTTGCCATGGGGGGAGTGCAGCGTAGATTCATCAGACTGATACCTGGGATGGCAGGAATGATGTATGAAGAGAGATTGGGTCGATTAGGCTTATATTTGGTAGAGGTTAGAAGAATGAGAGGAGATCTCATTTAAACGTAAAATTCTAGCAGGACTAGACAGACTAGATGCAGGAAGGATGTTCCCGATGGCGGGGGAGTCCAGAACCAGGGGTCACAGTCTAAAGATAAGGGGTAAGCCATTTCGGACTGAGATGAGGAGGAATTTCTTCACCCAGAGAGTGGTGAACCTGTGGAATTCTCTACCACAGAAGGCAGTTGAGGCCAATTCATTAAATATATTCAAGAAGGAGTTAGATATATTTCTTAAGGATAAGGGATGAAGGAATATCGGGAGAAAGCAGGGACAGGATACTGAGTTTGGATGATCAGCCATGATCACATGAAATGGCGGAGCAGTCTCGAGGGGCCGAATGGCCTACTCCTGCTCCTATCTTCTATGTTTCTATGAAAATGTTAAGAGATGAACAGTCTTCATGCAAGAGCAGAACATAAGAACATAAGAATTAGGAGTCGGCCATTCGGCCCCTCGATCCTGCTCCACCATTCAATAAGATCATGGCTGATCATCAACCTCATCTCCACTTTACAGCCTGATCTCCATATCCCTTGATTCCCCTAGAGTCCAAAAATCTATCGATCTCAGCCTTTAATATACTCAACGACTGAGCCTCCACAGCCCTCTGGGGCAGATAATTCCAAAGATTCACCGCCCTCTGAGTGAAGAAATTCCTCCTCATCTCAGTCCTAAATGGCCGACCCCTTATCCTGAGACTGTGACCCCCCTAGTTCAAGACTCTCCAGCCCAGGGGGAAACAACCTCTCAGCATCTACCCTGTCAATCCCCTTCAGAAGGATGAAAGGGCTGGGTCTCTCTTCTCTTAAAAAAAGAAGGCTGAGGGTTGACCAAATAGAGGTCTTTAAAACTATGAAAGATTTCGATAGAGTGGATGCAGAGACAATGGGCAGGATTTTCATCGGACCGTGGAGGCGGGATTGGAGGCGAGTGGGAGGTTAAAATCCCGTAATCAGGGGTCCCGACCCCATCCCGCCCCCAACCCGCCTCCATGCCAGTTTCAAAGGAGGCGGGTAGCCGCCCCGCACTGGGACCCGCCTCCCCGAGGCGGGAAGGGGATTAGAGCCAATTAACTGCCTGTTAACAGGTAGTTAACAGGCAGTTTTTAGCCTAATCCCTATTTTCATTGTTGAAATGTGGGAAATGTGGGAAATGACGGCTCCGAACCACGTCAAGTTAGCGAGGCGGGCCGTCGGGATGAAGGGCTTGGAGGGGTCGAGATGACCGGTGTTCAGGTGAGTGATGGGTGCGTGTGTTTGGTCTGTGTAAAGTGTTCAAAGAAGTTCCACTAACCTTTACTTACCTTTACAGCCTTCCTTCCTTCAGGTCTCGGGAGTCCCTCATCTCACCGGCACAGAAAGCAGAATGGCTGCCAGCTGTCAAAATCTGCAGCATTCAGCTTTCTGTTCTGGAGAGATCTCTGAATCAGCCTGAGAGGAAGGAATTAACTTGGAGTACAGATTGTCAGAGGTTGTCAGCTTCAAAGAGCTGTCAAACGCTGATATTTCATCTGTCAAAAGGTTTTGACAGATGAAATGTCAATCTGTGACGTCACCTGTTGCCGGGTGGCCCTTAATTGGCCTGCTGAGTCCGCTGGGCGGGCTCGACAAGGTCAATCAAGTTAAAATCGCGTGGGTTGGCCACAACTCGATGGAGGCGGGACTACAACCCCGAAAGTTGTAGTCCCGCCTCCTACCCGCCTCCTCCATGAAAATCCAGCCCAATGTTTCCACTTGATGGGAAGAGCATAACTAGAGGCCATCAATATAAGATCGTCACCAAGAAATCCAATAGGGAATTCAGGAGAAACTTCTTTACCCAGAGAGTGCTGAGAACTTGCTACCTCAGGGAGTGGTTGAGGCAAATAGTATAGATGCATTTAAGGGGAGGCTGGACAAGCATACGAGGGAGATGGGAATAGAGGGTTACGCTGATAGATTTAGATAAGGAAAGGTGGGAGGAGGCTCGAGTGGAGCATAAACGCCGCCACAGACTGGTTGGGCCGAATGGCCTCTTACTGTGCCGTATATCCTACGAATTAATAAATGCATCTCCTTCGAAGCTGGCATGCTCTCCGGACTTCAGATAGTTCTCACGGATATATAAAAAGTCATTTCGTCGGGGTACTCACCAAATGCGAGGAGGACCATCCATATCATCTTCAGCTGGTCTCACACAACGCAATGAGGAGAGTTGATTTTTAACCACGAGAAATTACTCTTGCTTTTAGTGGTCCTGCGCAAATCTGCAACGGAGAGCGGACAGCCGTAGGTATTCAGGCAGCGAGATACAAACGCAAAGCTACTGAGATGCCTTACTGAATGGCTGCACCATCAGTGCTCATCAGAACATAAGAACATAAGAATTAGGAGCAGGAGTCGGCCATTCAGCCCCTCGAGCCTGCTCCGCCATTCAATAAGATCATGGCTGATTTTCAACCACAACTCCACTTTCCCGCCCGATCTCCATATCCCTCGATTCCCCTAGAGTCCAAAAATCTCTCGAGCTCAGCCTTGAATATACTCAACGACTGAGCCTCCACAGCCCTCTGGGGCAGATAATTCCAAAGATTCATCGCCCTCTGAGTGAAGAAATTCCTCCTCATCTCAGTCCTCAATGGCCGACCCCTTATCCTGAGACTGTGACCCCTAGTTCTAGACTCTCCAGCCAGGGGGAAACAACCTCTCAGCATCTACCCTGTCAATCTCCCTCAGAATCTTATATGTTTCAATGAGATCACCTCTCATTCTTCTAAACTCCAGAGAGTATCGGCCCATTCTACACAATCTCTCATCATAGGACAGCCCTCTCATCCCAGGAATCAATCTAGTGAACCTTCGTTGCACCGCCTCCAAGGCAAGTATCTCCTTCCTTAGATAAGGAGACCAGAACTGTGCACAGTACTCCAGGTGTGGTCTCGCCAAGGCCCTGTACAATTGTAGCAAGACTTCCTCACTCTTATACTCCAATCCCCTTGCAATAAAGGCCAACATGCCATTTGCCTCCCTCATTGCTCGCTGTACCCGCATGCTCGCTTTCTGTGTTTCTTGCACGAGGACACCCAAATCTCTCTGAACACCAACATTTGAAAGTTTCTCACCATTTAAAAAACACTTGGGGGGAAAAGTCAGTATCGCCCCGTTTGGGGGCGCCATTATCGGCCGTGCGCAAAGTTTAGCGCCTGGCGCGAATTATCGCCTCTGACGGCAAATTTGGCTTTTATCACCCCTGGAGGTGATTGGAGCGCTAAATCAGGTGATTCACACCTGTCGTAAGGCGCAAAGGCCGAGGAGCGAGATGCTACCTCAGAGCGCTGGCGAAGCGAGGAAGGGTACATCAAAATGAACCTGCAAAGTGCTGCTCAGTACTCAAAACTGCTTCACACAGCGTTGAATCTCTCCAGAAGTCTCTCTCCCTCTCTCTCTCAGAATGCGTGGTGCAAAAATGTCACAGGCAGGAAGCGGCCGCCTTTAAATAGCGCTCCCCCAGTCCCTTCCCGAATGCAAAACGCTCCCCTCAACCTGTCGTTGCTAGCGGCAGGCGGTAAGGCAGGGGGGCGCCACTCAATATCCGGTCCGGGGCGCTAAGCACTCGACTGACGTCACAATCTGCCGGCGCGGGAGATCGCGGCGGTAGTGATTAGCCCCGCCGCAAGACGTAGAGTTAATTTCGCGAGCGGCGCAAACATCGCCGCGCCCGGGCGCTAGTTGCTTTGCGCCCCAATTGGCGCCCTCTTAAGGCGTTAACGGGAGGCGCAAACAACTGAGTTTTTCCCCCTTTGTTTTTCTATTCTTCCTACCAAAGTGAATAACCTCACATTTCCCTACATTATACTCCATCTGCCCCCTTACTGCCCACTCACTTAGTCTATCTATATCCCTTTGCAGACTCATTGTGCTCACGCTCACTTAGGAACAGGAGGAAGTCATTCAGCCCCTCAAACCTGTCCCGCCATTCAATTAGATCATGGCCGATCTGTACCTTTACTCCATCTACCCGCCTTGACTCCATATCCCTGGATACCCTTCCCCAACAGTTTTGGTCTTCTTACCTAAGGAAGGATATACTTGCCATAGAGGGAGTGCAACGAAGGTTCACCAGACTGCTTCCTGGGATGGGGGGGTTGTCCTATGAGGAGAGATTGAGTAGACTAGGCCTATATTCTCTAGAGTTTAGAAGAATGAGAGGTGATCTCATTGAAACAGACATAATTCTTACAGGGATTGACAGGGTAGATGCTGAGAGGCTGTTTCCCCCTGGCTGGAGAGTCTCGAACCAGGGGTCACAGTCTCAGAATAAGGGGTCGGCCATTGAGGACTGAGATGAGGAGAAATTTCTTCACTCAGAGGGCGGTGAATCTTTGGAATTCTCTACCCCAGAGGGCTGTGGAGGCTCAGTCGTTGAGTATATTCAAGACGGAGATCGATAGATCATTGAATATTAAGGAATCAAGGGATATGGAGATAGTGCAGGAAACTGGAGATAAGGTAGAATATTAGCCATGATCATATTGAATGGCAGAGCAGGTTCGAAGGGCTGAATGGCCTACTCCTGCTCTTATTTCTTATGTTCTTATGTTCTTATCTAGTGAACCAGATGGGCTTTATACGACAATCCGATAGTGTCATGGTGACCAGTACTGACACCAGTTTTTTATTCCAGATTTATTTAATTAGGGTGCCACAGTGGCATAAAGGCCATCATTCCATGACCCTTTTCAATTGTCTATGAGCTTTTAATCATTTATGTAGCTGGACTGCCGTAGGAACGCAGAAACGTCGAAAAATAGGAGCAGGAGTGGGCCATTGGGCCCTTCGAGCCTGCTCCGCCATTTAATATGATCATGGCTGATCCTCTACTACAATACCATATTCCCGCTCTCTCCCCATACCCCCTTGATGCCTTTTGTGTCTAGAAATCTATCTATCTGCTTCTTCAGTATATTCAGTGACTTGGCCTCCACAGCCTTCTGTGGTAGAGAATTCCACAGGTTCACCACCCTCTGAGTGAAGACATTTCTCCTCCTCTCAGTCCTAAATGGCCGACCCCGTATCCTGAGACTGTGACCCCTCGTTCTAGACCCCCCAGCCAGGGGAAACATCCTCCCTGCATCCAGTCTGTCTAGCCCTGTCAGAATTTTATAGGCTTCCACGAGATCCCCCTCTCATTCTTCTAAACTCTAGTGAATACAGGCCTAGTCGACCCAATCTCTCCTCATACGACAGTCCTGCCATCCCAGGAATCAGTCTGGTGAACCTTCGCTGCACTCCCTCTATGGCAAGTATATCCTTTCTTAGGTAAGGAGATCAAAACTGTACACAATACTCCAGGTGTGGTCTCACCAAGGCCCTGTACAACTGTAGTAAGACATCCTTGCTCCTGTACTCAAATCCTCTTGCAATGAAGGCCAACATACCATTTGCCTTCCTAACTGCTTGCTGCACCTGCATGTTTGCTTTCAGTGACCGGTGTACAAGGACACCCAGGTCCCTCGGTACACTTTACTCCTCACGGTAGCTAGTTTATCACCATTTAGAAGATTTGTCTTTCCTGGACCTCACATTCCAGTCCCGATCGGTGCCAACCTGTGGCGATATCCTCAGCTTGCCCTTCCTCTCTTGTGTTCAGAAGGCAACACTGGTTTAGTTGCCTCTCCTAACCGTGCCTAATGGAAGATGGACGATTCGGAATCTCCTGTACCAAAATTAATCAATCAATGACATGAGAAGGGGGCGGACAGACTTCCTGAGAGAGCCTGGAGTGTGTGGATTTGGAAATGACAGCCCACGACATGGGACAACACGCACAATCAATTGGCCCGTAGGAAGTGAGCAGAGTGTAAAACCGCACCGAACTGCGACGTAATTTCCACAGTACATAAAACACAGACGTTTCAAGCATGGCTAGAGGCCAATTGGCCCATCGTGACTGTCCTCTACAGCGAGGCAAAGCTGATCCCACTGCCATGCTCTCCAGAAAAAACCCTCTGTCACAGGAACATAGGGACAGCAGGAGGCCATTCAGCCCCTCGAGCCTGTTCTGCCATTCATAGAGTCATAGATTCATAGAGTTATACCGCACAGAAAGAGGCCCTTCGGCCCGTCGTGTCCGTGCCGGCCATCAAGCCCTGTCTATTCTAATCCCATTTTCCAGCATTTGGTCCGTAGCCTTGTATGCTATGGCGTTTCAAGTGCTCATCTAAATGCTTCTTGAATGTTGTGAGGGTTCCTGCCTCTACCATCCTTTCAGGCAGTGAGTTCCAGATTCCAACCACCCTCTGGGTGAAAAAGTTTTTCCTCAAATCCCCTCTAAACCTCCTGCCCCTTATCTTGAATCTATGCCCCCTGGTTATTGACCCCTCTACTAAGGGGAAAAGTTCCTTTCTATCTACCCTATCTATGCCCCTAATAATTTTGTACACCTCAATCAGGTCCCCCCCTCAGCCTTCTCTGCTCGAAGGAAAACAACCCCAGCCTGTCCAGTCTCTCTTCATAGCTGAAGCGCTCCAGCCCAGGTAACATCCTGGTGAATCTCCTCTGCACCCTCTCCAATGTAATCACATCCTTCCTATAGTGTGACGACCAGAACTGCACACAGTATTCCAGCTGTGGCCTAACTAGCGTTTTGTACAGCTCCATCATAACCTCCCTGCTCTTACATTCTATGAGATCATGGCTGACCTGCGACCTAACTCCATCTACCTGCCTTTGCCTCATATCCCTTAATATCATTGGCCCACAGAAAATCTATCAATCTCAGATTTAAAATTAACAATTGATCCAGCATCAATTGCCGTTTGCGGAGGAGAGTTCCAAACTTCTACCACCCTTTGTGTGTAGAAGTGTTTCCTAACTTCACCCTGAAAGGTCTGGCTCTAATTTTTAGACTTTGCCCCCGAGACCTTGAATCCCCAACCAGCAGAAATAGTTTCTCTGTCGCTACACTATCAGTTCCTCCTTAATATCTTGAAAACTTCGATCAGATCACCCCTTAACCTTCTAAATTCCAAGAAATACAACCCTAGTTTGTGTAATCCCTCCTCGTAACATAACCCTTGGTGTCCAGGTATCATTACATAGAAACATAGAAGATAGGAGCAGGAGTAGGCCATTCGGCCCCTCGAGCCTGCTCCGCCATTCAATGAGATCATGGCTGATCATCCAAATTCAGTACCCTGTCCCTGCCTTCTCCCCATATCCCTTGATCCCTTTAGCCTTAAGAAATATATCCAACTCCTTCTTGAATATATTTAATGAATTGGCCTCAACTGCCTTTCGTGGTAGAGAATTCCATAGGTTCACCACTCTCTGGGTGAAGAAATTCCTCCTCATCTCTGTCCTAAATGGCTTACCCCTTATCCTTAGACTGTGACCCCTGGTTCTGGACTCCCCCGCCTTCAGGAACATCCTTCCTGCATCTAGTCTGTCTAGTCCTGTTAGAATTTTATAAGTTTCAATGAGATCCTCTCTCATTCTTCTAAACTCTAGCGAATATAAGCCTAATTGACCCAATCTCTCTTCATACGTCATTCCTGCCATCCCAGGTATCAGTCTGGTGAATCTTCGCTGCACTCCTTCCATGGCAAGAACATCCTTCCTCAGATAAGGCGACCAAAACTGCACACAATACTCAAGGTGTGGTCTCAACAAGGCCCTGTACAACTGCAGCAAGACATACTTGTTCCTGTACTCAAACCCTCTCGCTACGAAGGCCAACATACCATTTGCCTTCTTAACCGCCTGCTGCACCTGCATGCTTACCTTCAGCGACTGGTGCACAAGGACACCCAGGTCTCGTTGCACTTCCCCTTCTCCCAATCTATTGCCGTTCAGATAATAATCTGCCTTCCTGTTTTTGCCACCGAAGTGGATAACCTCACATTTATCCACATTATACTGCATCTGCCATGCATCTGCCCAATCACCCAACCTGTCCAAATCATACTGGAGTTTCTCAGCATCCTCCTCACAGCACACACGCCCACCCAGCTTTGTGTCGTCTGCAAACTTGGAGATATTACATCTAGCTCCCTCGTCTAGATCATTTATATATATTGTGAATAGCTGGGGTCCAAGCGCCGATCCCTGTGGAACGCCACTAGACACTGCCTGCCACTCGGAAAAAGACCCGAGTTTATCATTCATGTAAACCTACGCTGCACTCCCTCCAAGGCCAATAGGTCCTTCCTAAGGTGTGGTGCCCAGAACTGCTCACACTGCTCCAGGTCGTCATCATACGTGCCTTCACCCTGTTCCCTTTGAGGATCTGTATGAAGTGGTGGAAGGATTTCTGGCCGCGATTAACGCTCCTTCCGTGACCGTAACCATCTTCGTACCAGCCATTAGGGCGGTTAGTCCTATGGCGGGAGGGTTTTACGGGCTCCCACAACCCATACGAGGTGGGGGGGCCACCCATACCCACGGATGCAAGTATCCCGCTGGATGTCAAACCAGAATTTAGAGCCGGAGCTCCGACTCCACTTGTCGGGACTGTCTGGAACGGGGTTCGAAACCCTACACCTTCTGGCCCAGCGGCGGGGATGCTACCGCTACGCCAAAGGCCCACTCCCAGTGCTCCAGGTGTGATCTAACCAGGGCTTTGTACAGCTGCAGCATAACTTCTACCCCCTTGAATTCTGGTCCTCCAGATATAAAGGCCAGTATTCCATTAGGCTGTTTCATTACTTTCTGTACCTGTTCATGACATTTTAATGATCTCTGCACCTGGACACCCCAAGTGTCTTTGGACCTCCACTGTTTTCAGCTTTTTATCATTTAGGAAGTTCCCTGTTCTGTCCTTTTTAGGTCCAAAGTGGATGATCTCAAATTTGCATACATTGAAATCCATTTGCCGCAGTTTTGCCCATTCACTTAACCTGTCGATATCCCTCTGTAACATTATTCTTCCGTCTACACTGCCTACAGTGCCGCCGACCTTGGTATCATATTCTGCTTCGAATCGCCATCCGAGCTTTCCCTCAATCAATGAAATATCTGTGCCACAGCTATTCCCGCTGTAAGACATCCCATTTTCTAAAATGTCTCGGGATCAACATAACTCTTATAACGGCTCGTCACACGTATGAGGAGAGATTGTGTCGATTGGGCTTATAATCACTGGAGCTTAGAAGATTGAGAGGGGATCTCATCGAAACCTATAAAATTCTGTCAGGTCTGGACAGACTAGATGCAGGAAGGATGTTTCTGATGGCCGGGGAGTCCAGAACCAGGGGTCATAGTCTAAGGTAAGGGGTAAGCCATTTAGGACTGAAATGAGGAGGAATTTCTTCACCCAGAGAGTGGTGAACCTGTGGAATTCTCTGCCACAGAAGGCGGTGGAGGCCAATTCATTAAATATATTCAAGAAAGAGTTGGATATATTTCTTGAGGCTAAAGGGATCAAGGGATATGGGGAAAAGGCAGGGACAGGGTACTGAATTTGGATGATCAGCCATGATCTCATTGAATGGCGGAGCAGGCTCGAAGGGCCGAATGGCCTACTCCTGCTCCTATCTTCTATGTTTATATGTTTCTATTTTCAACAACCACTTGTCACTGAATCGCCAACAAAGTAGTCTTTCCTTCCTGCCCCATTCAAAGTTTCTCTCGTTCAGTATGTAAACTAAAAAATATATACATTCCCGATTAAAGTTCGGCTTAACAGTTTGACCTCCAATACAAATATTACCAATAGTTAGAGTATTTCCCGTGAACATGAATTTCTTAAATATTTCATCATCCTGGTAGTTTTGCCAAGCCCTCCATGTCCCCTCGCCCCCTCCCTATCTCTGTAACCTCCTCCAGCCCCTACAATTCTCATCCTCCTGATCAAATCCCTCCATGGCCCCTCGCCCCCTCCCTATCTCTGTAACCTCCTCCAGCCCCTACAATACTCATCCTCCTGTTCAAATCCCTCCATGGCCCCTCGCCCCCTCCCTATCTCTGTAACCTCCTCCAGCCCTACAATTCTCATCCTCCTGATCAAATCCCTCCATGGCCCCTCGCCCCCTCCCTATCTCTGTAACCTCCTCCAGCCCTACAATTCTCATCCTCCTGTTCAAATCCCTCCATGGCCCCTCGCCCCCTCCCTATCTCTGTAACCTCCTCCAGCCCCTACAATTCTCATCCTCCTGTTCAAATCCCTCCATGGCCCTCGCCCCCCTCCCAATCTCTGTAACCTCCTCCAGCCCCTACAATTCTCATCCTCCTGTTCAAATCCCTCCATGGTCCCTCGGCCCTCCCTATCTCTGTAACCTCCTCCAGCCCCTACAATTCTCATCCTCCTGTTGAAATCCCGCCATGGCCCCTCGCCCCCTCCCTATCTCTGTAACCTCCTCCAACCCCTACAATTCTCATCCTCCTGTTCAAATCTCTCCATGGCCCTCGCCCCCTCCCTATCTCTGTACCCTCCTCCAGCCCTACAATTCTCATCCTCCTGTTCAAATCCCTCCATGGCCCCTCGCCCCCTCCCTATCTGTGTAACCTCCTCCAGCCCCTACAATTCTCATCCTCCTGTTCAAATCCCTCCATGGCCCCTCGCCCCCTCCCTATCTCTGTAACCTCCTCCAGTCCCTACAATTCTCATCCTCCTGTTCAAATCCCTCCATGGCCCTCGCCCCCTCCCTATCTCTGTAATCTCCTCCAGCCCTACAATTCTCATCCTCCTGTTCAAATCCCTCCATGGCCCTCGCCCCCTCCCTATCTCTGTAACCTCCTCCAGCCCCTACAATTCTCATCCTCCTGTTCAAATCCCTCCATGGCCCTCGCCCCCTCCCTATCTCTGTAACCTCCTCCAGCTCTACAATTCTCATCCTCCTGTTCAAATCCCTCCATGGCCCTCGCCCCCTCCCTATCTCTGTAACCTCCTCCAGCCCCTACAATTCTCATCCTCCTGTTCAAATCCCTCCATGGTCCCTCGGCCCTCCCTATCTCTGTAACCTCCTCCAGCCCCTACAATTCTCATCCTCCTGTTCAAATCCCTCCATGGCCCCTCGCCCCCTCCCTATCTCTGTAACCTCCTCCAGCCCCTACAATTCTCATCCTCCTGTTCAAATTCCTCCATGGTTCTCGCCCCCTCCCTATCTCTGTAACCTCCTCCAGCCCCTACAATTCTCATCCTCCTGTTCAAATCCCTCCATGGCCCCTCGCCCCCTCCCTATCTCTGTAACCTCCTCCAGCCCCTACAATTCTCATCCTCCTGTTCAAATCCCTCCATGGCCCTCGCCCCCTCCCTATCTCTGTAACCTCCTCCAGCCCCTACAAATCCCATCCTCCTGTTCAAATCCCTCCATGGCCCTCGCCCCCTCCCTATCTCTGTAACCTCCTCCAGCCCCTACAAATCCCATCCTCCTGTTCAAATCCCTCCATGGCCCTCGCCCCCTCCCTATCTCTGTAACCTCCTCCAGCCCCTACAATTCTCATCCTCCTGTTCAAATCCCTCCATGGCCCTCGCCCCCTCCCTATCTCTGTAATCTCCTCCAGTCCCTACAAATCCCATCCTCCTGTTCAAATCCCTCCATGGCCCTCGGCCCCTCCCTATCTCTGTAACCTCCTCCAGCCCCTACAAATCCCATCCTCATGTTCAAATCCCTCCATGGCCCTCGCCCCCTCCCTATCTCTGTAACCTCCTCCAGCCCCTACAAATCCCATCCTCCTGTTCAAATCCCTCCATGGCCCTCGCCCCCTCCCTATCTCTGTAACCTCCTCCAGCCCCTACAAATCCCATCCTCATGTTCAAATCCCTCCATGGCCCTCGCCCCCTCCCTATCTCTGTAACCTCCTCCATCCCTACAATTCTCATCCTCCTGTTCCAATCCCTCCATGGCCCTCGCTCCCTCCCTATCTCTGTAACCTCCTCCAGCCCCTCCAAATCCCATCCTCCTGTTCAAATCCCTCCATGGCCCTCGCCCCCTCCCTATCTCTGTAACCTCCTCCAGCCCTACAATTCACATCCTCCTGTTCAAATCCCTCCATGGCCCTCGCCCCTCCCTATCTCTGTAACCTCCTCCAGCCCCTACAATTCTCATCCTCCTGTTCAAATCCCTCCATGGCCCTCGCTCCCTCCCTATCTCTGTAATCTCCTCCAGCCCCTACAATTCTCATCCTCCTGTTCAAATCCCTCCATGGCCCTCACCCCCTCCCTATCTCTGTAACCTCCTCCAGCCCCTACAATTCTCATCCACCTGTTCAAATCCCTCCATGGCCCCTCACCCCCTCCCTATCTCTGTAACCTCCTCCAGCTCCTACAATTCTCATCCTCCTGTTCAAATCCCTCCATGGCCCTCGCCCCCTCCCTATCTCTGTAACCTCCTCCAGCCCTACAATTCTCATCCTCCTGTTCAAATCCCTCCATGGCCCTCGCCCCCTCCCTATCTCTGTAACCTCCTCCAGCCCTACAATTCTCATCCTCCTGTTCAAATCCCTCCATGGCCCTCGCCCCTCCCTATCTCTGTAACCTCCTCCAGCCCCTACAATTCTCATCCTCCTGTTCAAATCCCTCCATGGCCCTCGCCCCCTCCCTATCTCTGTAATCTCCTCCAGCCCCTACAATTCTCATCCTCCTGTTCAAATCCCTCCATGGCCCTCACCCCCTCCCTATCTCTGTAACCTCCTCCAGCCCCTACAATTCTCATCCTCCTGTTCAAATCCCTCCATGGCCCTCGCCCCCTCCCTATCTCTGTAACCTCCTCCAGCCCTACAATTCTCATCCTCCTGTTCAAATCCCTCCATGGCCCTCGCCCCCTCCCTATCTCTGTAACCTCCTCCAGCCCTACAATTCTCATCCTCCTGTTCAAATCCCTCCATGGCCCTCGCCCCTCCCTATCTCTGTAACCTCCTCCAGCCCCTACAACTCTCATCCTCCTGTTCAAATCCCTCCATGGCCCTCGCCCCCTCCCTATCTCTGTAATCTCCACCAGCCCCTACAATTCTCATCCTCCTGTTCAAATCCCTCCATGGCCCTCGCCCCCTCCCTATCTCTGTAACCTCCTCCAGCCCCTACAAATCCCATCCTCCTGTTCAAATCCCTCCATGGCCCTCGCCCCCTCCCTATCTCTGTAACCTCCTCCAGCCCCTACAAATCCCATCCTCATGTTCAAATCCCTCCATGGCCCTCGCCCCCTCCCTATCTCTGTAACCTCCTCCATCCCTACAATTCTCATCCTCCTGTTCCAATCCCTCCATGGCCCTCGCTCCCTCCCTATCTCTGTAACCTCCTCCAGCCCCTACAAATCCCATCCTCCTGTTCAAATCCCTCCATGGCCCTCGCCCCCTCCCTATCTCTGTAACCTCCTCCAGCCCTACAATTCACATCCTCCTGTTCAAATCCCTCCATGGCCCTCGCCCCTCCCTATCTCTGTAACCTCCTCCAGCCCCTACAATTCTCATCCTCCTGTTCAAATCCCTCCATGGCCCTCGCCCCCTCCCTATCTCTGTAATCTCCTCCAGCCCCTACAATTCTCATCCTCCTGTTCAAATCCCTCCATGGCCCTCACCCCCTCCCTATCTCTGTAACCTCCTCCAGCCCCTACAATTCTCATCCACCTGTTCAAATCCCTCCATGGCCCCTCACCCCCTCCCTATCTCTGTAACCTCCTCCAGCCCCTACAATTCTCATCCTCCTGTTCAAATCCCTCCATGGCCCTCGCCCCCTCCCTATCTCTGTAACCTCCTCCAGCCCTACAATTCTCATCCTCCTGTTCAAATCCCTCCATGGCCCTCGCCCCCTCCCTATCTCTGTAACCTCCTCCAGCCCTACAATTCTCATCCTCCTGTTCAAATCCCTCCATGGCCCTCGCCCCTCCCTATCTCTGTAACCTCCTCCAGCCCCTACAATTCTCATCCTCCTGTTCAAATCCCTCCATGGCCCTCGCCCCCTCCCTATCTCTGTAATCTCCTCCAGCCCCTACAATTCTCATCCTCCTGTTCAAATCCCTCCATGGCCCTCACCCCCTCCCTATCTCTGTAACCTCCTCCAGCCCCTACAATTCTCATCCACCTGTTCAAATCCCTCCATGGCCCCTCACACCCTCCCTATCTCTGTAACCTCCTCCAGCCCTACAATTCTCATCCACCTGTTCAAATCCCTCCATGGCCCTCGCCCCCTCCCTATCTCTGTAACCTCCTCCAGCCCCTACAATTTTCATCCTCCTGTTCAAATCCCTCCATGGCCCTCGCACCCCTCCCTATCTCTGTGACATCCTCCAGCCCTACAATTCTCATCCTCCTGTTCAGATCCCTCCATGGCCCTCGCCCCCTCCCTATCTCTGTAACCTCCTCCAGCCCCTGCAATTTTCATCCTCCTGTTCAAATCCCTCCATGGCCCTCGCGCCCCTCCCTATCTCTGTGACATCCTCCAGCCCTACAATTCTCATCCTCCTGTTCAGATCCCTCCATGTCCCCTCGCCCCCTCCCTATCTCTGTAACCTCCTCCAGCCCTACAATTCTCATCCTCCTGTTCAAATCCCTCCATGGCCCTCGCCCCCCTCCCTATCTCTGTAACCTCCTCCATCCCCTACAATTCTCATCCTCCTGTTCAAATCCCTCCATGGCCCCTCGCCCCCTCCCTATCTCTGTAACCTCCTCCAGCCATTACAACCCTCCGTGATCTCTGCGCTCCTCCAATTCTGGCCTCTTGACCATCCCCGATTTCCATCGCTCCACCATTGGCGGCCGTGCCTTCAGCTGCCTGGGGCCCTGAGCTCTGGAATTCCCTCCCTAAACCTCTCCGCCTCTCTCTCCTCCTTTAAGACGCTCCTTAAAACCCACCTCTTTGAGCAAGCTGTGGGTCACCTGTCCTGATATCTCCTTATGTGGCTCAGTGTCAAATTTTGTTTGATAATCGCTCCCGTGAAGCGCCCTGGGACATTTTACTACGTTAAAGGCGCTATATAAATGCAAGGTGTCACTGTTCATTTAATTTACTTTCTATAAGTGTTCAGTACAAATGATGGTCCTTGTCTCAGTGAGGGGAAGATTCCATGCAGACAAAGGGGACCATCTCTTCTGACCTCGGTAAGTATGTTGTGCTGTGGAGATTGGACCGACCTCGTTGTTGTTAGTATAACTCGTTTTGGCGCTTACTCTCCACACGAGCATATAGTCCTGGTCATGTATGTCCCATCCTTATCTGAGGAAGGATGTTCTTGCCATGGAGGGAGTGCAGCGAAGATTCACCAGGCTGATACCTGGGATGGCAGGAATGACGTATGAGGAGAGATTGGGTCGATTGGGCTTATACTCGCGGGAGTTCAGAAGAATGAGAGGGGATCTCATTGAAACTTAATAAAATTCTAACAGGACTAGACAGACTAGATGCAGGAAGGATGTTCCCGATGGCGGGGGAGTCCAGAACCAGGGGTCACAGTCTAAGGATAAGGGGTAAGCCATTTAGGACAGAGATGAGGAGGAATTTCTTCACCCAGAGAGTGGTGAACCTGTGGAATTCTCTACCACACAAGGCAGTGGAGGCCAATTCATTAAATATATTCAAGAAGGAGTTGGATATATTTCTTAAGGCTAAAGGGATCAAGGGATATGGGGAGAAAGCAGGGACAGGGCACTGAATTTGGACGATCAGCCATGATCTCATTAAATGGCGGAACAGGCTCGAGGGGCCGAATGGCCTACTCCTGCTCCTATCGCCTATGTTTCTATGTCCTGTAAGAATGTAAAGAGTTCATACAAGAACTGTAAGCCTTCTGCAGAATTAAACTACTTCGCAAAACGAGCAGTTTTTGCGAAAGTAAGCTGTCAACCCCGGTTACATCCTGTTATTGATTAAAATCCATTGCAAGGCCTATGGGCTAAAAATTGAGGAGCGCAACTTATCGCGCCCCGAATAAATTAGCGTCCCCGCGGCCGAAATTCACCGGTAGCGCCCCAAGTGGGAGGCGGGGTGCTACTGGAAGCGCCCTGCCTCCCTCTTGGGGCTCTGCGAGGGAATATCGTGCAGCGGTACTGCAGACCTTCCTCCACTTCTTAAAGCCTTCCTCCCCTTCTTAAAGGGGAGGAGCTCAGCGCAGCGCGACCCGGGGCCCAGCTGGGCCACCAGGGATCGGAGTGCCGGCAAAAGAGTCCGGCACTCAAGAGATGTGCCAGGCTCACGGAGCTCATGGGGGGGGTTGTAGAGGAGGCCGGGGACGGCAGAGGGGGCAGGTGCTGGCAGGCGGCCGGCAACAAAAATGGCCGCCCCGGCACCTCACCTTTCATTAGCACCGCCCCGCCCCGTAAGTCAGGGGGTTGCTACCGAAGATCGCGAGCGGGGCGCTACCGGTTACCGTTGCAGGAACCATTGGCGGCGCTGCGCCCGGGCGCTAGTTGCTTTGCGCGCCCCGTTAGCGGCCTAGGCTGCTAACGGGAGGTGCAAAGCAACCGAACCATTTGTCTCTTTTACCTTGCTCGTCTTCGTTGCTTTCCGTCTCCCTGCTCGAGTTTGATCTTAACCTGTCCCAAGCTTTTGGTCACCTGCCCTAATTTATCCTCATGTGGATCGGTGTCAAATTTCTGGTCTTGAAATTCTCCTGTGCGGCGCCTTGGGACATTTTACTATGTTAAAGGCGCTATAGAAATACATTTACAAGTCTCACCGTCCTCGGGCTCTTGCATTGTTCCACGGAAGCTCAGCGTAAGCTCGAGGAACAGCACCTCATCTTCCGATTAGGCACTTTACAGCCTTCAGGACTCATCATAGAGTTCAACAATTTCAGATCATAACCTCGGCCCCTATCGTATATATATCTATATTTTTTTTATCCACACTGTTTATCTGTCTTTTTCTCTCTCCCACATGGCAGCTGTCCTTCATTCTGCCAGCGCAATTCACACCTCATCTAGAGCCATCCTTTGTCTCTTAACCTGTCCCATTACCATCTCCGCTCGCCTTGAATATCTCTTAATGGGGGAGAAATTGGGTGAGGAGCGCCACCTGTTAGCGCCTAAAGAGGCAGGCAGTGGCTGTAGCGCCACTGGCTGCGCCTCCCGCGATATTCAGGAGGGGCGCTAATGGTGGCGTCAGCCTGTTGCGCTGCGCCGCCACCGATGACATCATCGGTGTGCGCAGCGCCCCATTCGTGCCCCGTTCGCGATATTTGGTAGCGAACGGCGCAGTTGCCCGGTTCACGGGGCCTTACTGTGCCGGCAGCGGCGCAAGTTAAGGTGGAGGTGCGGGGCGGCTGCTTTTTCGGCGGCCGCCTGCCAGCACCTCCGTCCCCGGCCTCCTAACCACCCCCCCCCTCCGCGGCATTGCCGGCTGTTTCCCGAGAGCCCGGCACTTCTCCTTGGTGCCGGGCTCATTTGCCGGCACTCGCGAGCGGGGATCGTGCTGTTGCAGGCACCTCCTCCTTAACAGTGGGAGGAAGGCCGGCAGTACCGTAGCGTGCCGTGCCGCAGCATGTGGCGCTGCGGCACGTTGCGCTGCGATAATCAGTTTCAGCACCCTAAGAGGGATGCTGAGCACCTCGAGCCTCGCCCCGTGTCCCTCGAGGGGCACTGAAACTGAATTTCTGGCGATCGGTATCACTCCGATCACTGCGCTAAAACCTGCGCTCAGGCGACTTTTGCGCCACTTTGGCGCCCCAACCCAATTTCTAGGACAATGTCTCTTAACCTCTTCTGCCTTCTATCCTATTACAGACCTTCCTTTTGTTCTTTCAAGCCCTCCCCCATTTCCCAGCCCCTACATTTGCTTAAAAATCTGATCCATTTCATGGTTTTTTCCAGTTCTGACGTAAGGTCATCGACCTGAAACGTTAACTCTGTTTCTATCTCCACAGATGCTGCCTGACCTGCTGAGTATCTCCAGCATTTTCTGTTTTTATTTCGAATTTTTCCCCCTATGCCTTTACAAAGCCTTTGTCGTTGCACAGCCTATGCCACACACGAGAAGGAACAGGAGGAGACATTGAGGTCCATTGCTGACTGACATCACATGAGCTTCGCCAGCGCTCTGAGGTAGCGCCTCGCTCCTCGGTGTTAACGCCTTAAGAGAGCCTCAAAAGGCTTTCGATAAGGTCCCGCGTAAGAGATTAGCATGTAAAATTAAGGCACATGGGATTGGGGGCAAGGTACTGACTTGGATAGAGAACTGGTTGGCAGACAGAAAGCAAAGAGTAGGAATAAACGGGTCTTTTTCCGAATGGCAGGCAGTGACTAGTGGGGTACCGCAGGGATCGGTCCTAGGACCCCAGCTATTCACAATATATATTAATGATCTGGACGAGGGAACTAGATGTAATATCTCCAAGTTTGCAGGCGACACAAAGCTGGGTGGGCGTGTGTGCTGTGAGGAGGATGCCGAGAAACTCCAGTATGATTGGGACAGGTTGGGCGATTGGGCAGAAGCATGGCAGATGCAGTATAATGTGGATAAATGCGAGGTTTTCCACTTCGGTGGCAAAAACAGGAAGGCAGATTATTATCTGAACGGCAATAGATTGGGAGAAGGGGAAGTGCAACGAGACCTAGGTGTCCTTGTGCACCAGTCGCTGAAGGTAAACATGCAGGCGCAGCAGGCGGTTAAGAAGGCAAATGGTATGTTGGCCTTCGTAGCGAGAGGATTCGAGTACAGGAGCAAGGATGTCTTGCTGCAGTTGTACAGGGCCTTGGTGAGACCACACCTTGAGTATTGTGGACAGTTTTGGTCTCCTTACCTAAGAAAGGATATACTTGCCATGGAGGGAGTGCAGTGAAGGTTCACCAGACTGATTCCTGGGATGGCAGGACTGTCGGAAGAGAAGAGATTGGATCAAGTAGGCCTGTTTTCACGAGAGTTTCGAAGAATGAGAGGGGATCTCATTGAAACGTATAAAATTCTGACAGGGCTAGACAGACTGGATTTAGGGAGGATGTTGCCCCTGGCTGGGTGGGTCTAGAAGAAGGGGTCAGAGTCTCAGGATACAGGGTAGGACATTTAGGACTGAGATGAGGAGAAATTTCTTCACTCAGAGGGTGGTGAACCTGTGGAATTCTCTACCACAGAAGGCAGTGGAGGCCAAGTCACTGAATCTATTGAAGAAGGAGATAGATGATCAGCCATGATCATATTGAATGGCGGAGTAGGCTCGAAGGGCCGAATGGCCCACTCCTGCTCCAATTATTCTATGATTCTATGCCCTCTGTTCCAAATGTCTTACATTGCATCTTGTATCTATGGTCCCTCGTTCAAAACTCCTCAACTGTTGGAAACGAGAGAGAAATGAAAGACTTGCATATCTATTGCGCATTCCATCACTTCAGGAGATCCAAGAAGATCCAATAGAGCAGAGAAGGTTAAGGGGAGATTGACCAGAATGGTACCAGGGATGAGGGACTACAGTGTTCTGGAGAGACTGGAGAAGCTGGGGTTGTTCTCCTTAGAGCAGAGAAGGTTAAGGGGAAGATTGACCAGAATGGTACCGGGGATGAAGGACTTCAGTGATGTGGAGAAACTGGAGAAGCTGGGGTTGTTCTCCTTAGAGCAGAGAAGGTGAAGGGGGAGATTGACCAGAATGGGACCAGGGATGAGGGACTTCAGTGATGTGGAGAGACTGGAGAAGCTGCGGTTGTTCTCCTTAGAGCAGAGACGGTTAAGGGGAGATTGACCAGAATGGTACCAGGGATGAGGGACTTCAGTGATGTGGAGAGACTGGAGGAGCTGGGGTTGTTCTCCTTAGAGCAGAGAAGATTAAGGGGGAGATTGACCAGAATGGGACCAGGGATGAGGGTCTTCAGTGATGTGGAGAGACTGGAGAAGCTGGGGTTCTTCTCCTTAGATCAGAGAAGGTTAAGGGGAGATTGACCAGAATGGTACCAGGGATGAGTGTGAGGGTGCCGGTCAGTTCCTTCAGTAACCCCTAGATGGCACCTTCACAGGTTTGTTTTCCTTTGTTAATTGTTTCTAGTCTCCTGTGTTTATTACTTAACTGCCTTTTATCTGGTTTATTGGTTTCACTTGTTTTTGCTTGTATTTAAGCTCTGTGGTTTCTTCCCTCTTCCCAAGGGAGTCAGTCTTGACTAGGTGCTCTGTCTTGACTAGGTGCTCTGTCTTGACTAGGTGCTCTGTCTTGACTAGGTGCTCAGTCTTGACTAGGTGCTCAGTTTTGACTAGTTGCTCAGTTTTGGACAAGCCGGTTGCCCTGGGGTAGCTTGTCTTGAGCTCAGTCTTGACAAGCCGGTTGCCTCATGGTGGCTTGTCTTGAGTTCCTATCTTGACTAGCCATTTGCCTATGTGGTAGCTTGTCTGGAGCTCCTATGTTTTGTAACTGTTTACCTGTGTGATTCTAGTAAAGTACTGTTATTTAAGACTGCATATCTGCTTCTCGACTCGTCTGTCTGCACTTGGGTCCAGAACTAGCCTTCGCCCGGACAGCACGGCCCCGTGTCTGCACGGCCCCGTGACCCCAACCCTGACAATGAGAGACTTCAGTGATGAAGAGAGACTGGAGAATCTGGGGTTGTTCTCCTTAGAGAAGAGAAGGTTACGTGAAGATTCCAGAGAGGTTTTCAAAAGCTTGAAAAGTTTTGTTATACCATGTCCGTGTGGTGAAGGTACTCCCACAGTGCTGTTAGGGAGGGCGGTCCGCCCGGTTTTATACTCATTATTATTTGTTGTAACAGTTTTTTACAACTGAGTGTCTTGCTGGCCCATTTCAGAGCTGCAGTTAAGAGTCAACCACATTGCTGTGGGTTTGGAGTCACATATAGGCCAGATCGGATAAGGGTGGCAGATTTCCTTCCCTAAATTTCATTAGTGAACCAGATGGGTTTATACGACAATCTGTTAGTTTCATGGCCACCATTACTGGTACTAGCTTTTTCATTCCAGGTTCATCTAATTTACTGAATTTGAATTCCCCAGCTGCCATGGCCTCTGGATCATTCGTCCAGTAATGTTACCACTCTTACCATACCCCTGAATGCGCTGCCTGAAAGGGCGGTGGAAGCAGATTCAATAGTAACTTTCAAAAGAGGAATTGGAGAACTACCTGAGGGGGCAGTTTTTGCAGAGCTAAGCTGGAACTAATGGGCTGGCTCTTTCAGAGAGACACAATGGCCCGAATGCCCTCCTTCTGTGCTGTATCATTCCGCGATTCTCTTTTTTTACTTCACTTATGGGATCTGGGCGTCGCTGGCAAGGCCAGCATTTATTGCCCATCCCTAATTGCCCCTTGAGAAGGTGGTGGTGAGCCGCCTTCTTGAACCGCTGCAGTCCGTGTGGTGAAGGTGCTGTTAGGGAGGGAGTTCCAGGATTTGGACCCAGCGACGATGAAGGAACGGCCGATATATTTCCAAGTCAGGATGGTGTGTGTGACTTGGAGGGGAACTTGGAGGTGGTGGTGTTCCCATGCGCCGGCTGCCCTTGTCCTTCTAGGTGGTAGAGGTGGCGGGTTTGGGAGGTGCTGCCGAAGAAGCCTTGGCGAGTCGCTGCAGTGCATCTTGTAGATGGTGCACACTGCAGCCACGGTGCGCCGGTGGTGGAGGGAGTGAATGTTTAAGGTGGTGGATGGGGTGCCGATCAAGCGGGGCTGCTTTGTCCTGGATGGTGTCGAGCTCCTTGAGTGTTGTTGGAGCTGCACTCATCCAGGCAAGTGGAGAGTATTCCATCACACTCCTGACTTGTGCCTTGTAGATGGTGGAAAGGCTTTTGGGGAGTCAGGAGGTGAGACACTCGCCGCAGAATACCCAGCCTCTGACCTGCTCTTGTTGCCACAGTATTTATGTGGCTGGTCCAGTTAAATTTCTGGTCAATGGTGACCTCCAGGACATTGATGGTGGGGGATTCGGAGATGGTATTGCCGTTGAATATCAAGGGGCGGTGCTCATTTAATCGATGAACTGCATGAGCAGTAAGTGACCCCGGACTCACATGGATAAGCTGAAGGACGGACAGCATCGATGTTGAAATGTACTTTGTTGTGTTTGCTCGGACAAACTCAGCAAACAGTCGCAGCAAAGACCATGGACTGAGAGTAACTAGAATCCTTCAACCCCATTACTGAGAAATCTCTGATTTCCACTCTTATTTTATATCCCAGAAACATTTCCTGTCACTGTTCAGCAAACTTACTTATAGATTGTGCCATCTAATTGCAAGTGGTAGTCACTTATTTTATCAATCAATCACAATCCGCCTCGTAAAAAGTTAAGTCCCACTGCAATAAAGTTCATACGGCACCTTACAGCACAGAGGGCGGCCATTCAGCCCATCGTGCCTGTCCTGGCTCATTGCAAGAGCTCTCCAATGCTTCCCACTCCACTGCTCTCTCCCCTTAGCCCTGCAATGACCCCCCATTCAACAATTTATCCAACTCCCTTTGAAATTTGCTGTTCAATCTGCTTCCACTGCCCTTTCAGGCAGCGCCTTCCAGAGCAAAGCAATTCGCTGCTTTAAAAAAGTTCCGCTTGTCTCACCTCTTGCTCGTCTGCCAATCACCTTAAATCTGTGGCCTCTGCTGACCGAATCTTCAGCCAGTGGAAACAGTACCTCCTTATTTACTCCAGCAAAACCCTTTGTGATTTTGAAGCCCTCTATTAAATCTCCCCTTAACCTTCTCTGCTCCAAGGAGAACAACCCCAGCTTCTCCGGTCTCCCCACACCACTGAAGTCCCTCATCCCTGGTACCATTCTGGTCCATCCCCCTGTTAGATCCGTGATTCTTTAAATAGGATGTTTCCCCAAGAACTACACGGAGACTGTAACTTAACAATCAACAAGTGTTTAATGGAGCAGAGTAGTCTCAAGACTGAAGTACAGAAGCCTGCTCCGGCTTTATATACAGGTGTGGTCACTGCCGGTACTACAGTATACAGGAGCTGTAAAACAGTTCTCTCTTAAAGGTACATACAAAGCAATTCCTCCCCTTTTAGATTAACAGTACCCATAACATTCAAATAACTGTTAGAACCGTGGTTCAGTGGATAAATAATTACACGGATGCTGTACATAAACAAATAACAGATCTTTACTGGAGGAGGGTCATCTCTAGACTGGGGTACAGAGGCATGCGCACAGCTTATATACCGGTGTGGTTACTGCCGGTACTACAGTATACAGGAGCTGTAAAAAGTAGTTCTGACTTAAAGCACATACACTACAATTCCTCCCTTTTTAGATTAATAATACCCCCTTAATATTCAAATAACAATTACATTTTTACATGTACATTCAATAACAAAAGTCCATTTATAGATTCAGTCTTTGGGGCGGCTCCCTGACCCTTTCGGGATAGCGCCTTTCCGGAGGTTCTTGTTCTTGGTGCAGAGGCGATTCTGACCCCTTTTCATCGGGTAGTTCATCGGGTTCCACTGCTACTGGGTCTGAAGTAGATGCTACCGGTATGTCGGGTTCATCCCCAGGTACTTGAAACATGGGGTTGACGCCTTCCTGTGACGCTAAGATTTGATCGACGTGGCGTCTCACAATGTTCTCCCCGACATCTACTGTGTACATTAATGGCCCCTGCCTTGTACATATCGTTCCGGGTTGCCACTTCTCTGTTCGATAGTCACGGGCCAAGACTGGTTGCCCTACATTGAAGCTCCTTGTCGGCTTCTCGTTCATGTGCTGGAATTGTTTGTCCTCAACATTTCTTCGCACATTTGGTCTGAGCAAGTCCAGACGAGATCTCAACCTTCGGTTAAAGAACATCATGGCCGGGGTCTGGTTGGTAACTGCATGTGTCGCGTTTCGGTAGGCTAATAAGAAATTGTCCATCTTATGCTGTAGTGGAATATCCTCATCGCACATGGCCTTTATCGCCTTCTTAAAGGTTTGTACGAACCTCTCAGCCAATCCATTGGTGGCTGGATGATATGGGGTGGATGTGTAATGCCTTACCCCATTCCTTTTCATGAATTTTTGGAACTCGTCGGACACAAACTGTGGTCCATTATCAGAGCAGATCTGCTCTGGCAAACCGTTTCTGGCAAATATGGTCCGTAGGACTGCAATCATTTTCTCTGTAGTGGTTGAAGACATCTTTATCACCTCAGGCCACTTTGAATGAGCATCCACTGCTATTAAGAACATTGAGTCCATGAATGGACCAGCGAAATCAATGTGCACCCGTTGCCATGGAGAGGAGGGCCACTCCCATGGGTGTAGAGGGGCATGTGGTGGTGCATTTTGGACCTTCTGGCATCCTAAGCAGCTCTTAGTTAGGTCTTCGATTTGTTGATCGATTCCCGGCCACCACACATAAGCCCTAGCAAGGCTTTTCATTTTCACTCCCCCCAGATGACCTTCATGTAGCTCCTTTAGCACTCTCTCCCTTAACTTGGGTGGAATCACCACTCTGGATCCACACATCACTGTCCCCTGGCATACTGACAGCTGTTCTCTTCAGGATGAGAATGCTGGCAACAGTGAGTCGCCATGTGTTGGCCATCCCCTCACCGTCAATTCATATACCCGTGACAGCGTCGGATCATTGCGGGTCTCCTTCTCTATATCCGCGTTTGTTACTGGTAATCGTTCAATTATCGACGAATAAAATATCTCGATAGGGTCCACTGCTGGTGCTTCCTCCACCGTAGGCAGTGGCAGGCGCGGTAGCCCATCAGCGTTCCCATGCTGTTTCGTGCCTTTATAGTCTATTTCATATTGATTCGCCCCTAGAAACAGGGACTATCTTTGTAACCGCTGTGCAGTCATTACTGGCACGCCCTTCTTAGGATTAAAGATGGAGACAAGTGGTTGGTGGTCAGTCAGCAAGGTGAACTTCTGCCCATGCAGATAGTGGTTGAATTTCTTTACTCCCCATACTAGGCTGAGGGCCTCCCTGTCAATCTGGGCATAGTTGCGCTCAGCTGAGGTTAGTGACCGAGACGCAAAGGCTACTGGCCTCTCCAACCCGTCTGGGAATTTGTGTGACAGCACCGCTCCAATGCCGTAGGGTGATGCATCACATGCCAAACGAATTGGTAGTGCTGGGTTGAAATGGGCCAACACCTCTTTTGATGTGATCAATTCTTTACACTTCTGGAAAGCTCATCTACGTTCGTCATCCCACTTCCATGGTACCCCTGTTTGCAGTAGGGTGTTCAGCGGGTGTAATACCATAGACAAATTTGGTAAGAACTTGTGGTAATAGTTTACCAGCCCGAGAAACGACCTCAGTTGTGACACATTTTCCGGTGCTGGAGCCTTGACTACTGCCTCAATCTTGTCAGGGGACTTATGTAACCCCTCTTCATCGATGACGTGGCCACAATACGAGATCTGTTTCTGGAAAAACTCGCACTTGTGGCGATTAGCTCGTAGCCCATATTCCTTTAATCTGGCGAGCACCTTCTCCAAGTTAGCGAGGTGATCACCGTCATTTTTGCCCGTGACCAAGATGTCGTCCAAATAACACTGGGTCCCTGGAATCCCTTGCAGGACCTGATCCATCGCCCTTTGCCAGATAGCCGGAGCCGAGGCTACTCCAAACACCAGCCGGTTGTATTGATAGAGACCTTTATGGGTGTTGATCGTAAGGTAATGTTTCGAAGCTTCTTCTACCTCCATTTGCAAGTACGCCTGGGCTAGATCAATTTTAGTGAAGCGTTTACCACCAGATAGCGAGGTGAAAATATCCTCAATTCGTGGAAGTGGATATTGCACCGTGTGAAGGACTGGGTTCACTGTCACCTTAAAATCCCCACAGATGCGGACCTTCTTTGGTTCCCCAGGCGTATTATTCAACGACCTCTTCATTACAGGAATGATGGGTGTAGCCCACTCGCTCCAGTCCACTTTGGACAGTACTCCTGAACGTTCCTACCCTTCCAGCTCTGCTTCAACCGCTGGTCTGATCGCATAAGGCACTGGTCTGGCCTTCAGAAACTTTGGGCTTGCATTATCCTCTATTTTAATTGTTGCTGTTATTCCTTTTAGTGTTCCTAGTCCCTCCTGGAACACTTCTTTTGAGTCAGTTAGCATTTTTTGACAGTCGTCCAAGTGTGACGTCATCATCCTTTTTGGCCTCCACCTTCAGTGCCTGTATGGAATGCCAATCTAAATGTATCTTCCGGATCCATTCACGTCCTAGCAGTGGTGGTCCTCCATTTGGCAATACATATATATCCATTTTAGGTATTTCCTGACCTTTATATGTCACTTTCACCCTTATTTTTCCTGTGGGGTAGACTTTTTGCCCCGTATACGTCTTCAAGACAATCTCTGTAGCTTTCAAGGGTATGTGTGAAAATAGCCGCTTGTAGTCTCTTTGATTTATGACTGTTAGAGCTGACCCTGTGTCCAATTCCATTTCCACTTGGACTCCGTCTATCTTGAGTGTAACCCAGATAGTCTGGTGATCCTCCATTTCAGTTACATTATGTAGTTTCAGACAACCCAGCTCCTTGCTTCCAAAGTCTGTGTCACTTTTCTGTTCGTCTGAACCACTGTCCATCACCTGGTGTACCTTTTTGTACTTCTCCTGTGGAGATTTCTTACTGTTGGTTTTCTTCCCAGACCTGCAGACTCTTGCTATGTGTCCTGCTTTCCCACACTGTCTGCACACTTGGTCCTTGAACCAACAATCTTTCTGGTCATGTGTTGTTCTGCCGCAGCGATAGCACTTCCCTGTTCCATAGGTCATTTCGTTGGTGCCGTATTCTTGCGGTCTCCGTTGTATCTCTGCAGTGCCCCTTGCGGCTGCTTCTTGTGATACTGCCATATTGAAAGCTTTGTCCAGCGTAAGGTCCTTTTCTGATAGAAGCCGTTTCTGGGTTCCTTCACTTTGTAGCTCACACACAAACTTGTCCCTTAACGTGTCTGCTAGTCCCGCTCCAAACTGGCAGTATTTCGATAGCTTGCGCAGTTCCGTTAGGTACTCAGCATTGCTTTCGTCTTTGTGTTGGTTCCTTTTATGGAACTTAAATCGTTCTGCTACCAGCAGCGGTGTGGGGTTTAAGTGGTCCTGTAGGATTTCTACTATGCTTTCAAAATTCTTGTTTACCGGCTTCTCTGGGGTTATTAGATTTTGCAGTAACCCATAAGTTTTTGCACCCATGGAATTTAACAGAACCAGTACTTTATTAGCATCTGGCACTTCATTCGCCCTGCAGTACACCTCAATACGTTCCACATATGTCGCCCAATCTTCGACTTCATTGTCGAACGTAGAGATACTGCCACTCTTCGGCATCCTTGGTTGTGCGTTAACTATCCCCAATGGCGCCTCCCGCGCTTCCCCTTCTTCTCCGCTGGCACAAAATGGCGTCTCCCGCGCTTTCCTTCCTTCCCGCGCTCGCCCGTCTTCTCTGCTGCGGCTTCGCAAAATGGCGTCTCCCACGCTCTTCCTTCTTCTCCGTGGCTCAATGGCACCTCCCGCGCTCTCGCTGCTTCTCCGCGGCTCAATGGCGTCTCCCCTTGCTTCGCCCCGCGGACCCTGATCAGCCCGTGATCCCTGGCTGTGCTCTGCGTGTTCTTCTCTTGATATTTGTCGACGCCGCTCGGTGATCAACCCCCGGCTGCGCCCTGCTCTCTTCACCCTCTTTCTTACCCCGTCGACGCTGCCCGGCTCTCTCTCTCTGCCGTCGGTCGGCTCCAGCCGCCGCTACTCGGGAAGGGTCTGCTCTGGATCTGTCGTCGGTCTCTTACTGCTCGTTGTGGCTGGGGAACCAAGCCCGGCTCTCCACAGCCTCCCCAGTGAAGTTGGATCTCTGCCTGACTGCTGGGCGGTTGCTCGCGGTCGATGCCCGTGTTCCTGGACTCGACTATTTTTTTTTATGTTGCAGGTAGATTCGCATCAACACTCGTCGCCACTGTTAGATCCGTGGTTCAGTGGATAAATAATTACACGGATGCTGTACATAAACAAATAACAGGTCTTTACTGGAGGAGGGTCATCTCTAGACTGGGGTACAGAGGCATGCGCACAGCTTATATACCGGTGTGGTTACTGCCGGTACTACAGTATACAGGAGCTGTAAAAAGTAGTTCTGACTTAAAGCACATACACTACAATACCAATTAACACTTTAACATGCACATTAAACAGAAATAGTCCATTTATAAATTCAGTCTTTGGGGCGGCTTCCTGATCCTTTCTGGATAGCGCCTTTCCTGAGGTTCTTGTTCTTGGTGCGGAGGCGATTCTGGCCCCTTTCCATCGGTTCCCACTGCTACTGTTTCTGAGGTAGATGCTGCCAGTATGTCGAGTTCATTCCCAGGTACGCGAGACATGGGGTTGACGCGTTCCTGTGATGCTAAGATCTGGTCGACGTGGCGTCTCACAATGTTCTCCCCGACATCCACTGTGTACATTAATGGCCCCTGCCGTGTGCATATCGTTCCGGGTTGCCAATTCTCTGTTCGGTAATCACGGGCCACGACTGGTTGTCCTACATTGAAGCTCCTTGTCGGCTTCTCATTGATGTGCTGGAATTGTTTATCCTCGACATTTCTTCGCACATTTGGTCTGAGCAAATCCAGGTGAGATCTCAACCTTCGGTTAAAGAACATCATGGCCGGGGTCTGGTTGGTGATTGTATGTGTCGCATTTCTGTAGGCTAACAGGAAATTGTCCACCTTATGCTGCAGTGGAATGTTGTCATCGCACATGGCCCTTACTGCTTTTTTAAAGGTTTGTACAAACCTCTCAGCCAATCCATTGGTGGCTGGATGATATGGAGCGGACGTGTAATGCCTTACCCCATTTCTTTTCATAAATCTTCAAAACTCTTCGGACACAAACTGTGGTCCGTTATCAGAGCAAATCTGCTCTGGCAAGACGTTCCTGGCAAAGATGGTCCGTAGGACTGCAATAGCTTTCTCCGTGGTGGTGGAGGACATTTGGATCACCTCAGGCCATTTCGAGTGCGCATCCACAGCTATTAAAAAAATTGAGTCCATGAATGGACCAGCAAAGTCAATATGCACCCATTGCCATGGAGAGGAGGGCCATTCCCAAGGGTGTAGAGGGGCATGTGGTGGTGCATTTTGGAACTTCTGGCATCCTGAGCAGCTCTTAGTTAGGTCCTCGATTTGTTGATCAATCCCCGGCCACCACACATAAGCCCTAGCAAGGCTTTTCATTTTCACCCCTCCCAGATGACCTTCGTGAAGCTCATTTAGCATTCTCTCCCTTAACTTGGGTGGAATTACCACTCGGGATCCACACATCACTGTCCCCTGGCATACTGACAGCTGTTCTCTTCTGGATGAGAATGCTGGCAACAGTGGGTCGCCATGTGTTGGCCATCCCCTCACCATCAAATCATATACCCGAGACAGTGTTGGATCATTGCGGGTCTCCTTCTCTATATCTGCGTTAGTTACTGGCAATCGTTCAATTATTGACGAATAAAATATCTCAATAGGGTCCACTGCTGGTGCTTCCTCCACAGTAGGCAGTGGCAAGCGTGATAGTCCATCAGCATTTCCGTGCTGTTTCGTGCCTTTATATTCCATTTCATATTGGTTCGCCCCTAGAAAAAGGGACCATCTTTGTAACCGTTGTGCAGTCATCACCGTAACGCCCTTCTTTTGATTAAAGATGGAGACAAGTGGTTGGTGGTCAGTCAGCAAGGTGAACTTCTGTCCATGCAGATAGTGGTTGAATTTTTTTACTCCCCATACTAGGCTGAGGACCTCCCTGTCAATCTGGGCATAGTTGCGCTCGGCTGAGGTTAGTGACCGAGACGCAAAGGCTACTGGCCTCTCCAACCCGTCTGGGAATTTGTGCGACAGCACCGCTCCAATACCATAGGGTGATGCATCACATGCCAACCGGATTGGTAGTGCTGGGTTGAAATGGGCCAACACCTCTTTTGATGTGATCAAATCTTTGCACTTCTGGAAAGCTCGTTTACATTCGTCATTCCACTTCCATAGTACCCCCGTTTGCAGTAGGGTGTTCAGTGGGTGTAGTACTGCAGACAAATTCGGCAAGAACTTATGGTAGTAGTTTACCAGCCCAAGGAACGACCTCAGTTGTGACACATTTTCCGGTGCTGGAGCCTTGACCACTGTCTCAATCTTTTCAGGGGACTTATGTAACCCCTCTTCATCAATAATGTGGCCACAATACGAAATCTGCTTCTGGAAAAACTCGCACTTGTGGCGATTAGCTCGTAGCCCATATTCCTTTAATCTAGCGAGCACCTTCTCCAGGTTGGCGAGGTGCTCGCTGTCATTTTCGCCCGTGACCAGGATGTCATCCAAATAACACTGGGTCCCTGGAATTCCTTGCAGGACTTGATCCATTGCCCTTTGCCAAATAGCCGGAGCTGATGCTACCCCGAAAACCAGTCGGTTGTATTGATAGAGACCTTTATGAGTGTTGATCGTGAGGTATTGTTTCAAGGCTTCTTCTACCTCCATTTGCAAATACGCCTGGGCCAGATCAATTTTGGTGAAGCGTTTACCCCCAGATAGCGAGGCAAAAATATCCTCAATCCGTGGAAGCAGATATTGTACCGTGTGAAGGACTGGGTTCACTGTCACCTTGAAATCCCCACAGATGCGGACCTTCTTTGGTTCCCCAGGCGTATTACTCAATGACCTCTTCATTACAGGGACGATAGGTGTAGCCCACTCGCTCCAGTCTACTTTGGACAGTACTCCTGAACGTTCCAACCCTTCCAGCTCTGCTTCAAGGTCTGGCCTTGAAAAACTTTGGACTTGCATTTTCCTCTATTTTAATCGTTGCTGTTATGCCTTTTAGTGTTCCGAGTCCCTCCTGGAACACTTCTTGTGCGTCAGTTAGCATTTTTGACAGTCGTCCAGTTGTGGCGTCGTCATCCTTTTTGGCCTCAACCTTCAATGCCTGTATGGAATGCCAATCTAGTTGTATCTTCCGGATCCGTTCACGTCCGAGCAGTGGTGGTCCTCCATCTGGCAATACATATAGGTCCATTTTAGGTATTTCCTGGCCTTTGTATATCACTTTCACCCTTATTTTTCCTTTGGGGTAGACTTTTTGCCCCGTGTACGTCTTCAAGACAATCTCTGTAGCTTCCAAGGGTATATGTGGAAATAGCCGCTTGTAGTCCCTTTGGTTTATGACTGTTAGGGCTGATCCAGTGTCCAATTCCATTTTCACTTGGACTCCGTCTATCTTGAGTGTGACCCAGATAGTCTGGTGATCCTCCATTTTGGTTACCTTATGTAGTTTCAGACAACCCAGCTCCTTGCTTCCGGAGTCTCTATCACTTCCCTGTTCGTCTGAACTACTGTCCATCACCTTATGTACCTTTTTGTACTTCTCCTGTGGAGATTTCCTGCTGTTGGTTTTCTTCCCTGACCTGCAGACTCTTGCTATGTGTCCTGTCTTTCCACACTGTCTGCACACTTGGTCCTTGAACCAACAATCATTCTGATCGTGTGTTGTTCTGCCGCAGCGATAACACTTCCCTGCTCCATATGACATTTCATTGGTGCCGTATTCTTGCGGCCTCCGTTGTATCTCTGCAGCGCCCCGTGCAGCTGCTTCGTGTGATACTGCCATGCTGAAAGCCTTGTCCAGCGTAAGATCCTTTTCTGATAGAAACCGTTTCTGGGTTCCTTCACTTTGAAGCCCACACACAAACTTGTCCCTTAACGTACCTGATAGACCCGCTCCAAACTGGCAGTGTTTCGATAACTTGAGCAGTTCCGTTAAGTATTCAGCATTACTTTCGTCTTTATGCTGGTTCCTTTTGTGGAACTTAAATCTTTCTGCTATCAGCAGCGGTGTGGGGCTTAAGTGGTCCTGTAGGATTTCTACTATGCTTTTGAAATTCTTCTCCACGGGCTTCTCTGGGGTTATCAGGCTTCGCAGTAAGCCACAAGTTTTTGCACCCATGGAATTTAACACAACCAGTGCTTTCCTAGCATCTGGCACTTCATTCGCCCTGCAGTACACTTCAATGCGTTCCACATATGTCGCCCAATCTTCGACTTCATTGTCGAACGCCATGATACTGCCACTCTTCGCCATCCCTGGGTGTATTTCAACTGTCTAAATGGCGTCTCCCGTGCTCTCCCTTCTTCTCCGCTGGAACAAAATGGCGTCTCCCGCGCTTTCCTTCCTTCCCACGCTGGCCCTTCTTCTCCACTGCGGCTTCTAAAAATGGCGTCTCCCGCGCTCTCCCTTCTTCACCGTGGCTCAATGGCGTCTCCCGCGTTCTCCCTTCTGCTCCCCGTGGACGCGGTTCAGCCCTTGAGCCCTGGCCGTGCTCTGCGCATTCTCCTGTGCGCCTTTCCCGTTGCCGTCGCTCGGTCCTGAACCCGGCTGCTGCTTTACCCTCTCTCTCTCTCTCTGCTCCTTTGTCCTCGACGCCGCTCGGTCGTTTAACCCGCGGCCGCGCCCTGTGCGCTTCACCCTCTCTCTTACCCCATCGACGCTGCTCGGCTTTTCTACGCCGTCGGTCGGCTCCCGCCGCCGCTGTCCGGGAAGGGTGTGCGCTGCACCTGCTGCCAGTCTGTTGCTGGATCGTCGTGGCTGGGGAACCAAGCCCGGCTCTCAACAGCCACTCCTGCGATGTTGACTTGCGGCCGGATGACTGGGTGGTTGCTTGTGGTCGACGCCCGTGCTTCTGGCCTCGACTTTCGTCCACCGTCCTCCCGGAGCGACTCCTCGACGGGAAATGCAGAGTTGCAGGCAGATTCGAATCAACCTCGTCGCCACTGTTAGATCCGTGATTCTTTAAATAAGATGTTTCCCCAAGAACTACACGGAGTCTGTAACTTAACAATCAACAGGTGGTTACTGGAGCAGAGTAGTCTCAAGACTGAAGTACAGAAGCCTGCTCCGGCTTTATATAGAGGTGTGGTCACTGCCGGTACTACAGTATACAGGAGCTGTAAAACAGTTCTCTCTTAAAGGTACATACACAACACTCCCCTTAACCTTCTCTGCTCTAAAGCGAACAACCCCAGCTTCTCCAGTCTTTCCACATCACTGAAGTCGCTCATCACTGGAACCATTCTGGTCAATCTCCCCTTAACCTTCTCTGCTCTAAGGAGAACAACCCCAGCTTCTCCAGTCTCTCCACATCACTGAAGTCCCTCATCCCCGGTACCATTCTGGTCAATCTCCCCTTAACCTTCTCTGCTCTAAGGAGAACAACCCCAGCTTCTCCAGTCTCTCCACATCACTGAAGTCGCTCATCCCCGGTACCATTCTGGTCAATCTCCCCTTAACCTTCTCTGCTCTAAGGAGAACAACCCCAGCTTCTCCAGTCTCTCCACATCACTGAAGTCCCTCATCCCTGGTACCATTCTGGTCAATCTCCCCTTAACCTTCTCTGCTCTAAGGAGAACAACCCCAGCTTCTCCAGTCTCTCCACATCACTGAAGTCGCTCATCCCCGGTACCATTCTGGTCAATCTCCGCTTAACCTTCTCTGCTCCAAGGTGAACAATCCCAGCTTCTCCAGTCTCTCCACACCACTGAAGTCCCTCATCCCTGGTACCATTCTGGTACATCTCCCCTTAACTTTCTCTGCTCTAAGGAGAACAATCCCAGCTTCTCCAGTCCTTCCACATCACTGAAGTCCCTCATCCCTGGTACGATTCTGCTCAATCTCCCCTTAACCTTCTCTGCTCTAAGAAGAACAACCCCAGCTTCTCCAGTCTCTCCACATGACTGAAGTGCCTCATCCCTGGAACCATTCTGATCAATCTCCCCCTTAACCTTCTCTGCGTTAAGGAGAACAGCCCCAGCTTCTCCCGTCTCTCCACATCACTGAAGTCTCTCAATCCCTGGTACCATTCTGGTCAATCTCCCCTTAACATTCTCTGCTCTAAGGAGAACAACCCCAGCTTCTCCAGTCTCTCCACATCACTGAAGTCCCTCATCCCTGGTCCCATTCTGGTCAATCTCCCCTTAACCTTCTCTGCTCTAAGGAGAACAACCCCAGCTTCTCCAGTCTCTCCACATCACTGAAGTCCCTCCTCCCTGGTACCATTCTGGTCAATCTCCCCTTAACCTTCTCTGCTCTAAGGAGAACAACCCCAGTGTGGTAAACCACTGTTTGTATTCCACTGTGTACATGCCTGGACATGTCTCGGCTGACTCCTCCCACAAGTCCTAGTATAAAGGTGACTGCTCCCCAGCCCTTTGTATTTCTGGACCGGTCGACCACTCGAGGCAGACCTTCATTCTTTTGTTAATGAAAGCCTTTAGTTGCTCTCTTAACTCTCAGTCTTTTATGAGTAATTGATAGCGCATCAATTTTATTAACAAAATTTTATAATGGAGAAGATCCTCACACCAGCATGCCTGGACTTAGATCATCGGGAGGCAGACTCATCCACCAAGTTTACTCACTGGCTTAAGTGTTTCGAAAAATTCCTGACCGCCTCCGCAGCAATCAAATCGGACGAGGACAAACTGGATGTCCTGACCTCCAAAGTGAACCACCGAGTGTACTCGGTCATCCAAGACGCGACCTCGTATGCGGACGCTATCAAGCTCCTCAAGGACCAGTACACGCGCCCAGTGAACGAAGTGTACGCCAGGCACCTTCTGGGGAGTCGTAAACAACAACCTGGGGAATCGACCATGGAATACCTTCAGGCACTGTCTGTGCTTGGCCGGGCCTGTGGTTGTAAGGATGTAAAGGCCGCCGTGTACACAGAGGAACTTATCCGGGACGCTTTTGTAGCGGGCCACAGATCCAATTACACCCGACAGCGACTGTTGTAGCAGAGTGACCTCGACCTCAACAAGGCCTCTGAACTCGCACTATCATTGGATGCAGCCTACCGGGGCATGGATGCCTACTCCTCTGCACCGTGGACGCCGCGGGGAATGACAGCCTGGGACACGGTAGGACCGCCTCATAGCGCCGTGCCACCCCAGCCACACCCCAGCAACGGCCCAACTACCACAGCAGTGTCCCAAGGCCAGACAGCAGTGCCCCAAGGCCAGAAATGCTACTTCTGTGGCCAGGCAAAACAGCCCAGAGCGCGCTGCCCGGCGAAAAACGCGATCTGCTCGGGCTGCGGGAAGAAGGGACACTACGCTAACGTCTGCAGGGCCAAAGCCACCCCGAACCCCAGCAGCGCCGCGTGTGGGCCATGCGGGCCACCATCTTGGGCCTCCCCGGCCATGTGCGAACCACCGGTACAGCAGCCATTTTGGACGCCTCCAGCCACATGGGGATCATGGACGCCGCCATCTTGGATGACAGCCGGAATGCAGCAGGCCCCCAACACCGCCTCATCTGATACCCGCAGCAACACACCGACCCCTACGCTGGCATCCGTTACACTGGACCAAGCGAGACCGCACCAGCTGGTCAGCTCCACAATGGACATTAAGGTAAATGGCCATGATACAATCTGCCTTTTTGACTCTGGGAGCACGGAGAGCTTCATCCACCCCGACACGGTGCAGCGTTGCTCTCTCCCAGCCCTGCCTGCGCACCAGCGGATTTCTATGGCCTCCGAGTCCCAGTCGGCGGACATCGGCGGCTACTGCGTAGTGACACTCATAGTAGACGGGACCGTGTACGATCATTTTAAACTTCTGGTCCTGCCCGACCTCTGCGCTGCCGTCCTGCTGGGGTTAGATTTTCAGTGCCACCTTAAAAGTGTTACGATGGCGTACGGTGGACCCCTACCCCCACTCACAGTCCGCAGCCAGCAGCTCCCAAATTGCCCGCCGCGCACCAGGTGCAACCTCTCCACACTCAGAGTCACCCCCCCCCCTACTGTTTGCTAACCTCACCCCCGACTGTAAGCCCATCGCCACAAAGAGCAGGCGATACAGTGCCGGGGACAGGGTTTTCATTAAAACCGAAGTGGAGCGGCTCCTGAAGGAAGGGATTATTGAGGGCAGCACCAGCCCCTGGCGAGCCCAGGTTGTGGTCATTAAGACCGGCGAGAAGCAGCGCCTGGTCATCGACTACAGCCAGACAATAAATCGCTACACCCTGGTGGACGCCTACCCACTCCCCCGCATAGCTGATATGGTCAACCAGATCGCGCAGTACCACGTCTTCTCGACCATTGACCTGAAATCAGCGTACCACCAGCTCCCTATCCGCCCTGAGGACCGCCAGTATACTGCCTTTGAGACAAACGGCCGCCTCTACCACTTCCTTAGGGTTCCCTTTGGCGTCACCAACGGGGTCTCCGTCTTCCAAAGGGAGATGGACCGGATGGTAGATCAAAATGCGTTGCAGGCCACTTTCCCATATCTGGACAATGTGACCATCTGCGGCCGTGACTTGCAGGACCATGACGCAAACCTCGAAAAATTCCTCCGCACCGCCCAACTCCTGAACCTGACATATAACAAGGAGAAGTGCATATTCCGCACAAACCGCCTCGCCATCCTTGGTTGTGTTGTGGAACACGGAGTCATCGGCCCCGACCCCGACCGGATGCGTCCCCTTATGGAACTCCCACTGCCCCACTGCCTCAAGGCCCTGAAGAGGTGCCTAGGGTTTTTCTCCTATTATGCCCAGTGGGTCCCCTACTATGCGGACAAGGCCCATCCGCTGATCAAGTCCACCTCTTTTCCCTTGACGGCAGAGGCCCGCTTAGCCTTCCACCGTATCAAGGAAGACATTGCCAAAGCCACCATGCATGCAGTGGACGAATCCATCCCCTTCCAGGTGGAAAGCGACGCGTCCGACTTTGCCCTGGCCGCTACCCTCAATCAGGCGGGGAGACCCGTGGCCTTCTTTTCACGAACCCTCCAAGGCCCGGAGACCAGACACTCCGCTGTTGAGAAGGAGGCCCAGGCGATTGTGGAGGCTGTGCGTCATTGGAGGCACTACCTGGCCGGAAAATGATTTACCCTGCTCACTGACCAACGTTCAGTTGCTTTCATGTTTAACAACAAGCAGAGGGGCAAAATCAAAAATGACAAGATCTTGAGGTGGAGAATCGAACTTTCCACCTACAATTACGAGATCTTGTACCGGCCCGGGAAGCTCAATGAACCCCCGGATGCGCTATCGCGTGGCACCTGCGCCAGCGCGCAGATCGATAGACTGCGGGCCCTCCACAATGACCTCTGCCACCCGGGGGTCACCAGGTTCTTCCACTTCATCAAGGCCCGCAACCTGCCTTGCTCTATTGAGGAGGTCAGGACCATGACCAGGAACTGCCAAGTCTGCGCTGAGTGCAAACCGCACTTTTATAGACCAGACAGGGCCCACCTGATAAAAGCCACTCGCCCCTTCGAGCGCCTGAGCATTGATTTTAAAGGGCCTCTCCCCTCCTCCGACCGCAACGTGTACTTCCTCAATATTATTGATGAGTACTCCCGTTTCCCGTTCGCCATCCCCTGCCCGGACATGACCAGTGCCACGGTCATTAAATGTCTGAACGACCTCTTCACCCTGTTCGGTTTCCCCAGCTATATCCATAGCGACCGGGGCTCATCGTTTATGAGCGACGAACTCCATCAGTACCTGCTAACTAGGGGTATTGCCACAAGCAGGACCACCAGTTACAACCCCCAGGGGAACGGACAGGTGGAAAGAGAAAATGCGACAGTTTGGAAGGCCGCCCTGCTAGCCTTAAAGTCTAGGGGCCTTCCAACCTCCCGCTGACAGGATGTGCTCGCCGATGCGCTCCACTCTATTCGGTCACTGCTCTGCACTGCCACTAACGCCACCCCTCATGAGAAAATGTTTGTCTTCCCAAGGAAGTCCACATCGGGGACATGGCTACCACCATGGCTGACGTCCCCAGGGCCGGTCCTGCTGAGAAGGCACGTGAGGACCCATAAAACGGACCCCCTGGTCGAGAGGGTCGACCTCCTCCACGCCAACCCCCAGTATGCTTACATTGCATACCCGGACGGGCGGGAGGACACAGTCTCCATAAGAGACCTTGCACCCTCGGGGGCCGCAGTAACCCACTACTCACTACCACCCCCCCCCACGATCCGATATCCAGCCCCAGCAGACGGCAGGCCTGGGCCCCGCGACCCGCTCGACATCTACGAGGACGACACGCCTGTGCCACAGCCCACGCAGGACTCGACGCCGGAAGCTCCACTACCCCTGCCGCCGCCACGCCGATCACAGCGGCAGACAAGACCTCTGGAGAGACTCCAATACACTAACGTTTAATACACTTCACCCCGCCGGATTCAATTTTAAACAAGGGGTGAATGTCGTAAACCACTGTTTGTATTCCACTGTGTACATGCCTGGACATGCCTCGGCTGACTCCTCCCACAAGTCCTAGCATAAAGGTGACTGCTCCCCAGCCCTTTGTATTTCTGGACCGGTCGACCACTCGAGGCAGACCTTCATTCTTTTGTTAATAAAAGCCTTTAGTTACTCTCTTAACTCCCAGTATTTTATGAGTAATTGATAGCGCATCGCCCAGCTTCTCCAGTCTCCCCACATCACTGAAGTCCCTCATCCCTGGTATCATTCTGGTCAATCACCCCTTAACCTTCTCTGCTCTAAGGGGAACAACCCCAGCTTCTCCAGTCTCTTCAAAACTGAAGTCCCTCATCCCTGGTCCCATTCTGGTCAATCTCCCCTTAAACTTCTCTGCTCTAAGGAGAACAACCCCAGCTTCTCCAGTCTCTACACATTACTGAAGTCCCTCATCCCTGGTACCATTCTGGTCAATCGCCCCTTAACCTTCTCTGCTCTAAGGAGAACAACCCCAGCTTCTCCAGTCTCTTCAAAACTGAAGTCCCTCATCCCTGGTCCCATTCTGGTCAATCTCCCCTTAACATTCTCTGCTCTGAGGAGAACAACCCCAGCTTCTCCAGTCTCTCCACATCACTGAAGTCCCTCATCCCTGGTCCCATTCTGGTCAATCTCCCCTTAACCTTCTCTGCTCTAAGGAGAACAATCCCAGCTTCTCCAGTCTCTCCACATCACTGAAGTCCCTCATCCCTGGTATCATTCTGATCAATCTCCCCTTAACCTTCTCTGCTCTAAGGAGAACAACCCCAGCTTCTCCAGTCTCTTCAAAACTGAAGTCCCTCATCCCTGGTCCCATTCTGGTCAATCTCCACTTAAACTTCTCTGCTCTAAGGAGATCAACCCCAGCTTCTCCAGTCTCTCCACATCACTGAAGTCCCTCATCCCTGGTCCCATTCTGGTCAATCTCCGTTTAACCTTCTCTGCTCTAAGGAGAACAATCCCAGCTTCTCCAGTCTCTCTTCAGAGCTGAAGTCCCTCCTCCCTGGTCCCATTCTGGTCAATCTCCCCTTAACCTTCTCTGCTCTAACGAGAACAATCCCAGCTTCTCCAGTCTCTCCACATCACTGAAGTCCCTCATCCCTGGCACCATTCTGCTCAATCTCCCCTTAACCTTCTCTGCTCTAAGGAGAACAATCCTAGTTTCTCCAGTCTCTCCACATCACTGAAGTCCCTCATCCCTGGTACCATTCTGGTCAATCTCCCCCTTAACCTTCTCTGCTCTAAGGAGAACAACCCCAGCTTCACCAGTCTCTCCACATCACTGAAGTCCCTCACCCCTGGCACCATTCTGGTCAATCTCCCCTTAACCTTCTCTGCTCTAAGGAGGACAATCCCAGCTTCTCCATTCTCTCCACATCACTGAAGACCCTCCTCCCTGGTACCATTCTGGTCAATCTCCCCTTAACCTTCTCTGCTCTAAGGAGAACAATCCCAGCTTCTCCAGTCTCTCCACATCACTGAAGTCCCTCCTCCCTGGTCCCATTCTGGTCAATCTCCCCTTAACCGTCTCTGCTCTAAGGAGAACAATCCCAGCTTCTCCAGTCACTCCACATCACTGAAGTCCCTCATCCCTGGCACCATTCTGCTCAATCTCCCCTTAACCTTCTCTGCTCTAAGGAGAACAATCCTAGTTTCTCCAGTCTCTCCACATCACTGAAGCCCCTCATCCCTGGCACCATTCTGCTCAATCTCCCCTTAACCTTCTCTGCTCTAAGGAGAACAATCCCAGCTTCTCCAGTCTCTCCACATCACTGAAGTGCCTCATCCCTGAACCATTCTGATCAATCTCCCCTTAACCTTCTCTGCTCTAAGGAGAACAATCCCAGCTTCTCCAGTCTCTCCACATCACTGAAGTCCCTCATCCCTGGTACCGTTCTGGTCAATCTCCCCTTACCCTTCTCTGCTCTAAGGAGAACAACCCCAGCTTCTCCAGTCTCTCCACATCACTGAAGTCCCTCATCCCTGGTCCCATTCTGGTCAATCTCCCCTTAACCTTCTCTGCTCTAAGGAGAACAATCCTAGTTTCTCCAGTCTCTCCACATCACTGAAGTCCCTCATCCCTGGTCCTATTCTGGTCAATCTCCCCTTAACCTTCTCTGCTCTAAGGAGAACAACCCCAGCTTCTCCAGTCTCTCCACATCACTGAATTCCCTCCTCCCTGGTACCATTCTCGTAAATCTCATCTCCACCCTTTCCAAGACCCTGACATCCTTCCTAAAGTCTGGTGCCCAGAATTGGACTCGACAATCGGGCTGAGATCAATCCAACGATTTAGGGTTGAAACCAATTGCATGAATCCTTCCCTCTTCCTCCAGAAAAAAAGAGGTTTTTTCCCTATCAATTATAAACATGTGCTTTATTACTTTCTTGCAGATTTATTTTCATGTATACTTACTCGCCAAGGCTTTTTCGGCAGCCCCTCCCAAACCCGCGACCTCTTCCACCTAGAAGGACAAGGGCAGCAGGCGCATGGGAACACCACCACCTCCAAGTTCCACCTCCAAGTCACACACACCATTCTGACTTGGAAGTATATCGGCCGATCCTTCATCGTCGCTGGGTCCAAATCCTGGAACTCCCTCTCTAACAGCACTGCCGCAGCACCTTCACCACAAGTACTGCAGTGGTTCAAGAAGGCGACACACCACAAGGGGCAATTAGGGGTGGGCAATAAATGCCGGCCTTGCCAGCGACGCCCACCTCCCAGGAACGAATTTTTCAAAAGCTCAAAATTGCTGCTTGTAACATTTCCAAGACATGTTATGAACTAATCGAGGTACTTACAATCATGAAAGGGTTTGATCGGGTAGACTTAGAGTCATAGGGGGAAAAATTCGGTTGCTTTGCATCTCCCGTTAGTGCCCGCAAAATTCAGCGGGAGGTTAATGGCGGCGCTAACCATTACTGTCCCGCGGCGCTGCGCCGCCGGCGATGATGTCATCGCCGTGCGCAGCGTCCCGTTCGCGTCCCGGCCGCGATCGTTGGTAGCGCCCCCTGACTTACCGCCCGACGTTATATTCGACGGGGTCATGGGGGCCTACCTGCGGCTGGGACGGCGCTATACAAAGGCAAGGTGCTGGGCGGCCATTTCTGTTGCTGGCCACCTGCCAGCAGCTGCCTCCGCTGCCGTCCCCGGCCTCCTGACCCGCCACCCCCCACCTCCCCCCCGCGGAGTGCCGGCTGCACTACATGAGCCCGGCAATTCTCTTGAGTGCCGGGCTCTTTTGCCGGCATCCCGGTCCCCGGGGGTCCAGCTGGGCCCCCGGTCGCACTGCTCAAGTCCCCTCCCCTTTAAGAAGGGGAGGAAGGCTTTAAGAAGGGAAGGAAGGCCTCTTGGGGTGCTACCACTCAATTTCGGTCGCGGAGGCGCTAATTTTAGCGCCCCGGCAAGGTTAGCGCCCCAAAGAAGGCGCGACTCAATTTTTTGCCCGTAGAGTCATAGGGAGAGAAATTCGGTTAAGCCGCAAATGGGGCGCCCAGCTCGCCTGGGCGCCGGAATTACCGCTGTGATCGGAGCAGTTGCGACGGCCGGAAATTCATCTTGAACGCCCCAAGAGGGACACGGGGCACTGCTCGAGGCGCCCCGCGTCCCTTTTAGGGCGCTGAAACTGAATATCGCAGCGTAAAGTGCCGCAGCGCCACACACTGCGGCACGGCGCGCTGCGGTACTGCAGGACTTCCTCCGCTTCTTAAGGGGGAGGGGCCTGCACCAGCACGATGACCGATCGCGAGTGCCGGCAAAAGCGCCCAGCACCGTGGAGAAGTGCCGGGCTCTCGGGACACAGCCGGCACTGCCCGGCGGGGGGGGGGATCAGGAGGCCGGGGACGGAGGTGCTTGCAGGCGGCCACTGAAAAAAATGGCCGCCCCGCACCTCCACCTTAATTTGCGCCACTGCCGCCACAGGTAGGCCCCGTGAACTGGGCGCGATTTGTGAACGGCGCTAAAGAGGCTGGCGCTACCAAATATCGCGATCGGGGCGCTGCGCACACCGATGACGTCATCGGTGGTGGCGCAGCACAACAGGCTAACGCTGTCATTAGCGCCCCAGCTAAATATCGCGGGAGGTGTAGCCAGTGGCGCTAAAGCCACTGAGTGCCCTCTTTAGGCGCTAACTGATGGTGCAGCCCACCGAATTTCTAGGCCGTAGAGTCATAACGGCACAGGAGGAGGCCATTCGGCCCATCGAGTCTGTGCCGGCTCTCTGTAGAGCAATCCAGTCAGTCCCATTCCCCCGCTCTATCCCCGTAGCCCTGCAAGTTTATTTCCCTCAAGTGTCTATCCAGTCTCCCCTTGAAAACATTGAGTGTCTCCGCTTCCACCACTTCCGTCGGCAGCGAGTTCCAGGTCCTCACCACTCGCTGCGTAAAAGTTTTTCCTCACATCCCCCCTGTATCTCGTGCCCAAAACCTTAAATCTGTGTCCCCTAGTCCTTGTACCATCAACTAGTGGGAACAGCCTTTCCCTGTCTAGCCTATCCAAACCCGTCATAGTCTTGTACACCGCTATCAAATCACCCCTCAACCACCTCTGGTCTAATGAAAACAAATCCAGCTTCTTCAACCTGTCCTTGTAGCTACGACCCCCCCATCCCCGGAACCATTCTGGTAAATCTCCTCTGCACCATCTCAAGGGCCTTCACATCCTTCCTAAAGTGTGGTGACCAGAACTGGACGCAATACTCCAGTTGTGGCCTAACCAGCACTTTATAAAGGTTCAGCATAACTTCTCTACTTTTGTACTCAATAACTCTATTTATAAAGCCCAAGATCCCAAATGCTTTGTTAACCACTCTCTCAATATGTCCTGCCACCTTCAGGGACCTGTGCACATTAACCCCCAGGTTGGGCAGAAGCATGGCAGATGCAGTATAATGTGGATAACTGTGAGGTTATCCACTTTGGAGGCAAAAAACAGGAAGGCAGATGATTATCTGAACGGCAATAGATTGGGAGAAGGGGAAATGCAACGAGACCTGGGTGTCCTTGTGCACCAGTCGCTGAAGGTAAACATGCAGGTGCAGCAGGCGGTTAAGAAGGCAAATGGTATGTTGGCCTTCCTAGCGAGAGGGTTCGAGTACAGGAGCAAGGATGTCTTGTTGCAGTTGTACAGGGCCTTGGTGAGACCACACCTTGAGTATTGTGTGCAGTTTTGGTGGCCTTATCTGAGGAAGGATGTTCTTGCCATGGAGGGAGTGCAGTGAAGATTCACCAGGCTGATACCTGGGATGGCAGGAATGACGTATGAGGAGAGATTGGGTTGATTAGGCTTATATTCGCTAGAGTTTAGAAGAATGAGAGGGGATCTCATTGAAACTTATAAAATTCTAACAGGACTAAACAGACTAGATGCAGGAAGGCTGTTCCCGATGGCTGGGGAGTCCAGAACCAGGGATCAAAGTCTAAGGATAAGGAGTAAGCCATTGAGGACAGAGATGAGGAGGAATTTCTTCACCCAGAGAGTGGTGAACCTGTGGCATTCTCTACCACAGGAGACAGTTGAGGCCAATTCATTAAATATATTCAAGAAGGAGATAGATATATTTCTTAAGGCTAAGGGGATCAAGGGATATGGGGAGAAAGCAGGGACAGGGTGTTGTGTATGTACCTTTAAGAGAATAACTGGTCTCAGACTGCAGTACTGGCAGTGACCACCCCTGTATTAAAGGCGCTAGTGAGCCTCTGTTGTTTTCAGTTTCCCGATTGACTCCATTCAGTAAAGACGTGTTTTGTTCAACTCCTGCTGTCCGTGTCTCAATCATTCACGGACATAATACTGGCGACGAGCAGATACGAACCTACCTACAGTCTGCACCACCTCCTGGGATCCATTCCTACAGCAAAGTGAGCAGAGGTCGAGGCCAGAAAGAAAAGAAAGTAAGAGGCAGTGGAAACGGGCATCGACCGTGGGCATCTGCCCCTGTGTTTGCGGAGTTGAAGATTGCTGGAGAAGCTGTCGGAAGCGGGGCCTGGTTCCTGTCGACGGTGCTTCAGCTAATCGGGCTGGTGGCAGGTAGTACACTGATCCTTCCTGGGCTGCGGCGGTCGCGAACTCGAGCGGGTGGCTTGCAACGGGGCCGAGCAGCGTTGTCAGGAAGAGGAGAGAGCGAGGGTGGAGCACACAGGGCGTGGCCGGTGCTACGAAGCCGGGCTGCGTATAGACCCGTGAAGAGGGAGGCAAAAGTCCCACAGGGTTGTTCCACGATGGGAAAATAATAAAAAAAAGAAATATTAAACGCACAAGAAACCGCGAGGAGCTGCAGGTTGCAACGGGAACCGCGGAAAGCAGCGCTAACAACAGCGGGGAAGAAGGCAAAGCACGGGAGGTGCCATCTTAATCAGCGGGGAAGAAGGCAAAGCGCGGGAGGCGCCATTTTGTTAAATCGGGGAAGAAGGCAAAGTGCGGGAGGCGCCATTTTAGATTTGCAAGATGCTGAAGACTGGCTGTATCACTGCTTTTGATAATACAATAGAGGACTGGACCACGTATGTGGAAAGAGTCGAGGTATATTTCGAGGCAAACGAAATAGCGGAGGAGAAAAAGGCATCGATATTGCTAAACGTAATGGGCGCTAGAACGTACGGCCTATTGCGGGACCTGATTACTCCAGCCAAACCGAAGGCGAAGAGTTTTAACGAAATTGTTGCTGTCCTACAGGAACACCTAAACCCTGCACCGCTGTTGATAGCAGAAAGATTTAAATTCCACAGGAGAACTCAGCATAAAGATGAGAGCAATGCTGAGTACCTTACGGAACTACGCAAGCTATCAAAGCACTGCCAGTTCAGAGCAGGACTGGCAGATACCCTACGGGACAAATTTGTCTGTAGACTCCGGAGTGAAGGAACACAGAAGAAGTTACACTCAGAGAAAGAGCTGACGCTAGATAAGGCTTTCAGCGTGGCAGTATCGTATGAAGCAGCAGCCAGGGGAGCTGCAGAAATTCAACAAAAACCACAGGAATACGGCACCCACGAAATGACACGGGGATTTGCAAAATGTTATCGCTGCGGCAGAACTAACCATGACCAGAAGGACTGCTGGTCCAAAGACAAATTATGCAGGCAATGCGGGAAGATGGGACACATTGCACGAGTTTGCAGGTCTGGGAAGAAGACCAGCGACAACAAAAAGGCTACTAAGGAACCGTACAAGAAAGTACAAAAGATGACGGACAGTAGTTCCTGTGGTGTATGTAACCTGTTCCACCTTAAGAGAACTTAAGCCTGTTCCACCTTAAGAGATGTACTACTTTCTCTGGCTGCTGTATACGTAATACCGGTGGTGACCACCGGTATATAAGTACTGTGTAGTGATATTGCTGTTGGTATAGCCCTGACCTCCCACTAGTAAAGACCTGTTGAAACGTTATTCTTGTGGTCTGTGTCAGTAATTAATCTTAAATACAACTAGAACACACAGACTTAACAGTGGCGACGATTCCGATTCTTACCCTGCGGCAGTTTATATCCACGGCGGCTTCGTCCACAGAACGGGCGTCGAAGAGAGGCATCCACCCTCATCACCCTGCTGGAAGACACGTCGCGTGGCAGGCATCGAGAACCCGGAGTGCAGAAGATATCCTGAACTCGAAGCCTCCATCAGCGGCAGTCAGCTATCTTCCTTCTACCTCGGTGGTGGGTAAGTCGGTCAGCGACACGAGCAGAAAGTCGGCCGCGTTGGCTGTACAGACGGGGAGGGAAGACGGAGGAATAAGGGCGGTGAGATCGATCGCGACCGGAGATAAGGGCCGGGCCGCATTCGGGCCGAAAGGCACAGCGCGGGGACATCGATCGCGGCTGGTGATAAGGGCCGGGCCGCATTCGGGCCAAAAAGGCGCAGCGTCTGGGGCGACTGAAGGCGCGAGAGCCGCGGTGAAGGCGAACGCAGCCGGTGCTAATAACCGGGCTGCAAGAAGGGCTGCGAGACGTGACATCGGGGAAGCGCGAATGCCCGAGGGAGCCGCGGTGAAGCGGAGACAGCGTCGGGGGAGTTACTAACCGCTGGGAAAGGGGAGCAGCAGCGGCACGCCAAACGCCATTGCAGCCAGCGGGTGAAGAAGGCGAGCGCGGGAAAGACCGCCAAGCGCGGGAAACCGCCATTTTGTAGGCGGAGGACGAAGACAAGAGCGGGAAGCCGCCATCTTGGAAAAAGGGAAATCACTAAAAAAAAAAATTGCAACGATGCCTAAACATGGGAACATTAATACCTTTGATAGCGACATCGAAGATTGGGCCACGTATGTAGAACGCATACAAAATTATTGTAAAGCAAATAAAATCCCAGATGATGAGAAAGCACTAACTTTATTAAACTTAATGGGTGCGAAGACATACGGGCAATTGAAACACCTTTTATCACCGGATGAACAGGCGGAGAAGACGTTCGAGGAGATTGTTACTGTCCTGAGAAATCATCTAAACCCCACGCCGCTGATGCTAGCGGAACGATTTAAATTTTACAGCAGAAAGCAGCTGAAAGATGAAAGCAATGCTGAATATTTAATGGAATTGTGTAAGCTAGCAAAGTACTGTCAGTTTGGAACGGGACTAACAGATGCGCTAAGAGATAAATTTGTGTGTGGATTATTAAAAGAAGATACACAAAAGCGACTGCTCGAGGAGAATGAGCTGACGCTTGAGAAAGCGGTCACTATGGCAGCATCACACGAAGCCGCAGCGAGAGGCATGGCAGTAATGCAGCTACGGTCACCGGAACTCAGTACAAATCAATTGGTTTTGAGTACTGTAAAATGTTATCGTTGTGGAAAGACAACGCACGATCAGAACCAGTGTTGGTTTAAAAACCAAGAATGCAGAACGTGTGGCAGGCTTGGCCACATAGCTAAAGTATGCCGGTCAGGAAAGAAGACCAGCAACAAAAAGTCACCGCAAGGAAAATACATAAAGGTACAAAAGGTGACAAAGAACAGTTTGAACGAACAGAAGTCAGATTCAGACGCCAGCAGTAATGAACTGGGTAGCTTAAGAGTACACAACGTTGGTAAGGATGCAGATCTCCAGACAATTTGGGTCACTCTTCAGATAGCAGGAGTCCAAGTAAAGATGGAATTGGACACTGGATCGGCATTGACGGTCATGAATAAGAAAGATTACAAAAGGTTATTCCAACATATTCCCCTACGGGATACGGAGATTATATTGAAAACATACACGGGGCAAAGAGTGTACCCCATCGGAAAGATAGAGGTAAAAGTGGTCCACAAGGGCAAAGAAAGCCAAGTAATGGACTTATACGTGCTACCTGAAGGAGGTCCACCACTACTGGGACGGGAGTGGATTAGGAAAATGAATATGGACTGGCACTCCTTAAAGGCACTAACGGTAGATTCCGGGGAAACAGATGACAAACCTAAACAATTGTCCAGAATATTGGATGATGCTAAAGAGGTGTTCCAGCAGGGACTGGGAACACTGAGAGGAATTACGGCAAACATCAAGATTGATGAACATGCACACCCAAAATTTTTCAATGCCAGACCGGTACCCTATGCAATACGACCTGCTGTAGAAGCGGAACTGGAAGCACTAGAATGTTCAGGTGTACTGTCTAAGGTAGATTGGAGTGAGTGGGCTACGCCCATTGTTCCCGTTATGAAATGTCCTTCGAGCAACAAGCCAGGAGAACCAGGGAAGGTTCGCATCTGTGGAGACTTCAAGATCACCGTTAATCCGGTGCTTCACACAGTGCAGTATCCGCTTCCGCGGATTGAGGATATTTTTGCTTCGTTGTCTGGCGGGAAACACTTCACCAAGATAGACCTGGTGCAGGCGTACTTGCAGATGGAGGTTGAAGAAGAGTCACGCCAGTACCTCACGATCAACACGCATAGAGGTTTGTACCGGTATAATAGGCTGGTTTTTGGAGTGGCATCGGCTCCAGCAATTTGGCAGAGGGCCATGGAGCAGGTATTACAGGGAATTCCAGGCACACAATGTTACCTGGACGATATTCTGATTACAGGAGATGGTGATGAAGAACACCTCGCAAACTTGGAACTGGTGCTCAACAGACTGAAAGAGTATGGACTTCGAGTTAATCGCCAGAAATGTGAGTTCTTTCAGAAGCGGATCTCGTACTGTGGTCATGTCATTGACCGGGAGGGGCTTCATAAGTCTCCTGACAAGATAGAGGCAGTTGTAAAGGCTCCCGCTCCGGATAATGTCTCTCAGCTGAGGTCGTTTCTAGGATTGATTAACTATTACCATAAGTTTCTACCGAATCTATCCACGGTACTGCACCCGCTGAACGCTCTTTTACAGAAGGGGGTACCATGGGAATGGAGCGAAAACTGTAAGAAGGCATTTCGCAAAAGCAAAGAATTGATCACCTCAGAGGAAGTGTTGGCTCACTTCAACCCAACACTGCCTATTCGGTTGGCTTGTGATGCTTCTCCATATGGTATTGGGGCAGTACTCTCACACAAGTTGCCAAATGGCACGGAAAGGCCAGTCACGTTTGCATCCAGATCATTGACCTCCGCTGAGCGCAACTATGCGCAGATTGATAGGGAGGCTCTCAGCCTTGTATGGGGAGTGAAGAAGTTTAATCATTACCTGCAGGGCCAAAAATTCACACTTCTGACAGACCATCAGCCGTTGGTATCCATTTTTAACCCTAAGAAGGGTGTTTCGGTGATGACAGCACAGAGGCTCCAGAGATGGTCCCTTTTCCTAGGGGCACATCAATATCAAATAGAATTCAAAGGTACAAAGCAGCATGGCAATGCTGATGGGCTGTCGTGCCTGCCACTACCTGAAGAAGAAGAGACGACGAAAGTTGACCCTGTTGAGTTATTTCATTCGACCATCATCGAGTGTTTACCAGTCACCAATGCAAGTATTGAAAGAGAAACCAGGAACGACCCGACACTGTCCCGAGTCTACGAGGTGACAGTGAAGGGATGGCCAACACATGGTGATCCTCTGTTACCGGCATTCTCGGCAAGGCGAGACCAGCTGTCCGTCTGCCATGGTACTTTGATGTACGGGACAAGAGTGATTATTCCTCCCAAGTTAAGGGAAAGAGTTCTAAAGGAACTGCATGAAGGTCATCTGGGGGGAGTTAAGATGAAAAGTCTTGCTAGGGCTTATGTATGGTGGCCGGGTATTGACCAACAGATAGAGGAGTTGACGAAAAGCTGCGCTGGGTGCCAAAAAGTGCAAAATGCACCTCCGATCGCACCACTACACCCATGGGAATGGCCTTCAGCCCCATGGCAACACGTACATATTGACTTTGCTGGTCCATTCATGGACTCCATGTTCCTAATTGCGGTGGACGCACATTCCAAATGGCCAGAAGTGATCAAGATGAATACCACTACTTCAGAAAAGACAATTGCGGTGTTAAGAACAATATTCGCAAGGAACGGATTGCCAGAACAGATATGTTTGGACAACGGACCACAGTTCGTGTCGGAAGAATTCCAAAAATTCTTAAAGAAGAATGGGGTGAAACATTATACCTCTGCCCCATATCATCCGGCGACAAACGGGTTGGCCGAGAGATTTGTCCAAACATTCAAAAAGGCAATAAAGGCCATGAACGATGATCAGATTCCGTTACAGCACAAGGTGGACAATTTCCTAATGGCATATCGAAACGCCGCTCATGCAGTAACTAACCAAAGTCCTGCCATGATGTTTTATAACAGGAGGTTGCGGTCCAGGTTGGACTTGTTAAAACCAAATGTGCGGAGGGAAGTGGAAAACAAACAGTTCCGGCATATTAATAACAAGACCACTCGAAGTTTCGACGTAGGACAACTAGTGTTGGCAAGGGACTATGGAAACGAAAAATGGCAGTCCGGAACAATTCGGGCCAGACAAGGACCTCTGATGTACACAGTAGATATTGGTAACAATGTGATAAGGCGTCATGCGGATCAACTGGTAGAATCGAGAGCAAGAGTCGAATCCATGGTTGCGACAGAGACAACTGTGGAAGACGTTAATGAACCTGAAGCATCTACCTCGGCCGGGAATGTACCTGATGGTGACGTCCAATACATAGGAAACCAACTAGGGGAGTCACCTCAGCAACAAGAATCAGAGACCACTGAAAGGCGTTATCCAACCCGAATCAGAAGGCCTCCTGAGAGACTGAACCTTTGAACTGTTTATACCTGAAGTTATATATGTATATATGTTATTATGTTATGTTAAATGGGGATATGACTGTTAAGCTAAAAAGGGAGGATTGTGGTGTATGTAACCTGTTCCACCTTAAGAGAACTTAAGCCTGTTCCACCTTAAGAGATGTACTACTTTCTCTGGCTGCTGTATACGTAATACCGGTGGTGACCACCGGTATATAAGTACTGTGGAGTGATATTGTATTTAGTATAGTCCTGACCTCCAACTAGTAAAGACCTGTTGAACTTTATTCTTGTAGTCTGTGTCAGTAATTAATCTTAACACACAGACTTAACACAGACGAAATATCAACTCCAACTTAATCGAAGGAATTCATTTAATTGCTGTGAATATGTTGAATGCTACGGAATTAGACCAGGTACTGACCTGCGTCTCTGCATTAACACCTCCTAGAAACCTAAAAACATAGAAAAATAGGAGCAGGAGTAGGCCATTCGGCCCTTCGAGCCTGCTCTGCCACTCAATATGATCATGGCTGATCCTCTATCTCAATACCATATTCCCGCACTCTCCCCATACCCCTTGATGCCTTTTGTGTCTAGAAATCTATCTATCTCCTTCTTAAATATATTCAGTGACTTGGCCTCCACAGCCTTCTGTGGTAGAGAATTCCACAGGTTCACCACCCTCTGAGTGAAGAAATTTCTCCTCCTCTTAGCCCTAAATGTCCTACCCCGTATCCTGAGTCTGTGACCCCTCGTACTAGACACCCCCCCAGCCAGGGGAAAAATCCTCCCTGCATCCAGTCTGTCTAGCCCTGTCAGAATTTTATACGTTTCAGTGAGATCCCCTCTCATTCTTCCAAACTCTAGTGAATACAGGCCGAGTCGACCCAATCTCTTCTCATACAACAGTCCTGCCCATCCCAGGAATCAGTCTGGTGAACCTTCGCTGCACTCCCGCTATGGCAAGTATATCCTTTCTTAGGTAAGGAGACCAAAACTGCACACAGTACTCCAGGTGTGGTCTCACCAAGGGCAGGATAAACTTCTTCCCACAGAAAGTTTGGGGACGTGGGAGACACTTCCAAGCTGATTGTTAAACATAGAAACATAGAAGATAGGAGCAGGAGTAGGCCATTCGGCCCCTCAAGCCTGCTCCGCCATTTAATGAGATCATGGCTGATCATCCAAATTCAGTACCCTGTCCCTGCCTTCTCCCCATATCCCTTGATCCCTTTAGCCTTAAGAAATATATCCAACTCCTTCTTGAATATATTTAATGAATTGGCCTCAACTGCCTTCTGTGGTAGAGAATTCCACAGGTTCACCACTCTCTGGGTGAAGAAATTCCTCCTCATCTCTGTCCTAAATGGCTTACCCCTTATCCTTAGACTGTGACTCCTGGTTCTGGACTCACCCACCATCGGGAACATCCTTCCTGCATCTAATCTCTCCTTATACGTCATTCCTGCCATCCCAGGCATCAGCCTGGTGAATCTTCACTGCACTTCCTCCATGGCAAGAACATCCTTCCTCAGATAAAGCGACCAAAACTGCACACAATACTCAAGGTGTGTTCTCACCAAGGCCCTGTACAACTGCAGCAAGACATCCTTGCTCCTGTACTCGAATCCTCTCACTACGAAGGCCAAAATACCATTTGCCTTCTTAACCGCCTGCTGCACCTGCATGCTTACCTTCAGTGACTGGTGCACAAGGACACCCAGGTCTCGTTGCACTTCCCCTTCTCCCAATCTATTGCCATTCAGATAATAGCACGGTGGCATAGTGGTTAGCACTGTTGCCTCACAGCGCCAGGGACCCGGGTTCGAATCCGGCCTCGGGCGACTGTCTGTGTGGAGTTTGCACATTCTCCCTGTGTTTGCGTGGGTTTACTCCGGGTGCTCCGGTTTCCTCCCACAGTCCAAAGATATGCAGGTTAGGTTGATTGGCTATGATAAATGGACCCTTAGTGTTAGGGGGATTAAATACGTGGGGTTACGGGGATAGGGTGGGATAACTGTTGGTGTAGGGGTTACGGGGATCGGGTGGGATATGTGTCGGTGCAGGCTCGATGGGCCGAAATGGCCTCTATCTGCACTGTGGGGTTTCTGTGATTCTGTGAATAATCTGACTTCCTGTTTTTGCCACCAAAGTGGCTAACCTTGCATTTATCCACATTATACTGCATCTGCCATGCATCTGCCCAATCACCCAACCTGTCCAAAACATACTGGAGTTTCTCGGCATCCTCCTCACAGCACACACGCCCACCCAGCTTTGCGTCGTCTGCAAACTTGGAGATATTACATCTAGTTCCCTGGCCTAGATCATTAATATATATTGTGAATAGCTGGGGTCCTAGCTCCGATCTGGGTGGAAACTGAGTGAAAGTTCAACATTGCGTTGGATAGATGTATGGAGGCATAAGGGATGAAGGGAAATGGGTACTGTAAGAATTCTTAAGGATTCCGATTTGATACCAATTGGTTACAGTGAATCTTTCAATCGTACACACAGCAGAGATCAATACCTTTCCGTGGATGTTGGCAGTAATTAACAGTTCTGAGCGGTTATTACCCGTTCAGTCACTGGACAGAGTAGCGTGCCTTGTCTTGTTCATTAGCTAGGTAGGTGTCAGGGGAAACATTTAAGAACTCCTGAAACAGATAGGACATTTTAAAACACTCTTAGTGGGAAAAATTCAGTATCGCCCTGTTCGGGGCGCCATTATCGGCCGTGCGCAAAGTTTAGCACCTGGCGTTAATTATCACCTCCGACGGCAAACTTGGCTTTTATCGCCCCTGGAGCGCTAAATCAGGCACGACACACCTCTCTTAAGGCGCAAAGGCCGAGGAGCGAGGCGCTACCTCAGAGCGCTGGTGAAGCAAGGAAGGGCAAATCAAAATCAACCTGCAAAGTGCTGCTCAGTACTCAAAACTCCTTCACACAGCGTTGAATCTCTCCAGAAGTCTCTCGCTCTCTCTCTCTCAGAATGCGTGGTGCAAAAATGTCACTGACAAAAAAAGGCAGGAAGCGGTCGCCATTAAATAGCACTCCCCCAGTCCCTTTCGGACAGCATAGCGCTCCCCTCAACCTGTCGTTGCTAGCGGCAGGTGGTAAGGCAGGGGGCGCCACTCAATATCCGGTCCGGGGGCGCTACTGGGGCGTTGCGCACTCGACTGACGTCACAATCTGCCGGCGCGGGAGATGGTGGCAGTAGTGTTTAGCGCCGCCGCCAAATGTCTAGTTAATTTCGCGAGCGGCGCAAACATCGCCGCGCCCGGGCGCTAGTTGCTTGGCGCCCCCTTAAGGCGCTAACGGGAGGCGCAACCAACTGAACTTTTCCCCCCTGAGGCTATCAGTTTGGCAATTCAGAGATCTGGACTCATCATCCAGGATGAGTCAAGGGTTAAAATCCCGACCCTGGCCCTTTGAGATATTTGGAATTAACAGAAACATAGAAGATCGGAGCAGGAGTCGGCCATTCGGCCCCTCGAGCCTGCTCCGCCATTCACCGAGATCATGGCTGATCATCCAAATTCAATACCCTGCCCCTGCCTTCTCTCCATATCCCTTGATCCCTTTAGTCTTAAGAAATATATCCAACTCCTTCTTGAATATATTTAATAAATTGGCCTCAACTGCCTTGTGTGGTAGAGAATTCCACAGGTTCACCACTCTCTGGGTGAAGAAATTCCTCCTCATCTCTGTCCTAAATGGCTTACCCCTTATCCTTAGACTGTGACCCCTGGTTCTGGACTCCCCCGACCATCGGGAACATCCTGCCTGCATCTAGTCTGTCTAGTCCTGTTAGAATTTTATAAGTTTCAATGAGATCCCCTCTCATTCTTCTAAACTCCAGCGAGTACAAGCCCAATCGACCCAATCTCTCCTCGTACGTCATTCCTGCCATCAGACTAAACGAACCATCAGGCTCTTGTGGGATAAAAAGATACAACCGCTTTGATTATGTCTTTGAGTGAGAGAAAAATAAACCTGCAGTCCTTACCTGGTCTGGTCTACAGTTGACTCCCCACCAACGTGGTTGATTCTGAAGCGGTCTCACACGGCGAGATGCAGGGGGTTCAAGAGGTCTCACCTTCTCGGGGTAACAAGTGACCTTGCCCGAGACACCCACATCCCGAGTTCGAGTATATATAAACAGAAAACCTCCACAATCCTACCGAATATTGGGAACAGAAATCCTTAGGCAATAGCTAAAATTGGGCAAATGCAAAGAGTTACTGACCCTTCAATTGGGAAATAACAGCCTCCTGTGGAAACTGTAAACAGAACTACGCAGCTCAAGCCAGTCAGTCTGGCCGACTGTCGAAGTCCCGAGGCAATGCCGGGGTTTCGGAACCGACGTCACTGTGTTTGAACAGAATTTCTAACTGCAAAAAAAAAAGAGCCCACTACCTCACGTACCATTGGAAAAAACTGGTGGCTGCCTCTTCAGAAGAGTTTGAAGTGCATATTTACAAATTCAACTGACGCAGGGACTTTCCGACAGGTCAACGGACAGAAAACAGAGAGTAGTGAAGGATCCAGCTGGCTCCCAGTGAATTCTGGGATACTTGAAACATAGAAACACAGACGATAGGAGCAGGAGTAGGCCAATCGGCCCCTCGAGCCTGCTCCGCCATTCAATGAGATCATGGCTGATCGTCCAAATTCAGCACCCTGTCCCTGCTTTCAACCCATATCCCTTGATCCCTTTAGCCTTAAGAAATATATCCAACTCCTTCTTGATTATATTTAATGAATTGGCCTCTACTGCCTTCTGTGGTAGAGAATTCCACAGGTTCACCACTCTCTGGGTGAAGAAATTCCTCCTCATCTCTGTCCTAAAAGGCTTACCCCTTACCCTTAGACTGTGACCCCTGGTTCTGGACTCCCCGGCCATCGGGAACATCCTTCCTGCATCTAGTCTGTCTAGTCCTGTTAGAATTTTATAAGTTTCAATGAGATCCCCTCTCATTCTTCTAAACTCCAGCGAGTACAAGTCCAATCGACCCAACCTCTCCTCATACGTCATTCCTGCCATCCCAGGTATCAGCCTGGTGAATCTTTGCTGCACTCCCTCCATGGCAAGAACATCCTTCCTCAGATAAGGCGACCAAAACTGCACACAATACTCAAGGTGTGGTCTCACCAATGCCCTGTATAACTGCAGCAAGACATCCTTGTTCTTGTACTCAAACCCTCTCACTACAAAGGCTAACATACCATTTGCCTTCTTAACCGCCTGCTGCACCTGCATGCTTACCTTCAGCGACTGGTGCACAAGGACACCCAGGTCTCGTTGCACTTCGCCTTCTCCCAATCTATTGCCATTCAGATAATAATCTGCCTTCTTGTTTTTGACACCAAAGTGGATAACCTCGCATTTATCCATGTTATATTACATCTGCCATGCTTCTGCCCAATCACCCAACCTTTCCAAATCATACTGGAGTTTCTCGGCATCCTCCTCACAGCACACACACTCACCCAGCTTTGTGTCGTCTGCAATGTTAAACTGAAAGTCCATAAGGGTGACCCCCGAGCTCCCGATGGCCTGTCACTTTAACTCACCGCCCCATTCCCACTCGGACCTCACCGTCCTCGGACTCTTGCATTGCTCCACGGAAGCTCAGTGTAAACTCGAGGAAAAGCACCTCATCTTCTGATTAGGCGCTTTACAGCCTTCCGGACTCAATATCGAGTTCAACAATTTCAGATCATAACCTCGGCCCCTTTTACATTTTTACTTATATTTTTTATCCACATCTTTGTTTTGGCCCTTCCCCTCCCCTTTTTTTTTGCTTCTCTCTCCCACATGGCAACTGTCTCCCATTCTGCCAGCGCATGTCACACCTAATCTAGAGCTGTCTTTTGTCTCCACTAGTCCTATCACCATCTCGTCTCGTTTTGAATACCTCTTAATGTCTCTTCACTTCTCTTTTGTTCTCTCCCAGCCCCCATACTGGCCTTTTAATCGGTTTCATTTCCTGTGCTTCTTCAGTCTTGACAAAGGGTTTGACCTGAAACGTTGACTCTATTTTCTTTCCACGGATGTTGCCTGGCCTGCTGAGTTTTTCCAGCATTTACTGTTGTTATTATGAAAGGTTCAACGTGTTGCCAATGAACTCTGGGATGCTTGACTATGTTACCCATTTAAGACAAAGATTTTTTTAAAGTCTTATAACAGAGACTTACAATATGCGGCTGGGAACAGACAGCAGGTAGGCAACAAGGTCGAATACTAAACATCAACGATGCATATAAGTGATAAGGGCATGGGAATGTGTGTGTGCTCTCAGCAATTCAGTCGAGCCAGTGTCTAAACACTGCCCTGTTTCCCAGGAGAGGTGTCCTTGTGCACCAGTCACTGAAGGTAAGCATGCAGGTGCAGCAGGCGGTTAAGAAGGCAAATGGTATGTTGGCCTTCGTAGCGAGAGGTTTCGAGTACAGGAACAAGGATGTCTTGCTGCAGTTGTACAGGGCCTTGGTGAGACCACACCTTGAGTATTGTGTGCAGTTTTGGTCGCCTTATCTGAGGAAGGATGTTCTTGCCATGGAGGGAGTGCAGCGAAGATTCACCAGGCTGATACCTGGGATGGCAGGAATGATGTATGAGGAGAGATTGGGTCGATTGGGCTTATACTCGCTGGAGTTTAGAAGAATGAGAGGGGATCTCATTGAAACTTATAAAAATTCTAACAGGACTAGACAGACTAGATGCAGGAAGGATGTTCCTGATGGCCGGGGAGTCCAGAACCAGGGGTCACAGTCTAAGGATAAGGGGTAAGCCATTTAGGACAGAGATGAGGAGGAATTTCTTCACCCAGAGAGTGGTGAACCTGTGGAATTCTCTGCCACAGAAGGCAGTTGAGGCCAATTCATTAAATATATTCAAGAAGGAGTTGGATATATTTCTTAAGGCTGAAGGGATCAAGGGATATGGGGAGAAGGCAGGGACAGGGTACTGAGTTTGGATGATCAGCCATGATCTCATTGAATGGCGGAGCGGGCTTGAGGGGTCGAATGGCCTACTCCTGCTCCTATTTCTATGTTTCAATATCTCCTGCCACCTTCAGGGACCTATGCACATTAACTCACAGGTCCCTCTGTCCCTGCACACTCTTTAAAACTGTGCCATTAATTGGATATTGCCTCTCCCTGTTCCTTTTGCCAAAATGCATCACCTCACACTTCTCTGTATCGAATTCCATCTGCCACTTGTCTGCCTGCTCTGTGAGCCTTTCTATGTCCTGTTGCAGCCGATTGGTTGCAATTTAATAATTACACAGTGAGATACACAGAGCTCTCAGAGTAATGGACTCTGCTCAATGGCCCTCTGCTCTGCGATAGTACTATTTACTGAGATCAAAAGCAGAATCCGCAAAATCAACACTGGTGACACCTGAACGTTTTGCCTCCGTCGATTGCCCGCTTTGAACATTTGGTCCTAGGTTTTGTTTGGGAGTTTGAAGTTCACGAGCTTGTTTGAGCAACTTTTCGAGTTGACCATTTCAAATTAAATACCCCCCAAAAAAAAGGGACTCCTCGGTGCGGGCTCAGAATGCTTCCCCAAGTGTCTGCCGAATTTAACTGGAACAGGTAATAAATGGTCACTCCCCCGCAGTATTGGGGCCAGCATTCTTCTAACTCTCGTGACATTGCTGTCGTCGCTAAAGGTAATGTGCAAACGATTGTGTTACACCAAGGAACAGTGTGTTAGCACTGGACGCGGGCACCGGCAGTGTCACCTCAGTTATTGCTGCATGAACTCTGCAGTTCATGCTTTCCTACTCTCTCGCTTTCTTCCTTCCTGCTTTCTTTCTTTCTTCCCCTCCTTCCTTCCTTCTTTCCCTCCTTCCTTCCTTCTTTCCCTCCTTCCTTCTTTCTTTCCCTCCTTCCTTCCTTCTTTCCCTCCTTCCTTCCTTCTTTCCCTCCTTCCTTCTTTCTTTCCCTCCTTCCTTCTTTCTTTCCCTCCTTCTTTCTTTCCCTCCTTCCTTCCTTCTTTCCCGCCTTCCATCTTTCTTTCCCTCCTTCCTTCCTTCTTTCCCTCCTTCCTTCTTTCCCTCCCTCCTTCCTTCTTTCTTTCCCTCCTTCCTTCTTTCTTTCCCTCCTTCCTTCCGTCTTTCCCTCCTTCCTTCCTTCTTTCCCTCCTTCCTTCCTTCTTTCCCTCCTTCCTTCTTTCTTTCCCTCCTTCCTTCCTTCTTCCCCTCCTTCTTTCTTTCTTTCCCTCCTTCTTTCTTTCTTTCCCTCCTTCCTTCTTTCTTTCTTTCCCTCCTTCCTTCTTTCCCTCCTTCCTTCTTTCTTTCCCTCCTTCCTTCCTTCTTTCCCTCCTTCCTTCCTTCTTTCCCTCCTTCCTTCTTTCTTTCCCTCCTTCCTTCCTTCTTTCCCTCCTTCCTTCCTTCTATCCCTCCTTCCTTCTTTCTTTCCCTCCTTCCTTCTTTCTTTCCCTCCTTCCTTCCTTCTTTCCCTCCTTCCTTCTTTCTTTCCCTCCTTCCTTCCTTCTTTCCCTCCTTCCTTCCTTCTTTCCCTCCTTCCTTCCTTCTTTCCCTCCTTCCTTCTTTCTTTCTCTCCTTCTTTCTTTCTGTTCCTCCTTCCTTTTTTCTTTCTTTCCCTCCTTCCTTCTTTCTTTCTCTCCTTCTTTCTTTCTGTTCCTCCTTCCTTTTTTCTTTCTTTTCCTTCTTCCTTCTTTCATTCTTTCCCTCTTTCTTTCTTTCTTTCGTTCCTTCATTCATTCCTTCCTTCCTTCTTTCTTTCTTTCCTTCCTTCCTTCCTGGGGGAAAAATAAACCAGCCGGCTTACTTGTTGCGGCCCATTGCATTTTTGGATGTGGGGTCCGTGCTGGCTCGGCACCCGGCTCCCCGGTGGTCCAGGTAGGGCTCCGCAGAGTTGCGGGTTTGGGCCCTCTCCTTTAACAAGAGGAAGCGTCCTTCCATGTGACATCACTACATGGCCCAGTGCACAGCGCTGCAGAACGCCCCGCCCCAGATATTCGGGGTTAGCGCTCTAAGAAGGAAGTGGAGCGCTTGAATTAGCCCTCCACCTCCCTCTTGGGGCGCTAAAACTGAAGGTGGCGATCGCCGGCACTATTTTTCACCGGGTGCTAAATTTAGTACCCCGACGGTGCTGGCGACACCAACGTGCTCCTTACAAAGTGTTCCTCAATGGACAAAGCATTCCACCTCCTTCTTCAGGCTCTTCCGCTTTATTTAAACATCTCACAGCTCCAATGTCAATTTAGCTTTGTACACAGCAGGGGCTTAACAGGTATTCAGATTAAACAGTGAAACAGGAGCAAACTTTGGTGGCAAAAAGAGGAAGGCAGATTATTATCTGAACGGCAATAGATTGGGAGAAGGGGAAGTGCAACGAGACCTGGGTGTCCTTGTGCACCAGTCGCTGAAGGTAAGCAGGCAGGTGCAGCAGGCGGTTAAGAAGGCAAATGGTATGTTGGCCTTCGTAGCGAGAGGGTTCGAGTACAGGAGCAAGGATGTCTTGCTGCAGTTGTACAGGGCCTTGGTGAGACCACACCTTGAGTATTGTGTGCAGTTTTGGTCGCCTTATCTGAGGAAGGATGTTCTTGCCATGGAAGGAGTTCAGCAAAGATTCACCAGGCTGATACCTGGGATGGCAGGAATGACGTATGAGGAGAGATTGGGTCGATTGGGCTTATACTCGCTGGAGTTTAGAAGAATGAGAGGGGATCTCATTGAAACTTATAAAATTCTGACAGGACTGGACAGACTAGATGCAGGAAGGATGTTCCCGATGGTCGGGGAGTCCAGAATCAGGGGTCACAGTCTAAGGATAAGGGGTAAGCCATTTAGGACAGAGATGAGGAGGAATTTCTTCACCCAGAGAGTGGTGAACCTGTGGAATTCTCTACCACAGAAGACAGTAGAGGCCAATTCATTAAATATATTCAAGAAGGAGTTGGATATATTTCTTAAGGCTAAAGGGATCAAGGGATATGGGGAGAAAGCAGGGACAGGGTACTGAATTTGGACGATCAGCCATGATCGCATTGAATGGCGGAGTAGGCTCGAGGGGCCGAATGGCCTACTCCTGCTCCTATCTTCGATGTTTCTACGTTCCTCAATGGACAATGTAGTGTATGTACCTTTAAGAGAGAACTATTTTACATCTCCTGTATACTGTAGTGTTGTATCCGTGTGTTAATGGAGACACGGAAAGCCTGGAGGTGAACTAACTATACAAGACGCTATACAGGCTTATATACCCGAGTGGTCACTACCGGTACTACAGTACACAGGGGCCTCAAAAAAACATAGTTCCTCTTAAAGGTACATATACCACATGTAGTACCGGCAGTGACCACACCTGTATATAAGCCCTGAGCAGGCATCTGTACTGTTAGTTTTTTAGACTACCCTCATCCAGTAAACACCTGTTGATTGTTGATCTGCAGTCTCCGTCTATTTATTGAAGAACACCATACCTTAAGATTCACGGATTTAATAGTGGCGACGAGGTCGATTCGAACCTACCTGCAACTCTGTATTTCCTCCCAAGGATTCGCTCCTGGAGGACAGTGGAAGAAGTCGAGACCAGAAGCACGGGCGTCGACTGTAGTGTATGTACCTTTAAGGGGAGAACTGCTTTTACAGCTCCTGTATACTGTAGTACCGGCAGTGACCACACCTGTATATAAGCCCTGAGTAGGGCGCTGTACTGTTAGTTTTTAGGCTACCCTCATACAGTAAACACCTGTTGATTGTTGATCTGCAGTCTCCGTCTATTTATTGAAGAACACCATACCTTAAGATTCACGGATTTAATAGTGGCGACGAGGTCGATTCTATTATGTCCGTGTGTAATTGAGACACGGACTGCAGGAGTTGGTTATAACAGGTCTTTACTGAGTGGAGACAAACTGGAACTACTATGCAAAGTTACTACACAGGCTTATATACAGGGGTGGTCACTACTGGTACTGCAGTATACAGGGGCTGCAGAATATAGTTCCTTCTGCAAAGTACACACACTACAATTCCTCCCCTTTTAGCTAAACAGTGCATAACATTCGATTAATAATTAAACAACATATTTACAATTACAGTTGTCATATACATTAGCTGAAGTTAAGCAATTATAAGTTCAGTCTTTGAGGAGGCTTCCTGATTCTGTCTGGATAACGCCTCTTTAGGGTATCAGGTTCTTCTGGCAGAGTTGATTCGGAATCAACGTCGTTGTTGGGTTCGTCTGCTTCCAATATTCCCGATTCTGAGGTAGATGCAATTGGTACTTCGGTTTCATCACCAGGTGTATCGGATCATGGTGTGGAATTGACGTTTTCCAGTGACTCTAGAATCTGGTCAGCATGGCGTCTTACAATGCTCTCTCCAACGTCCACGGTATACATTAGAGGTCCTTGCCGTGTACAGATCGTTCCTGGCTGCCATTTCTCTGTGCGGTAGCCCCGGGCCAAAACTGGTTGACCTATCTTAAAACTCCTGGTCGGCCTTTCATTCATATTCTGAAACTGCCTGTTCTCCACATCTCTTCTGATGTTTGGCTTAACCAAATCCAAGCGGTATCGTAGTCTTCGATTGAAGAACATCATGGTTGGAGTTTGGTTGGTAACCGCATGTGTCGCATTCCGGTAGGCAAACAAGAGGTTATCCACCTTGTGTTGTAGGGGTATGTCTTCATTACACATTGCCTTGATAGCCTTCTTGAATGTTTGAACAAACCTCTCAGCCAATCCATTGGTGGCTGGATGATATGGGGCGGATGTGTAATGCTTAACACCATTGTTCTTTAAGAACCTCCGGAACTCTTCAGGCACAAACTGTGGTCCATTGTCGGAGCAAATCTGTTCAGGCAGCCCATTTCTGGTGAATATGGTTCGTAAGACTGTGATGGTTTTTTCTGTGGTGGTTGAGGACATTTTTATTACCTCTGGCCACTTTGAATATGCATCCACCGCAATTAAAAACATCGAGTCCATAAATGGACCAGCAAAATCAATGTGCACCCTTTGCCATGGAGATGAGGGCCACTCCCATGGATGTAGAGGGGCTTGTGGTGGGGCGTTTTGGACCTTCTGGCATCCTGTACAGCTCTTGGTCATCTCTTCGATTTCTCTATCGATTCCCGGCCACCACACAAACGCTCTGGCTAAGTTCTTCATTTTTACCCCTCCCAGATGACCCTCATGAAGCTCATTGAGCACTCTATCCTTCAATTTGGGTGGAATTACTACTCTGGATCCACACATCAAGGTTCCTCTGCACACTGACAGCTGTTCTCTTCTCGGCGAGAATGCTGGCAGCAGTGGTTCGCCATGTGCTGGCCATCCCTTCACCGTTAAATCATAGACCCAGGAGAGTGTCGGGTCATTTCGTGTTTCCTTTTCTATGTTTGCATTCGTCACAGGTAGACATTCGACTATGGTCGAGTGGAATATCTCCACTGGATCCACTGCAGGTGCTTCTTCCACCGTCGGCAATGGTAGGCGCGACAATCCATCAGCATTCCCATGCTGTTTAGTTCCTTTGTACTCGATGTCATATTGGTGTGCCCCTAGGAAAAGGGACCACCTCTGTAGCTGTTGTGCTGTCATTATCGGGACGCCCTTCTGAGGGTTGAAAATGGAGACAAGAGATTGATGATCAGTTAGTAGAGTAAATTTCTGACCGTGCAGGTAGTGATTGAACTTCTTCACCCCCCACACCAGGCTGAGGGCCTCTCTGTCAATCTGGGCATAGTTACGCTCGGCTGAAGTTAACGAGCGTGACGCAAAAGCTATCGGCCTCTCTGAACCATCAAGGAATTTATGTGACAGTACCGCTCCAATGCCGTAGGGAGACGCATCACACGCCAGTCTTATTGGTAGTGATGGGTTGTAGTGAGCCAATACTTCTCTTGAAGTGATTAGGTCCTTACTCTTCTGAAAGGCCCGCTTACATTCATCGCTCCATTTCCATGCTACTCCAGTTTGTAGTAGGGCGTTCAGTGGGTGCAGAATTTTGGACAAATTCGGCAAAAACTTATGGTAGTAATTCACCAATCCGAGGAATGACCTCAGTTACGATACATTTTCAGGCGCTGGAGCATTAACTACCACTTCAATTTTGTCAGGGGACTTATCTTCATCAATCACGTGGCCACAATACGATATCTGTTTCTTAAAAAACTCGCACTTGGGGCGATTGGCTCGTAGCCCATGTTCTCTTAGTCTAGTGAGCACCTGCTCTAGGTTGGCAAGGTGTTCACTGTCATCTTCACCTGTCACTAGGATGTCGTCCAAGTAACACTGAGTCCCCGGAATCCCTTGCAGGACTTGTTCCATCGCTCTTTGCCATATCGCCGGAGCTGATGCTACTCCGAATACCAGTCGATTATACTGGTAAAGACCTTTGTGAGTGTTTATCATGAGGTACTTCCTAGAGGATTCTTCAACCTCCATCTGCAAATATGCTTGTGCTAGGTCAATTTTTGTAAAATGCTTCCCTCCAGATAGTGAGGCGAAAATATCTTCTATCCTCGGGAGAGGATATTGTACTGTGTGAAGGACTGGGTTCACCGTCACCTTGAAGTCCCCACAGATGCGAACCTTCCTTGGCTCCTCAGACTTATTGTTTAACGTTTTCTTCATGACAGGAACGATGGGTGTCGCCCACTTGCTCCAGTCTACCTTAGATAACACACCTGCATTCTCCAGATTCTCCAGCTCTGCCTCGACGGCTGGGCGAATTGCATATGGTACCGGTCTTGCTTTCAAAAACTTGGGAATTGCATTCTCTTCTATTTTTATCGAGGCGGTTACGCCTTTCAGAGTTCCCAGTTCTTGTTGAAATACCTCTTTGGCGTTAGCTAAGATTTTTGACAATCGGCCAGGTGTGACGTCGTCATCCTTTTTACCAGCCACCGTCAGTGCCTGAATGGAGTGCCAGTCTAAACTTATCTTTCTGATCCATTCACGTCCCAATAACGGTGGTCCACCATCTTGCAGTATGTACAGATACAATTTCTGTATTTCCTTGCCGTTGTATTCGACAGGCACCCTTATTTTCCCTCTGGGGGTATACTTTTTGCCCCGTATACGTCTTCAAGACAATGGATGTCTCTTTCAAGGGTATGTGTGAGAATAGCTGCTCGTAGTCTCGTCGATTCATGATGGCCAGGGCTGATCCTGTATCCAATTCCATTTTGACTTGGGACCCTGCTATCGTGAGGGTGACCCAAATGGTTCGGTGATCCTCTTTTGCGATTACGTTGTGAAGTTTGAGACAGCTTAGTCTCTTGCTCCCGGATTCACTATCGCTCATCTGGTCTTCGGAACTACTGTCCATCATCTTTTGTACTTTCTTGTACTGTTCCTTAGTAGCCTTTTTGTTGTCGTTGGTCTTCTTCCCAGACCTGCAAACTCGTGCAATGTGTCCCATCTTTCCGCATTGCCTGCATATTTTGTCCTTGGACCAGCAGTCCTTCTGGTCATGGGTTGTTCTGCCGCAGCGATAACATTTTTCAAATCCCCATGTCATTTCGTGGGTGCCGTATTCCTGTGGCTTTTGCTGTATTTCCGCAGCTCCCCTTGCTGCTGCTTCGTACGATACTGCCACGCTGAAAGCCTTATCTAGCATCAGCTCTTTCTCTGAGAGTAACCTCTTCTGGGTTCCTTCACTCAGGAGTACACAGACAAATTTGTCCCGTAGGGTATCTGCCAGTCCTGCTCCGAACTGGCAGTGCTTTGATAGCTTGCGTAGTTCCGTAAGGTAATCAGCATTGCTCTCATCTTTATGCTGATTTCTCCTGTGGAATTTAAATCTTTCTGCTATCAGCAGCGGTGTAGGATTTAGGTGTTCCTGTAGGATATCAACAATATCGTTAAAACTCTTCGCCATCGGTTTGGCTGGAGTAATCAGGTTCCGCAATCAGCCGTACGTTCTTGCGCCCATTAAGTTTAGTAGTACCGATGCCTTTTTCTCATCGGCTACTTCGTTTGCCTCGCAATATACTTCGACTCTTTCCACATATGTGGTCCAGTCTTCTATTGCATTATCGAAGACAGTGATATTGCCAGTCTTCGGCATCTTGGAAATCTAAGATGGCGCCTCCCGCGCTTTGCCTTCTTCCCCGATTTAACAAAATGGTGCATCCCGCGCTTTCTGTCTTCTCCACTGCTGCTAGCGCTGTTGCTGGCATTTTATGCCTTGATGGCGACGCCCTATGGTCTTCGCGCGCTTCCCCCCCCCCCCCCGCGCTGCTGCTAACACCACTCTCCGCGGTTCCCGTGGCAAACTGCAGCTCCTCGCGGCTTTCTGCGCTTCTAATTTCTTTTATTTCCCCGTCGTCGGAGCAACCCTGCGGGACACTTTCCTCCCTCTTCTCGGGTCTGTACGCTGCCCGGCTTCGTAGCACCGGCCGCGCCTTGTGCGCTCCACCCTCTCTCTCTCTCTCTCCTCTTCCCGACAACGCTGCTCGGCCCCGTTGAAAAGCCACCCGATCGAGCTCTAGCCCACCGCAGCCCAGGAAGGATCAGTGTACTACCTGCCACCAGCCCGATTAGCTGGAACACCATCGACAGGATAACCAAGCCCCGCTCTCGACAGCCTCTCCTGCAAATCTTTCACTCCGATGAATCAGAGGCGGTTGCCCACGGTCAAAGCCCGTTTCTTCTGATTGTTTTATTTTTTTCTTTCTTCCTTCTGGCCTCGACCTCTGGCAACTTCGCTTCAGGGATGGATCCCCATGAGGTGGTGCAGACTGTAGGTAATTTCGGATCTGCTCGTCGCCAGTATTATGTCCGTGTGTAATTGAGACACGGACTGCAGGAGTTGGTTATAACAGGTCTTTACTGAGTGGAGACAAACTGGAACTAACTATGCAAAGTTACTACACAGGCTTATATACAGGGGTGGTCACTACTGGTACTGCAGTATACAGGGGCTGCAGAATATAGCTCCTTCTGCAAAGTACATACACTACAGATTCGAACCTACCTGCAACTCTGCAGAAGTAGGCCGATTCCATCAGTGCGGGCGTCGACCATCCTGAGAGGACTTGAACAGGCAGAGGAGGCTGTGGAGAGCTGGACTTGGTTCTCCAGCCGCGACGATCCAGCACAGCGGGCTGGCAGCAGGTACGGCGCAGACCTTAACCGGACAGCGGCGGCGGGAGCCGACCGACGGCACAGAAAAAGGCCAAGCAGCATCAACGGGTAAGAGAGAGAGTAAAGCGCACAGGGCGCAGCTGGGGTTGAAGACCGAGTGGCGCCGAAGAGAGAGGGTAAAGCGCACAGGGCGCAGCCGGGGGTTGAAGACCGAGCGGCGCCGAAGAGAGAGGGTAAAGCGCACAGGGCGCAGCCGGGGGTTGAAGACCGAGCGGCATCGACGGAAAACAAAAAGAGAGAGAGGGTAAAGCACAGCCGGGGTTCAGGACTGAGCGGCGGCAATGAGAGAGGCGCACAGGAAAACGCGCAGAGTGCAGCCAGGGCTCAAGGGCTGAGCAGCGAGCGCGGGAGACGCCATTTTTTTTGAAGCCACAGTGGAGAAGGGCGAGCGCGGGAAGAAAGGGAAGCGCGGGAGATGCCATTTTGAGCCAGCGGAGAAGAAGGGAGAGCGCGGGAGATGCCATTTTAGCCAGTCTAACCACACCCAGGGATGTCGAAGAGTGGCAGTGTCACAGCGTTCGACAATGAAGTCGAAGATTGGGTGACATATGTGGAACGCATTGAGGTGTACTGCAAGGCGAATGAAGTGCCAGATGCCAGGAAAGCACTGGTTTTGTTGAATTCCATGGGTGCAAAAACGTATGGCTTACTGCGAAACTTAATAACCCCAGAGAAGCCAGTGGATAAGGACTTTGAAAGCATAGTGGCAATCCTACAGGACCACTTAAACCCCACACCGCTGCTGATAGCAGAAAGGTTTAAGTTTCATAAAAGGAACCAACATAAAGATGAAAGTAATGCTGAGTATTTAATGGAACTGCGCAAGCTATCGAAACACTGCCAGTTTGGAATGGGACTAGCAGATACGTTAAGGGACAAGTTTGTGTGTGGGCTGCAAAGTGAAGGAACCCAGAAACGGCTTCTATCAGAAAAGGATCTTACGCTGGACAAGGCTTTCAGCATGGCAGTATCACACGAAGCAGCCGCATGGGGCACTGCAGGGATACAACGGAGACCACAAGAATATGGCACCAATGAAATGTCATATGGATCAGGGAAGTGTTATCGCTGCGGCAGAACAACACACGACCAGAAGAATTGTTGGCTCAAGGACCAAGTGTGCAGACAGTGTGGAAAAGCAGGACACATAGCAAGAGTCTGCAGGTCGGGGAAGAAAACCAGCAGCAAGAAATCTCCACAGGAGAAGTACAAAAGGTACATAAGGTGACGGAGAGTAGTTCAGACGAACAGAAAAGTGATACAGACTCCGGAAGCAAGGAGCTGGGTTCTCTGAAACTACATAATGTAATCAAAATGGAGGATCACCAGACTATCTGGGTCACACTCAAGACAGACGGAGTCCAAGTGAAAATGGAATTGGACACAGGATCAGCCCTAACAGTCATAAACCGAAGGGACTTAGTGGCAGAAGGCAGAGGGTGATGGTCGAAGGTTGTTTTTGTGACTGGAAGCCTGTGGCCAGTGGGGTACCACAGGGATCGGTGCTGGGTCCCTTGCTGTTTGTGGTCTACATTAATGACTTGGATATGAATGTAAAGGGTATGATCAGTAAGTTCGCGGATGATACAAAAATTGGTAGGGTGGTAAATAGCGAGGAGGGTAGCCTCAGTCTGCAGGACGATATAGATGGGTTGGTCAGATGGGCGGAACAGTGGCAAATGGAATTTAACCCGGAAAAGTGCGAGGTGATGCACTTTGGGGGGACTAACAAGGCAAAGGAATACACAATGAATGGAAAGACCCTAGGCAAGACGGAGGGTCAGAGGGATCTGGGTGTGCAAGTACACAGATCCCTGAAGGCGGCGGAACAGGTGGATAAGGTGGTAAAAAAGGCATATGGGATACTTGCCTTCATTAGCCGAGGCATTGAATATAAGAGCAAGGAGGTTATGATGGAGCTGTATAAAACACTGGTTAGGCCACAGCTGGAATATTGTGTGCAGTTCTGGTCGCCACACTACAGGAAGGATGTGATCGCGTTAGAGAGGGTGCAGAGGAGGTTCACCAGGATGTTACCAGGGCTGGAGCGCTTCAGCTATGAAGAGAGACTGGGCAGATTGGGTTTGTTTTCCTTGGAGCTGAGGAGGCTGAGGGGGGACATGATTGAGGTGTACAAAATTATGAGGGGCATAGATAGGATGGATGCTGAGGAGCTTTTTCCCTTAGTAGAGGGGTCAATAACTAGGGGGCATAGATTCAAGGTAAAGGGCGGGAGGTTTAGAGGGGATTTGAGAAAGAACTTTTTCACCCAGAGGGTGGTTGGAGTCTGGAACTCACTGCCTGAAAGGGTTGTGGAGGCAGAAACCCTCACAACATTTAAGAAGCATTTGGATGTGCACTTGAAATGCCATAGCATACAAGGCTACGGGCCAAATGCTGGAATATGGGATTAGATTAGACAGGGCTTGATGGCCGGCGCGGACACGATGGGCCGAAGGGCCTCTATCCGTGCTGTATTACTCTATGACTCTATGACTCTATGACTCTATGACTACAAGCGGCTATTCTCACATATACCCTTGAGATACAGAGATTGTCTTGAAGACGTACACGGGGCAAAAAGTCTACCCCAAAGGAAAAATAAGGGTGAACGTGATATACAACGGCCAGGAAATACCAAAAATGGACCTATATGTATTGCCAGATGGAGGACCACCACTACTAGGACGTGAATGGATCCGGAAGATACAATTAGATTGGCATTTCATACAGGCACTGACGGTAGAGGCCAAAAAGGATGACGACGTCACACCTGGACGACTGTCAAAAATGCTAACTGACGCACAAGAAGTGTTCCAGGAAGGACTCGGAACACTAAAAGGCATAACAGCGATGATTAAAATAGAGGAAAATGCAAGCCGTCGAAGCAGAGCTGGAAGGTTTGGAACGTTCAGGAGTACTGTCCAAAGTGGACTGGAGCGAGTGAGCTACACCCATCGTTCCTGTAATGAAAAGGTCGTTGAGTAATACGCCTGGGGAACCAAAGAAGGTTCGCATCTGTGGGGACTTTAAGGTGACAGTGAACCCAGTCCTTCACACGGTACAATATCCGCTTCCGCGGATTGAAGGTATTTTTGCCTCGCTATCTGGAGGAAAATGCTTCACTAAGATTGATCTGGCCCAGGCGTACCTGCAAATGGAGGTAGAAGAAGCCTCGAAACAATACCTCACGATCAACACTCACAAAGGTCTCTACCAATACAACCGGATGGTGTTCGGGGAAGCAACGGCTCCGGCTATTTGGCAAAGGGCAATGGATCAAGTCCTGCAAGGGATTCCAGGGACCCAGTGTTATTTGGACGACATCCTGGTCACGGGCCAAAATGACAGTGATCACCTCGCCAACCTGGAGCAGGTGCTCACTAGATTGAAGGGATATGGGCTACAAGCTAATCACCACAAATGCGAGTTTTTCCAGAAGCAGATCTCATATTGTGGCCACGTTATTGATGAAGAGGGGTCACATAAGTCCCCTGAAAAGATTGAGGCAGTGGTCAAGGCTCCAGCACCGGAAAATGTGTCACAACTGAGGTCGTTCCTCGGGCTGGTGAACTACTACCATAAGTTCTTACCAAATTTGTCTACAGTATTACACCCACTGAACACCCTACTGCAAACAGGGGTACCATGGAAGTGGAATGATGAACGTAAATGAGCATTCCAGAAGTGCAAAGAATTGATCACATCAAAAGAGGTGTTGGCCCATTTCAACCCAGCACTACCAATTCAGTTGGCGTCTCGGTCACTAACCTCAGCCGAGCGCAACTACGCCCAGATTGACAGGGAGGCCCTAAGCCTAGTATGGGGAGTAAAAAGTTCAACCACTATCTGCACAGGCAGAAGTTCACCTGGCTGACTGACCACCAACCACTTGTCTCCATCTTTAATCCAAAGAAGAGCGTTCCGGTGATGACTGCACAACGGTTACAAAGATGGTCCCTTTTTCTAGGGGCGAACCAATATGAAATAGAGTATAAGGGCACGAAACAGCATGGAATCGCTGATGAGCTATCACGCCTGCCACTGCCTACTGCGGAGGAAGCACCAGCAGTGGACCCTGTCGAAATATTTTATTCGTCGATAATTGAACGCTTGCCAGTAACTAACGCGGATATAGAGAAGGAGACCCGAAATGATCTGACACTGTCTCGGGTATATGATTTGACGGTGAAGGGATGGCCAACACATGGCGACTCACTGTTGCCAGCATTCTCATCCAGAAGAGAACAGCTGTCAGTATGCCAGGGGACAGTGATGTGTGGATCCCGAGTGGTAATTCCACCCAAGTTAAGGGAGAGAGTGCTCAATGAGCTTCATGAAGGCCATCTGGGAGGGGTGAAAATGAAAAGCCTTGTTAGGGCTTATGTGTGGTGGCCGGGAATCAATCAACAAATCGAGGACCTAACAAAGAGCTGCTCAGGATGCCAGGAGGTCCAAAATGCACCACCACATGCCCCTCTACACCCATGGGAGTGGCCCTCCTCTCCATGGCAACGGGTGCATATTGATTTTGCTGGTCCATTCATGGACTCAATGTTCTTAATAGCAGTGGATGCGCACTCGAAATGGCCTGAGGTGATCAAAATGTCCTCCACCACTACGGAGAAAACGATTGCAGTCCTACGGACCATATTTGCCAGGAACGGCTTGCCAGAGCAAATTTGCTCTGATAACGGACCACAGTTTGTGTCCGAAGAGTTTCAGAAATTTATGAGAAGGAATGGGGTAAGGTATTACACATCCACCCCGTATCATCCAGCCACAAATGGATTGGCTGAGAGGTTCATACAAACCTTTAAAAAGGCAGTAAGGGCCATGTGCGATGACGACATTCCACTGGAGCATAAGGTGGACAATTTCCTATTAGCCTACAGAAATGCGACACATGCAGTTACCAACCAGACCCCGGCCATGATGTTCTTTAACCGAAGGTTGAGATTTCGTCTGGATTTGCTCAGACCAAATGTGCGAAGAAATGTTGAGAATAAGCAATTCCAGCACATCAATGAGAAGCCGACAAGAAGCTTCAATGTAGGACAACCAGTCTTGGCCCACGACTACCGAACAGAGAAATGGCAACCCGGAACGATATGCACACGGCAGGGGCCACTAATGTACACAGTGGATGTCGGGGAGAACATTGTGAGACGCCATGTCGACCAGATCCTAGCGTCACAGGAACGAGTCAACCCCATGTCTCGCGTACCTGGTGATGAACCCGACATACCGGTAGCATCTACCCCAGAAACAGTAGCATTAGAAACTGATGAACTAACCGATGACAGGGGGCCAGAATCGCCTCCGCACCAGGAACAAGACACTCAGGAAAGGCGCTATCCAGAAAGGATCAGGAAGCCGCCCCAAAGACTGAATCTATAAATGGACTATTTCAGTTAATGTGCATGTTAAAAGTGTTAACTGTTATTTGAATGTTATGGTACTGTTAATCTAAAAGGGGAGGAATTGTAGTGTATGTACCTTTAAGAGAGAACTACTTTTACAGCTCCTGTATACTGTAGTACCGGCAGTGACCACACCTGTATATAAGCCCTGAGCAGGCATCTGTACTTAGTTTTTTAAACTACCCTCATCCAGTAAACACCTGTTGATTGTTGATCTGCAGTCTCCGTCTATTTATTGAAGAACACCATATCTTAAGATTCAAGGATTTAATAGACAAGATGTGGAGATGCCGGTGTTGGACTGGGGTGGAGAAATGTAAGAAGTCACACAACACCAGGTTATAGTCCATCTGCTTTATTTGAAATCACAAGCTTTCGGAGCGCTGCTCCTTCGTCAGGCGAAGTGGAGAGATGCATATAGGCACAGCATATATAGTCAGAGAACACTGCCAGATGATTACAGGTAATCTTTCTAACTGCCCTTTATCACACCTCGGCAGAGAGATAATCACAGCAATCAAAGCTGTGAATGGTGTCCAAACAGGTCAGTCAGGAAAACATTACATCAAAGAACAATGGACAAAGCATTCCACCTCCTTCTTCAGACTCTTCCGCTTTATTTAAACATCTCACAGCTCCAATGTCAATTTAGCTTTGTACACAGCAAGGGATTAACAGGTATTCAGATTAAACAGCGAAACAGGAGCAAACGAGAGCAGACCAGGGGTTGATATGTACAGCGTGCTTTGGAAGTACAGGGCACTCGCCGATACGGATTCAATTGCATCTTAGCACACAGACGTGCATTCAGGCAGCACCTGTAACCGCCTCAGGGCGTCTGGAAACACTTTACAAGTAAAGACAGCCGATGTGTGCACAGCAAGATCCCACAAGCAGCGACGAGACAAATAGCCAGATACTATTACGTTTCAGAGAATTTGGTTGACCGATAGAATTATCGGACAGTTACAGCACAGAAGGAGGCCATACGGCCCATCGAGCCCATGCCGGCTCTCTGCAAGAGCACTTCAGCTAGTCCCACACTCCCCCCACCCTTTCCCCGTAGCACCGCAATTTATTTTTCCATCAGCTACTTATCCAACTCCCTTTTAAAAACCACGATTGAGTCTGCCTCCACCACCATCTCAGGCAGTGCATTCCAGATCCTCACCACTCGCTGCGTAAAACAGTTTTCCTCATGTCGCCTTTAAATCTTCTGCCAATCACCTTAAATCCGTGTCCTCTGGTTCTCGACCCTTCCGCCAATGGGAACAGTTTCTCTCTATCTACTCTGTCCAGACCCCTCATGATTTTGAACACCTCTATCAAATCTCCACTCAACCATCTCAGCTCCAAGGAGAACAACCCCAGCTTCTCCAGTCTCTCCACGCAACTGAAGTCCCTCATCCCTGGTACCATTCTGGTCAATCTCCTCTTAACCTTCTCTGCTCTAAGGAGAACAATCCCAGCTTCTCCAGTCTCTCCACATCACTGAAGTCCCTCATCCCTGGTCCCATTCTGGTCAATCACCCCTTAACCTTCTCTGCTCTAAGGAGAACAACCCCAGCTTCTCCAGTCTCTCCACATCACTGAAGTCCCTCATCCCTGGTACCATTCTGGTCAATCTCCCCTTAACCTTCTCTGCTCTAAGGAGAACAACCCCAGCTTCTCCAGTCTCTGCACATCACTGAAGTCCCTCATCCCTGGAACCATTCTGGTCAATCACCCCTTAACCTTCTCTGCTCTAAGGAGAACAACCCCAGCTTCTCCAGTCTCTCCACATCACTGAAGTCCCTCATCCCTGGTACCATTCTGGTCAATCTCCCCTTAACCTTCTCTGCTCTAAGGAGAACAACCCCAGCTTCTCCAGTCTCTGCACATCACTGAAGTCCCTCATCCCTGGAACCATTCTGGTCAATCTCCCCTTAACCTTCTCTGCTCTAAGGAGAACAACCCCAGCTTCTCCAGTCTCTCCACATCACTGAAGTCCCTCATCCCTGGTACCATTCTGGTCAATCTCCCCTTAACCTTCTCTGCTCTAAGGAGAACAATCCCAGCTTCTCCAGTCTCTCCACATCACTGAAGTCCCTCATCCCTGGTACCATTCTGGTCAATCACCCCTTAACCTTCTCTGCTCTAAGGAGAACAACCCCAGCTTCTCCAGTCTCTCCACATCACTGAAGTCCCTCATCCCTGGCACCATTCTGGTCAATCTCCTCTTAACCTTCTCTGCTCCAAGGAGAACAACCCAGCTTCTCCACATCACTAAAGTCCCTCATCCCCGGTACCATTCTGGTCAATCTCCCCATAACCTTCTCTGCTCCAAGGAGAACAACCCAGCTTCTCCACATCACTGAAGTCCCTCATCCCTGGTACCATTCTGATCAATCTCCCCTTAACCTTCTCTGCTCCAAGGAGAACAACCCCAGCTTCTCCACATCACTGAAGTCCCTCATCCCCGGTACCATTCTGGTCAATCTCCCCTTAACCTTCTCTGCTCGAAGGAGAACAACCCCAACTTCTCCAGTCTATTGCCGTAGCTGAAGTCCCTCATCCCTGGAACCGTTCTTGTAAACGTTGGTTCGGACACGCAGGGAGATGTCCACGGGATGTGGACGGCACTGTCAAGGCCAGCATTTGGGGACAACCAAACGCAGATTGGGCGACCGCTTTGCGGAACACCTCCGTTCAATCCGTAAGGGGGACCCCCGAGCTCCCGGTGGCCTGTCACTTTAATTCACCGCTCCATTCCCACTCGGACCTCACCGTCCTCGGGCTCTTGCATTGTTCCACGGAAGCTCAGCGTAAGCTCGAGGAACAGCACCTCATCTTTCAATTAGGCACTTTACAGTCTTCAGGACTCATCATAGAGTTCAACAATTTCAGATCATAACCTCGGCCCCTATCACATATATATATATTTAGCCACACTTTTTGTTTGTGCCTTCCATTCTTCTCTCCCACAGGGCAGCTGTCTTTCATTCTGCCAGCGCAATTCACACTTCATCTAGAGCCATCCTTTGTTTCTTAACCTGTCCCATTACCATCTCCGCTCGCCTTCAATATCTCTCAATGTCTCTTAATCTCTCCCACCTTCCATCCTATCACTGACCTTCCCTTTTCTTCTTTCACCAACCCCACCCCCCCCCATTTCCCAGCCCCTACACTTGTTCAAAAATCTATTCCATTTCCAGCTTTTTTCCAGTTCTGACGAAAGGTCATCGACCTGAAACGTTAACTCTGTTTCTCTCTTCACAGATGCTGCCTGACCTGTTGAGAATCTCCAGCATTGTCTGTTTTTATTTCAGCATTTATCGCCCATCCCTAATTGCCCTTGAGAAGGTGGTGGCAAGCCGTCTTCTTGAACAAGTGTCTCGCTGGGCCATTTCAGAGGCCAGCTAAGACTCAACCACATTGCTGTGGGTCTGGAGTCACATATAGGCCAGACCGGGTAAAGACAGCAGATTGCCTTCCCTCGTCAACCAGTTGAGTTTTCTATGACAATCCTGTCGTTTCATGTTCTCCATTAATGGTACTAACTTTTTATCCAATTTCCTTTTGAACGCCACGATTGAATCTACGAGGATGTTGCCAAGGCTGGGGAATTTTCAGCTATGAGGAAAGACTGGATAGGCTGGGGTTGTTTTCTTTGGAACAGAGGAGGCTGAAGGGAGACCTAATTGAGGTGTATAAAATGATGAGGGGCCTAGATAGAGTGGATAGGAAGGACCTATTTCCCTTAGCAGAAATGTCAATAACCAGGGGACATAGATTGAAAGTAATTGGTAGAAGGATTAGAGGGGGGTTGAAGAGAAACATAGAAACATAGAAGATAGGAGCAGGAGTTGGCCATTCGACCCCTCGAACCTGCTCCGCCATTCAATGCGATCATGGCTGATCATCCAAATTCAGTACCCTGTCCCTGCCTTCTCCCCATATCCCTTGACCCCTTTAGCCTTAAGACATATATCTAACTCCTTCTTGAATATATTTAATGAATTGGCCTCTACTGCCTTCTGTGGTAGAGAATTCCACAGGTTCACCACTCTCTGGGTGAAGAAATTCCTCCTCATCCCTGTCCGAAATGGCTTACCCCTTATCCTTAGACTGTGACCCCTGGTTCTGGACTCCCCCGCCACCAGGAACATCCTTCCTGCATCTAGTCTGTCTAGTCCTGTTAGAATTTTATAATTTTATAACTATTTCACCCAGAGGGTGGTGGGGGTCTGGAACTCACTGCCTGAAAGGGTGGTAGAGGCAAAGACCCTCATCGCATTTAAAAAGTACTTGGACATGCACTCAAAGTGCAGTCCCTTCATCGCCACTGGGTCAAAATCCTGGAACTCCCTCCCTAACAGCGCTGTGGGAGCACCTTCACCACACGGACTGCAGCGGTTCAAGAAGGTGGCTCACCACCACCTTCTCGAGGGCAATTTGGAATGGGCAATAAATGCTGGGCCTTGCCGGCGACACCCACATCTCATAAACGATTTTTAAAAAAGCCCATGCTGGATTTCTATCCAAACTACAGCATTATATGGTACTTCTTTAAATATGTAGATAAGACTTGCATTTCTATAGCGCCTTTCATGACCACCGGATGTCCCAAAGTGCTTTACAACCAATGAAGTATCTTTGGAGTGTAGTCACTGTTGTAATGTAGGAAACACAGCAGCCAATTTTGCGCACAGCAAGCTTCCACAATCAGTAAAGTGATAATGTCTCTTTTTAGTGATGTTGATTGAGGGATAAATATTGGCCCCAGGACATCGGGGAGAACTCCCCCCTGCTCTTCTTCGAAATGGTGTCGCGGGATCTTTGATGTCCACCTGAGAGGGCAGACGGGGCCTCGGTTTAACGGCTCATCCTGAAAGACGGCACCTCCGACAGTGCAGCGCTCCCTCAGTACTGGCACCGGGGAGTGTGGGCCTGGATTATGGGGCTCGAGTCCTAGAGTATATACATCTACCTCCGACAGTGCAGCGCTCCCTCAGTACTGGCACCGGGGAGTGTGGGCCTGGATTATGGTGCTCGAGTCCTAGAGTATATCCATCTACCTCCGACAGTGCAGCGCTCCCTCAGTACTGGCACCGGGGAGTGTGAGCCTGGATTATGGGGCTCGAGTCCTAGAGTATATACATCTACCTCCGACAGTGCAGCGCTCCCTCAGTACTGGCACCGGGGAGTGTGGGCCTGGATTATGGGGCTCAAGTCCTAGAGTATATATATCTACCTGCCACAGTGCAGCGCTCCCTCAGTACTGGCACCGGGTGAGTGTGGGCCTGGATTATGGGGCTCGAGTCCTAGAGTATATACATCTACCTCCGACAGTGCAGCGCTCCCTCAGTACTGGCACCGGGGAGTGTGGGCCTGGATTATGGGGCTCGAGTCCTAGAGTATATACATCTACCTCCGACAGTGCAGCGCTCCCTCAGTACTGGCACCGGGGAGTGTGGGCCTGGGTTATGGGGCTCGAGTCCTAGAGTATATACATCTACCTCCGACAGTGCAGCGCTCCCTCAGTACTGGCACCGGGGAGTATGGGCCTGGATTATGGGGCTCGAGTCCTAGAGTATATACATCTACCTCCGACAGTGCAGTGCTCCCTCAGTACTGGCACCGGGGACTGTGGGCCTGGATTATGGAGCTCAAGTCCTAGAGTATATACATCTACCTCCGACAGTGCAGCGCTCCCTCAGTACTGGCACTGGGAGTGTCAGGCTAGACTTATGTGCTCAAGTCTCTTCTGGTCACCTCATTACAGGAAGGATGTGATTGCACTTGAGAGAGTGCAGAGGAGATTTACCAGGATGTTGCCTGGGCTGGGGAATTTTAGCTACGAGGAAAGATTGGATAGGCTGGGGTTGTTTTCCCTGGAACAGAGCAGGCTGAGGAGAGAAGTGATTGAGGTGTATAAAATGATGAGGGTCCTAGATAGAGTGGATAGGAAGGACCTATTTCCCTCAGCAGAGAGATCAATAACCAGGGGGCAGAGATTGAAAGTAATTGGTGGAAGGATTAGAGGGGAGTTGAGGAGAACGTTCTTCACCCAGAGGGTGGTGGGGGTCTGGAACTCACTGCCTGAGAGGGTGGTAGAGGCAGAAACCCTCATCACATTTAAAAAGTACTTGGATATGCATTTGAAGTGCCGTAACCCACAGGGCTACGGACCAAGAGCTGGAGAGTGGGATTAGTGTGGATAGCTTTTTGTCGGCCGGCACAGGATTAGCCACATGGCCTCCTTCTGTGCTGTAAACTTCTATGATTCCTGATTTATTTAAATAACTGAGGTCAAATTTACCGGTTCCCATGGCAGGATTTGGAGTCATGTCTCTGCATCATTGGTCCCGGCCTTTGGCTTACTGGCCCAGTAACCATTACGCTACCAAACCACATCTCGCGCTAGCGGCCGTGAGATCTTTTACACCCACCTCAGAGCGCAGATGATGCCTCGGTTGAGCGCCTCCTCTGATAGGCGGCACCACCAACAATGCTGCGCTCCCTCAGCACTGCACTGGAGTGTCGGCCTGGATTATGGTGTTCGGGACTCTGGTCTGGGACTAAGAACCCACGACCTACTGGCTCAGAGGCGACGGTACTACCCACGGAGTCAACATAGAAACATAGAAGATAGGAGCAGGAGTAGGCCATTCGGCCCCTCGAGCCTGCTCCGCCATTTAATGAGATCATGGCTGATCATCCAAATTCAGTACCCTGTCCCTGCCTTCTCCCCATACCCCTTGATCCCTTTAGCCTGAAGAAATACATCCAACTCCTTCTTGAATATATTTAATTAATTGGCCTCAACTGCCTCCTGTGGTAGAGAATTCCACAGGTTCACCACTCTCTGGGTGAAGAAATTCCTCCTCATCTCTGTCCTAAATGGCTTACCCCTTATCCTTAGACTGTGACCCCTGGTTCTGGACTCCCGACCATCGGGAACATCCTTCCTGCATCTAGTCTGTCTAGTCCTGTTAGAATTTTATAAGTTTCGATGAGATCCCCTCTCATTCTTCTAAACTCCAGCGAGTATAAGCCCAATCGACCCAATCTCTCCGCATACGTCATTCCTGCCATCACAGGTGTCAGTCTGGTGAATCTTCGCTGCACTCCTTCCATGGCAAGAACATCCTTCCTCAGATAAGGCGACCAAAACTGCACACAATACTCAAGGTGCGGTCTCACCAAGGCCCTGTACAACTGCAGCAAGACATCCTTGCTCCTGTACTCAAACCCTCTCGCTACAAAGGCCAACATACCATTTGCCTTCTTCACCGCCTGCTGCACCTGCATGCTTACCTTCAGCGACTGGTGCACAAGGACACCCAGGTCTCGTTGCACTTCCCCTTCTCCCAATCTATTGCCATTCAGATAATAATCTGCCTTCCTGTTTTTGACACCAAAGTGGATAACCTCGTATTTATCCACATTATACTGCATCTACCATGCTTCTGCCCAATCACCCAACCTGTCCAAATCATCCTGGAGTCTGTGACACCTTAAATACGAAAGATATTTTTCTTGGAAAAGCAACGCAAGGTTGAAGTTCGGTTCGCGCCGTTAATATTAAAACTACAAGGAAAGCAAACGCGCGTAAAATAACGAGTCTTCTCACCCCAACACATCCGCAAATATAATAAAGAAACCAGAACTGTTTGAATTTATGATCATCAGAGATTGTGTTGAGGTCCTGTCATGAATCTTATCAATCATGGAGAAATGACTCATGAAACAACACTGGACGGCCAGCTGGCGGCGCCGTCCAAGGAGTATAAATATTCGGGCGTGGGCCCAGCTTGCTCAGGATGTTTCTGTAACCAGGAACTAGTGATGGAACTAGAAACTCATGGTTGTGAAACAGTTGATTAAAGCCTTGTTTTATACTCAACCCAAGTGCTCAGTAGTCTTTTTACGTCAGGTCCCACAATAGAAATTTGATTGAAGGCGTAGCGACGAACTTATGCCCCATAATGAACAACATCAAAAATAAGGACATAGGAGTCGGCCATTTGGCCCCTCAAGCCTGCTCCGCCATTCAATAAGAACATGGCTGATCTGATCTTGCCCTCAACTCCACTTCCCTGCCCGCTCCCCATTACCCTTGACTCCCTTATCGTTCAAAGATCTGTCTATCTCCACCTTCACTATATTCAATGACCCAGCCTCCACAGCTCCCTGGGGTAGAGAATTCCAAAGATTCACAACCCTCTCAGAGAAGAAATTCTCAACCAGGGGACACAGTCTAAGGACAAATGGTAGGCCATTTAGGACAGAACTGAGGAGGAATTTCTTCACCCAGAGAGTGGCGAACCTGTGGAATTCTCTACCACAGAAGGCAGTTGAGGCCAATTCATTAAATATATTCAAGAAGGAGTTGGATATATTTCTTGAGGCTAAAGGGATCAAGGGATATGGGGAGAAAGCAGGGACAGGACAGGGTACTGAATTTGGATGATCAGCCATGATCTCATTAAATGGCGGAGCAGGCTCGAGGGGCTGAATGGCCGACTCCTGCTCCTATCGTCTATGTTTCTATACACCAACCCCCTTGTAATAAAGGCCAACATGCCATTTGCCTTCCTTATTGCTTGCTGTACCTGGATGCTAGCTTTCTGTGTTTCTTGCACGAGGACACCCAAATCTCTCTGAACACCAACATTTGAAAGTTTCTCACCATTTAAAAAAAATCTGTTTTTCTATTCTTCCTACCAAAGTGAATAACCTCACATTTCCCGACATTATACTCCATCTGTCACCTTACTGCCCACTCAGTCTATCTATATCCCTTTGCAGACTATTTGGCCCCGATTTTCTGGCCGCCGTCGAGCGGCTTTTCATGCGGCCGGGGGCCGAAAATCAGTGAAAAAGCGGGTCGGGACCCCCCCCCCCCGCCTGATTCCCCGCCCCCCCCCGCCTGATTTCCCACCCTGTCCGACTTTCGGACTGCCGTTTCCCCACGCCCCGCTTCAGTCCCGGCCGCCGCTGGCGGGACTGGTCGTCGGAGCACTAACAAGCAATTATCTGCTTGTTGAAGTGGATTTTCCCGTGCCGTTGCGACTTTGGGGCTTTCCCCACCTGAAACCCGCCTGCGGGGAACCCTGCTGATGAGACCTGGTGTGAAAACAGCTGGCTTGCTTGCTTGCAGCAGCAGGTCGCTGAGGGCTGAAGAGATTTAAATAGGCAGCATTTGCAGGCTGCAGGACCTTGTTGATCAAGGCTTGGGGGAACTTTTTGAAGCCTTAGGAGCAGCTGCAGAAAGTTGGAGCCTCACACACTTCTCCAGTGTGAGCTCCTGGGAAGCCCCTCTCACCACCCTAACTCAGCGCTTCCTCAACGGAGGCATCTGCCAGAAGCATGGGAGGCCTTTGGGACGTTCCCTTCCTGGCATTAGAGGATCTCCAACAGCAGAGGCGGCAGCAGCAGAACCAGGAACAGCAGGATGAGCACCAGGAGCACCAGGCTGCTGCTCACTCACCTGAAGCTGCACAAGCCAGAAGGGGCCAGCGCTTGGAAGTGGCTTGAGAGCACCTTGCTGCGCTTTAGGGGGCCATGGGGACCTGTTTCTGCACTGGCAGTCCTACTCAGAAGGACTTCCATGTAGATCTGGTTTCTCTGTTCAACAGATGGCCAACGCTCCTCAAGAGATGTCATTCTCTTATGAGCACTCACCATGTTTTCCGTACCCTGGCGAGTTATCTCCTCCATGGAGGTTGCCAACCTTTCCATGGTGATGCGTTCACGCGCCAATGACTCCACAAAGGCTCTGCTCATGGTCGCTATGGATTCCTCCATCCGCTCCACACTCGCAGCGACCCTGGAGACAAAACCTGCCAGAGACTCCTGCATCTGTGCATGGAGATCCATCACCTCTTCTCTTGAGGATGGACCAAGAGGCAGAGGGTCGAGATGCAGCGCAGCTGAGCTGAGCTGGCAGAGTCCTGCGCCCTCCGACGAGGACTCTCCACTGCTGTGCCTGTCTCCAGAATCTGCTGAGGCTCACTTGTGAGCTGTGAAACACCAGGTGACAACACTACTCTATGTCCCGAAGGTACCCCCGAGGTGTGAGTGTCTGCGCTGGTGCTGGGTGCGCTTACTTCTGCTGATACTGCGCCCTCAGAGGTTGGAGCTTCCTCTGAGGAGTCTGGCTGCACAGCCTCTTCCTCCTCCGCAGTGAGGACGGGGGCTCTGGATGGTCCTGTGGGGGAGTAAAGGAAGGAGATAGAGATGTAATGCCAAGGTTCTTCTGGTGACTCCCAGCGAGTTGACATCTGCTGACACCTGCATCCATGCAGCATTGGTCTCAGTGGGAGGCCTCTTCCTCCCTGACCTAGGGAAGAGGACCTCCCTGTGGGCCCTAACCCCATCCAATAATGCCTGCAGTGAAGCCTCGTCGAATTTGAAGGCAGCTCGGGGTCTGGCACTGGCCACAGCTGGTGCAGTCTCCTCTGCCATTGTGCAAGAGTGGTTGAGAAGCCTGCAGAGGTGGAGAAGTTTGCTGGACACTTTGAAAGCACCACGAATGATGACATCATAGTGTGGGGATTTCTGACTCGAATTGGACAATTAGCAAGGCTTCCCACATGCTGGGAATTAATTGGCCGCTTGAGGGAAAACTGCGTGGAGCTGGCTGACACTTTTTTGTGTGTGTCAGAAACCCCACATTCGGGGAAACCCGACCATTTCCCACACAAGCCGAAAATCGGGGCCTTTCACAGAAATCACAGAAACCCCACAGTGCAGATAGAGGCCATTTCGGCCCATCGAGCCTGCACCGACACATATACCACCCGATCCCCGTAACCCCTACACCAACACATATCCTACCCTATCCCTGTAACCCCACGTATTTAATCCCCCTAACATTAAGGGTCAATTTATCATAGCCAATCAACCTAACCCGCACATCTTTGGACTGTGGGAGGAAACCGGAGCACCCGGAGGAAACCCACGCAAACACGGGGAGAATGTGCAAACTCCACACAGACAGTCACCCGAGGCCGGATTCGAACCCGGGTCCCTGGCGCTGTGAGGCAACAGTGCTAACCACTATGCACCTTTGTGTTCTCCTCACAGCTTACTGTCCCACCGAGCGTTGTATCATCAGCAAACTCGGATACATTGCACTCGGTCCCTTCATCCAAATCATTGATATAGATTGTAAATAGCTGAGGCCCCAACACTGATCCTTGCGGCACCCCACTAGTCACAGCCTGCCAACCTGAAAAAGACCCGTTTATCCCTACTCTCTGTTTCCTGTCCATTAACCAATCCTCAATCCATGCTACTATATTACCCCCCAACCCCATGAGCCCTAATCTTGTGTAATAACCTTTTATGAGGCATCTTATCGAATGCCTTATGTTCTTAAGTTCTAACCAGCCCATCCTATCCAATATACAATCAACAGATAGCATTCAGGAAACACTCAGCTGGTCAGGGAGCCCCTGTGGAGCGAGAAACGGGGGCAATTTTAAACTAACAAGCTGGGCGGGAAATGCAAGGAACCGGCAGCAACGCTAGTTTTACTCCCTGCCCATTATTGCTCAATATCGACTTCAGTGGAAATTATAATCGGGCGGGGTGCAGGCAAAGCATGGCAACCAATGCGTCACTATCCCGTAGGCCGGATTAGGTTCAAAAAATGTATTTGCTTATGGGATGTGGGTGTCGCTGGCAAGGCCGGCACTTATTGCCCATCCCTAATTGCCCTTGAGAAGGTGGTGGTGAGCCGCCTTCTTGATCCTCTGCAGTCCGTGTGGTGAAGGTGCTCCCACAGTGCTGTCAGGCAGGGAGTTCGAGGATTTTGACCCAACGACGATGAAGGATCAGCCGATTTACTTCTAAGTCAGGATGGTGTGTGACTTGGAGGTGGTGGTGTTCCCGTGCGCCTGCTGCCCTCGTCCTTCTAGGTGGAAGAAGTCGCGGGTTTGGGAGGTGCTGCCGAAGAAGCCTTGGCAAATTGCTGCAGTGCATCTTGTAGATGTTACACACTGCAGACACGGTGCGCCGGTGGTGGAGGGAGTGATTGTTTCAAGTGGTGGATGGGGTGCCAATCAAGCGGGGCTGCTTTGTCCTGGATGGTGTCGAGCTGTCATTGAAACTTATAAAATTCTAACAGGACTAGACAGACTAGATGCAGGAAGGATGTTCCCAATGGCGGGGGAGTCCAGAACCAGGGGTCACAGTCTAAGGATAAGGGGTAAGCCATTTAGGACAGAGATGAGGAGGAATTTCTTCACCCAGAGAGTGGTGAACCTGTGGAATTCTCTACCACAGAAGGCAGTTGAGGCCAACTTATTAAATATTTTCAAGAAGGAGTTGTATATATTTCTTAAGGCTAAAGGGATCAAGGGATATGGGGAGAAGGCAGGGACAGGGTACTGAATTTGGATGATCAGCCATGATCTCATTGAATGGTGGAGCGGGCTCGAGGGGCCGAATGGCCTACTCCTGCTCCTACCTTCTATGTTTCTTGAGTGTTGTTGGAGCTGCACTCATCCAGGCAAGTGGAGAGTATTCCATCACACTCCTGACTTGTGCCTTGTAGATGGTGGAAAGGCTTTGGGGAGTCAGGAGGTGAGACACTTGCCGCAGAATACCCAGCCTCTGACCTGCTCTTGTTGCCACAGTATTTATGTGGCTGGTCCAGTTAAGTTTCTGGTCAATGGTGACCCCCCCAGGATATTGATGCTGGGGGATTCGGCGATGGTAATGCCGTTGAATGTCAAGGGGAGATGGTTAGACTCTCGCTTGTTGGAGATTGTCATTGCCTGGCACTTCTGTGGCAATACTTGCTCCATGATAGGCTTAATATGTCAGGTCAATGATCTTTTGTAATCCTACAGGTGTCAGCTGTGGGTAGCCCTCTCCCCTCTGGGTCAGAAGGCTGTGGGTTCAAGTCCTCACTCCAAGGGGTTTGAGCTTCAACATCTAGGCTGACACTGCAGTGCAGTACCGGGGGAGTGCCGTGCAGTCTGGGGGTGCCGTCTTTCGGACGAGACATTAAACCTGGTCACAATTTACATTAATGATTTAGACTTTGGAATCAAAAACACAATTTCTAAATTTGCCGATGACACCAAATTGGGGGGGCGATAGTCAATACTGAGGAGGACTGCATTAAATTACAGGAGGATATTAATAAACTTGCAGAATGGGCAAATAAGTGGCAAATGAAGTTCAACACAGACAAATGTGAGGTATTCTATTTTGGTAGGAAGAATAGGGAGGTCACTTATTACTTGGAGGGTGCGAGTCTGGGTGGGGTAGAGGAACAAAGGGATCTCGGAGTACAAGTACACAAATCACTGAAAATAGTGACACAGGTTAACAAGGCCATAAAAAAAGCAAACCAAGCACTAGGATTTATTTCTAGCGGGATAGAATTGAAAAGTAGGGAAGTTATGCTAAACCTGTATCGAACCTTGGTTAGACCACACTTGGAGCACTGTGCACAGTTCTGGTCTCCATATACATTGGTTAGACCACACTTGGAGCACTGTGCACAGTTCTGGTCTCCGTATACCTTGGTTAGACCACACTTGGAGCACTGTGCACAGTTCTGGTCTCCATATACCTTGGTTAGACCACACTTGGAGCACTGTGCACAGTTCTGATCTCCACATACCTTGGTTATACCACACCTGGAGCACTGTGCACAGTTCTGGTCTCCATATACCTCGGTTAGACCACACTTGGAGCACTGTGCACAGTTCTGGTCTCCATATACCTTGGTTAGACCACACTTGGAGCAC
>NW_028225187.1:21977139-22014639 GCF_052327205.1 Somniosus microcephalus | reverse complement strand
GGAACAAGGATGTCTTGCTGCAGTTGTACAGGGCCTTGGTGAGACCACATCTTGAGTACTGTGTGCAGTTTTGGTCGCCTTATCTGAGGAAGGATGTTCTTGCCATGGCAGGAGTTCAGCGAAGATTCACCAGGCTGATACCTGGGATGGCAGGAATGACGTATGAGGAGAGATTTGGTCGATTGGACTTGTACCCACTGGAGTTTAGAAGAATGAGAGGTGATCTCATTGAAACTTATAAAATTCTGACAGGACTGGACAGACTAGATGCAGGAAGGATGTTCCCGATGGTCGGGGAGTCCAGAGCCAGGGGACACAGTCTAAGGATAAAGGGTAGGCCATTTAGGACAGAAATGAGGAGGAATTTCTTCACCCAGAGAGTGGTGAACCTGTGGAACTCTCTACCACAGAAGGCGGTGGAGGCCAGTTCATTAAATATATTCAAGAAGGAGTTGGATATATTTCTTAAGGCTAAAGGGATCAAGGGATATGGGGAGAAGGCAGGGACCGGGTACTGACTTTGGATGATCAGCCATGATCGCATTGAATGGCGGAGCAGGCTCGAGGGGCCGAATGGCCTACTCCTGCTGCTATCTTCTGTGTTTCTATGTTATGTAATAATCTTTTATGTGGCACCTTATCGAATGACTTTTGGAAATCCAAATATACTACATCCACTTGTTCCCCTTTATCCACCCTGCTAGATACATCCTCAAAAAACTCCAATAAATTTGTCAAACACGATTTCCCTTTCATAAAACCATGTTGACCCTGCCTAATCATGTTATGATTTTCTAAGTGACTTGATACGATTTCCTTGCACTGGGACAAACCAGCACAAACCAGGTTGTTTTTGTGACTGGAAGCTCGTGTCCAGTGGGGTACCGCAGGGATCGGTGCTGGGTCCCTTGCTGTTTGTAGTGTACATTGATGATTTCGATATGAATGTAGGAGGTATGATCAGTAAGTTCGCAGATGACACGAAAATTGGCGGAGTGGTAAATAACGAGGAGGGAAGCCTCAGGCTACACGACGATATAGACGGGGTGGTCAGATGGGCAGAACAGTGGCAAATGGAATTTAACCCTGAAAAATGTGAGGTGATGCATTTTGAGAGGACTAACAAGGCTAGGGAATACACAATGAATGGTAGGATCCTAGGAAGGACAGAGGATCAGAGGGACCTTGGTGTGCATGTACATAGATCTCTGAAGGCAGCAGGACAGGTAGATAAGGTGGTTAAAAAGGCATATGGGATACTTGCCTTCATTAGCCGAGGCATAGAATATAAGAGCAGGGAGGTTATGATGGAGCTGCACAAAACGCTAGTTAGGCCACAGCTGGAATACTGTGTGCAGTTCTGGTCGCCACACTATAGGAGGGATGTGATTGCATTGGAGAGGGTGCAGAGGAGATTCACCAGGATGTTACCTGGGCTGGAGCGCTTCAGCTATGAAGAGAGACTGGACAGGCTGGGGTTGTTTTCCTTAGAGCAGAGAAGGCTGAGGGCGGGGACCTGATTGAGGTGTACAAATTTATGAGGGGCATAGATAGGGTAGATAGAAAGGAACTTTTCCCCTTAGTAGAGGGGTCAATAACCAGGGGGCATAGTTTCAAGGTAAGGGGCAGGAGGTTTAGAGGGGATTTAAGGAAAAACTTTTTCACCCAGAGGGTGGTTGGAATCTGGAACTCACTGCCTGAAAGGGTGGTAGAGGCAGGAACCCTCACAACATTCAAGAAGCATTTAGATGAGCACTTGAAACACCATAGCATACAAGGCTACGGACCAAGTGCTGGAAAATGGGATTAGAATAGACAGGGCTTGATGGCTGGCGTGGACACGACGGGCCGAAGGGCCTCTTTCTGTGCTGTTTAACTCTATGGGGTCGATTTTCATTGCCCCGTGGAGTCGGGATTGGAGGCGTGCGGGGGGTTAAAGTCGCGAATTCGGGGGTCCCGACACCACCCCGCCCCCAACCCGCCTCCATGTAAGGTTCAAAGGAGGCGGGTACCCGCCCCGCACTGGGACCCGCCTACCCGAAGCAGGAAGGGATTAGTGCCAATTAACTGCCTGTTAACAGGTAGTTAACAGGCAGTTTTTAGCCTAATCCCTATTTTTAAGCTTGAACTTTGGGATTCCCGATGGTTCCAAACCACGGCAAGTTGGAGGAGTCGGGCCGCGGGTTGAAGGACTTGGAGGGGTCGAGATGTCCGGTGTTCAGGTGAGTGATGGATGCACGAGTGCAAAGGTAAGTGTGTTTGGTGTGTCTAAAGTGTGTAAAGAAGTTTAAATTACCTGTACTTACCTTTTCAGCCTTCCTTCCTCTAGGCTTCGGGAGTCCATCATCTCACCGGCACAGAAAGCAGAATGGCCGCGAACTGTCAAAACTGACATCCTTCAGCTTTCTGTGCCGGTGAGATTTCTAACTGAGTCTGTGTAGAAGGACTCAGGTTAGAAGTAAGACTGTCAGTGTTCGACAGCTTCAAACAGCTGTGAAACACTGATATTTCATTTGTCAAAACCTCTTGACAGATGAAATTTCAGTCTGTGACATCACCTGTTGCCGGGTGGCCCTTAATTGGCCTGCTGAGCCCGCTGGGCGGGCTCGACAAGGTCAATCAAGTTAAAATCGCGTGGATTGGCCGCATCTCGATGGAGGCAGGACTACAACCCCGAAAGTTGTAGTCCCGCCTCCTTCCCGACTTCTGAATGAAAATCACCCCCCATGACTATGAGCACCCCCGAGCGCGGACTCCAGACTGGCTGTCGAAGGAAATGATGAGAACACGAAGCCGAGACCGTTTCTTGCCTTACCTCCTGTCGGTTTACAACACCCGCCTCCCTTCCAGTGAATGGCCGCAAACAGAACCACTGCCAAGGCAACAACCGCACTCCCCAGGCACAATCCAATCACGGTCAGCTGGGAATTCGAATCTGTGAAAACAAATGGGTGATCGCATCACAAAGTGCCCTTGACGTTGCCCCGTTTAACCAATTCTTCCACGTTGCGTCCGTCAGACTTCACGATTCCCTTTGCGCTTAAATATTACAGGGTTGGGGGTAATATTTTGGCATGGATAAAGGGGATTGGCTAACTAACAGAAAACAGAGAGTCGGGATCAATGGCTCATTTTCCGGTTTGCAATCACTAACTAGTGGGGTGCCACAGGGATGAGTGCTGGGGCCTCAACTATTTACAACCTATATAGAAACATAGAAGATAGGAGCAGGAGTAGGCCATTCGGCCCCTCGAGCCATTTAATGAGATCATGGTTGATCATCCAAATTCAGTACCCTGTCCCTGCCTTCTCCCCATATCCCTTGATCCCTTTAGCCTTAAGAAATATATCCAACTCCTTCTTGAATATATTTAATGAATTGGCCTCAACTGCCTTGTGTGGTAGAGAATTCCACAGGTTCACCACTCTCTGGGTGAAGAAATTCCTCCTCATCTCAGTCCTAAATGGCTCACCCCTTATCCTTAGACTGTGACCTCTGGTTCTGGACTCCCCGGCCATCGGGAACATCCTTCCTGCATCTAGTCTGTCTAGTCCTGTTAGAATTGTATAAGTTTCAATGAGATCCCCTCTCATTCTTCTAAACTCTAGCGAATATAAGCCCAATCGACCCAATCTCTCTTCATATGTCATCCCTGCCATCCCAGGTATCAGTCTGGTGAATCTTCGCTGCACTCCCTCCATGGCAAGAACATCCTTCCTCAGATAAGGCGACCAAAACTGCACACAATACTCAAGGTGTGGTTTCACCAAGGCCCTGTACAACTGCAGCAAGACATCCTTGTTCCTGTACTCGAATCCTCTCGCTACAAAGGCCAACATACCATTTGCCTTCTTAACCGCCTGCCGTACCTGCATGCTTACCTTCAGCGACTGGTGCACAAGGACACCCAGGTCTCGTTGCACTTCCCCTTCTTCCAATCTATTGCCGTTCAGATAATAATCTGCCTTCCTGTTTTCGCCACCAAAGTGGATAACCTCGCATTTATCCATGAAAGAGTTAAAAGGGCTAAAATAACGGAATTGAGGAACCGAGCATATATCCAACCATATAAGGAGTTGGTATGTACATGTCCCATAGGGAAGTATGGTGCAATGTGGTCAAATGGTCAAACTGTCAGTTGCTACCTGAATAATGTGCACAAACCGTTAGCTACTAATTGAGGAATGTGGTAAAGATATCATATGGGGTCACAGGACTATGTAACGGTCAAAAGGAGCACACGGGTCGCAAGAATTTGCACCCAAAATCAACTGTATGATGTAAGCCACTACTTAGAACAAAAAAACTGTATGTAAGGCAGGGGATCTTAGCGATCGGGAAGCATTCATCCCAGGATGGTTGACTCCCCTGTCGACTTGTAAATAAAGTTGCTTACTGAACGAACCTCCGGATTACGAGTGATTGATTGGGAATAAGGCGGACGTCGACCCTTTATATCAGAGGGTCCGTCTCGGGGAGAAGATGATCTCCCGGTTTACCCGTACAATCCGCATTTTACTGCATCTGCCCAATCACCCAACCTGTCCAAATCACACTGGAGTTTCTCGGCATCCTCCTCACAGCACACACGCCCACCCAGCTTTGTGTCGTCTGCAAACTTGGTTTGTGTCTGAGGTAATTCATTATTCAATCCCACTCACCCGGCAGTGGCGGGGCCACCAGCTCGCTGTATGACGACCTCAGCAATCGGCCGGCCGCTGGCGTTTCGGACAAGCAGGTGTAGTGGACGTCAGCGGCCGAACTTACATTCGAGATGAGAAAGGTCGCGGTAACGCCCGACAACAGAGCACGTGCAACTTGAGTAGGTTGACCGTCGAGAACCCGGTACAAGTACATTCTACATCCCGGGCACGGCACAGGGACCGTGCAGTTAATAACGTACTCCTTAGACGTGCTGCGGTAGGAGATGGATATCGTCGGCTTGGCGGGGCGGGCTGCGGAAGAGAGGCACGTTTTTATTCGGTACAGTTCCTTCCTGTAATTTGCTTATTTCAACATAATGCTGGAAATGATTCCATTGCATCGGGCAATGAACGGCATAAATCATGGACGGTGTAGAAAGAAAGAAAGGAAAGAAGGAAGGAAGGAAGGAAGATAAGAAAGAAAGAAGGAAGGAAGATAAGAAAGAAAGAAGGAAGGAAGGAAGGAAGGAAGGAAGGAAGGAAGGAAGGAAGGAAGATAAGAAAGAAAGAAGGAAGGAAGATAAGAAAGAAAGAAGGAAGGAAGGAAGGAAGGAAGGAAGGAAGGAAGGAAGATAGGAAAGAAAGAAGGAAGGAAGGAAGATAAGAAAGAAAGAAGGAAGGAAGATAAGAAAGAAGGAAGGAAGGAAGGAAGGAAGGAAGGAAGGAAGGAAGGAAGGAAGGAAAGAAGGAAGGAAGGAAGGAAGGTAAGAAAGAAAGAAGGAAGGAAGATAGGAAAGAAGGAAGGAAGGAAGGAAGATAAGAAACAAAGAAGGAAGGAAGGAAGGAAGATAAGAAAGAAGGAAGGGAGGAAGATAAGAAAGAAGGAAGGAAGGAAGGAGGATAAGAAAGAAAGAAGGAAGGAAGGAGGATAAGAAAGAAAGAGAGAAAGAAAGAAAGAGAGAAAGAAAGAAAGAAAGAGAGAAAGAAAGAGAGAAAGAAGGAAGGAAGGAAGGAACGAACGAAAGAAGGAAGGAAAGACAGACAGACAGACAGACAGACAGACAAAGAAGGCAGGAAAGAAAGAAGGTAAGAAAGAAAGAAAGAAAGAAGGTAGGATTGAAAGAAAGAAAGACTTGCATTTCTATAGCGCCTTTCACGACCTCCGGACGTTCCAAAGCGTTTTACAGCCAATGAGGCACTTTTGGAATTGCAGTCACTGTTGTAAGGTGGGTAACGCGGCAGCCCGTTAGCGCACAGCAAGCTCCCACTAACAGCAATGCGATAACGACCAGATAGTCTGTTTTAGTGACATTGGTTGAGGGATAAATATTGGCCCCAGGACACCGGGGAGAACTCCCCCCACTGCTCTTCTTCGAAATAGTGGCCGTGGGATCTTTTACATCCACCCGAGAGGGGAGACGGGGCCTCGGTTTAACGTCTCATCCGAAAGACGGCACCTCCGACAGTGCGGCACTCCCTCAGCACCGCACTGGGTGTGTCAGCCTAGATTTTTATGCTCAAGTCTCTGGAGTGGGACTTGAACCCCCAACCTTCTGACTCAGAGTCGAGCGATAAATATTGAGCGATAAATTTTGTTTCTTAACTTGTCCCATTACCATCTCTTTTTGCCTTGTACCATCATCCCTTTTGTCATGTAATCTCTCTTGCCTTCCATCCTATCACAGACCTTCACTTTTGTTCTTTCCTCCTCTCCTACATTCCCTGCCTCTACACTTGCTTAAAACCTGTCACATCTCGAACTTTTTCCAGTTCTGATGAAAGGTCTTCGACCTGAAACGTTAACTCTATTTCTCTCTTGAGTACTTCCAGGGGTATATTGTAGATCAGTGACTGTAAGTGGGGTTGGGAGCTGGTCTACAGAGCAGTAGTGATACCCGCACTCATGTACGCCTCAGAGACATGGACCATGTACAGGAGGCACCTCAAAGCACTGGAGAGGTACCACCAACGCTGCCTCCGCAAGATCCTGCAAATCCATTGGCAGGATGGGCGCACCAACGTCAGTGTTCTTGCTCAGGCCAACATCCCCAGCATCGAAGCTTTGACCACGCTCGATCAGTTCCGATGGACGGGTCACATTGTCCGCATGCCCGATACGAGACTCCCGAAACAAGCGCTCTACTCGGAGCTCCGACACGGCAAGAGAGCCCCCAAGTGGGCAGAGGAAACACTTCAAGGACACCCTCAAAGCCTCCTTGAAAAAGTGTAACATTCCCCACCTACACCTGGGAATCCCTGGCCCAAGACCAGAGTGCAAAGTGGAGGAGAAGCATCCGGGAAGGCGCCGAACACCTCGAGTCTCTTCGCCGGGAGCAAGCGGAAGCCAAGCACAAGGAGCGCACGTCAACCCAAGCACCCCACCCACCCGCCCCTTCAACCACCGTCTGCCCCACCTGTGACAGAGACTGTAGGTCCTGCATTGGACTCATCAGTCACCTGAGAACTCATTTTTAATGTGGAAGCAAGTCATCCTCGGTTCCGAGCGACTGCCTAAGAAGAAGGGGAGCAAGTGTGGAGTGACAAGCGATAAATAAGCAGTAACATGAAACAATATATATATATATTCACAATATATATTAATGATCTAGATGAGGGAACTAGATGTAATATCTCCAAGTTTGCAGATGGCACAAAGCTGGGTGGGCGTGTGTGCTGTGAGGAGGATGCAGAGAAACTCCAGTATGATTTGGACAGGTTGGGCGATTGGGCAGATGCATGGCAGATGCAGTATAATGTGGATAAATGCAAGGTTATCCACTTTGGTGGCAAAAACAGGAAGGCGAATTATTATCTGAACGGCAATAGATTGGGAAAAGGGGAAGTGCAACGAGACCTGGGTGTCCTTGTGCACCAGTCGCTGAAGGTAAGCATGCAGGTGCAGCAGGCGGTTAAGAAGGGAAATGGTATGTTGGCCTTCATAGTGAGAGGATTCAAGTACAGGAACAAGGATGTCTTGCTGCAATTGTACAAGGCCTTGGTGAGACCACACCTTGAATATTATGTGCAGTTTTGGTCGCCTTATCTGAGGAAGGATGTTCTTGCCATGGAAGGAGTTCAGCGAAGATTCACCAGACTGATACCTGGGATGGCAGGGATGACGTATGAAGAGAGATTGGGTCGATTAGGTTTATATTCACTGGAGTTTAGAAGAATGAGAGGGGGTCTCATTGAAACTTATAAAATTCTAACAGGAATGGACAGACTAGATGCAGGAAGGATGTTCCCGATGGCGGGGGAGTCCAGAACCAGGGGTTACAGTCAAAGGATAAGGGGTAAGCCATTTAGGACTGAGATGAGGGGGAATTTCTTCACCCAGAGAGTGGTGAACCTGTGTAATTCTCTACCACAGAAGGCAGTTGAGGCCAATTCATTAAATATATTCAAGAGGGAGTTGGATATATTTCTTGAGGCTTAAGGGATCAAGGGATATGGGGAGAAAGCAGGGACAGGGTACTGAATTTGAATGATCAGCTATGATCTCATTAAATGGCGGAGTGGGTTCGAGGGGCCGAATGGCCTACTCCTGCTCCTATCTGCTATGTATCTGTGATTCTATGGCCTTGCTTACCTCTTACTGTTAAGGGAAGAGCTTCACTCACACTAGAGTTCACCATTCTCCATTCTACCTGTGCACGATACCGACACGTGTAATTGCCTTCATCCTCGACGTCCGCGCTTTCAATTGGAAAGTTGCAAGGGTGCTCGCCTCTGCCGGGAGTATTAGAAATAAGCGGGCTTGTCGGGTCGCTCTTCTGCAGGTAACACGTCTTCTCGGTGTATCTTTGCGGAGCCGTGCATACTATGGTGGTCGACTGTCCTTTCAGGAGGAAAGGCAGGTTGGGTCGCAGTGCTATGGAAGGCTTGGGCAAGTTATCTACGGGTCAAAGCAGAAACCCCGTTAAATAGGAAGAGAGCCAGACCACTTCAACAAACGACATTGGCCCAGAAATTCGGGTCGGGGGGCTTCCTGCGGGTGCAAGCCCCCGACCTGCACTTACCTAGCACGCCGGCCGTTGAGCTGTGGGCCCCCGTGGGATTCCGATCCTGGGCCTCCTCCAAATGCAGGCGCGCAGTGCTTGCGTATCCCAGGGGCGCAGTTAGTTCGAAGCGTCCCCTGGGATCACGTGGGCCATGGAGAGCCAATGGTAGCAGGGAATGCTTCATTCATAAATTTGACAGGAAGACCTGTCAAACCTATAAATACTATAAGCCCCAAAACATCACTAAAACGTCAAATAAATTTAAAAAAACATCACATTTTTAAATTACATGAAATAACTATTTTAAACAATAATTTAAATTTTTGAAAAAATTATTTACATTTTCTAACAGGGCTAAAAATAAACTTATCTTTCTTTAAAGTATTTAAAAATAATAAACCTATGGAAAAAATGTTTTGATTTTAATTAATTCACCACTTACCTTGTTAAAAGCAGGCCTTGCGACTGCTTTTTACACGTGTAACTCCTGGAGACTTACCCTCCCGGAGAATCCTGCAAAAAAAACGTAAGTTCCAGGTGCACGCGCTGCCTCTCCGGCGCACGCGTTCCACCTTTCAACCCCTTCTTTCAGGGGAACGGAAGTTCCGGTTTCCCGCGCATGCGCAGTGCATGCACGCAACCGGCACTTTCGTCGGGCATACGCATGAGTACCCCGTGCGTAGTCACCCGTGGAGACCCGAATTTCTGGGCCTACGTAATGAACTCACCAATCACAGTCACGGACACTTGATCGCTCGGCGTAGACTGATACACTCTTCCGTATTCTTCCAGCTCATAGGTGCACGTGTAGTTGCCTCCGTCTGTGACGTTTGCGTTGGCGACGGTGAAGGTTACGGAACGGCGCGCCGTCTCCGCCGCGACACAAGTGGGGGAGGCGCCCGTTACCGTCTTGCATAAGCGGAAGGTGCTCTCGGCGTCCAGGCTGGGCGTGGCGCAGGTGAAGTCGAAGCTCTCGCCTTTTACAAATACACCTGACGATCTTATAAGAGTGATCGTCGGTCTGGTTTGTCGAGCTGAAAAAGGTTTGGATAAGAAACAGGTGGAAAACAGTGACAGGATCGGACAAAGTCAACATGGATTTACAAAAGGTAAATCGTGCTTGACTAATCTACTGGAATTTTTTGAGGATGTAACTGGTAGAATAGATAAGGGAGAACCAGTGGATGTGGTGTATTTGGACTTTCAGAAGGCTTTCGATAAGGTCCCGCATAAGAGATTAGCGTGTAAAGTTAAGGCACATGGGATTGGGGGCAAGGTATTGACTTGGATAGAGAACTGGTTGGCAGACAGGAAGCAAAGAGTTGGAATAAACGGGTCTTTTTCCGAGTGGCAGGCAGTGACTAGTGGGGTACCGCAAGGATCGGTCCTTGGACCCCAGCTATTCACAATATATATTAATGATCTAGACAAGGGAACTAGATGTAATATCTCCAAGTTTGCAGATGACACAAAGCTGGGTGGGCGTGTGTGCTGTGAGGAGGATGCCGAGAAACTCCAGGATGATTTGGACAGGTTGGGTGATTGGGCAGATGCATGGCAGATGCAATATAACGTGGATAAATGTGAGGTTATCCACTTTGGTGGCAAAGACAGGAAGGCAGATTATTATCTGAATGGCAATAGATTGGGAGAAGGGGAAGTGCAACGAGACCTGGGTGTCCTTGTGCACCAGTCGCTGAAGGTAAGCATGCAGGTGCAGCAGGCGGTTAAGGCGGCAAATGGTTTGTTGGCCTTCGTAGTGAGACACAGGCAGACCAGGCTGCCAAGAGAAGACAGGATATGCTCTCACTGCAGTCAGGGAATAGTTGAGACAGAGATGCACTTCCTCACAGCCTGTGGAAAATATCAGGGCATCAGAGAGAATTTCTACCTAAAATTCTCACAAATATGCCCTGAATTCAGAAATCTGACTGACAACCAAAAACTCCCATTCCTACTGGGGGAGGAGAGAAGCTGTGTAACACTGGCGGCACACTATGTTACAGCTTGCCATGAACAGAGGGACAACCAGTAAACTAAGACAAGAGTATATATAAACAAGGCGAATGTATAATTATAAACTCAGGGATATACCTGTTTATACACTGTATGAATGGAACCGCGTTTATGTGTTCAACCATAAATGTATTTTGATGCTTTGGCAACATAAGATGTACCTTATCATGCCAATAAAGCGATTTGTATTATTGTATTGTATTGAGAGGATTCGAGTACAGGAGCAAGTATGTCTTGCTGCAGTTGTACAGGGCCTTGGTGAGACCACATCTTCAGTATTGTGTGCAGTTTTGGTCGCCTTATCTGAGGAAGGATGTTCTTGCCATGGAAGGAGTTCAGCGAAGATTCACCAGACTGATACCTGGGATGGCAGGAATGACGTATGAGGAGAGATTGGGTCGATTGGGCTTATACTCGCTGGAGTTTAGAAGAATGAGAGGGGATCTCATTGAAACTTATAAAATTCTGACAGGACTAGATAGACTAGATGCAGGAAGGATGTTCCCGATGGACGGGGAGTCCAGAACCAGGGCTCACAGTCTAAGGATAAGGGGCAAGCCATTTAGGACAGAAATGAGGAGGAATTTCTTCACCCAGAGAGTGGTGAACCTGTGGAATTCTCTACCACAGAAGGCAGTTGAGGCCAATTCAATAAATATATTCAAGAAGGGGTTAGATATATTTCTTAAGGCTAAAGGGATCAAGGGATATGGGGAGAAAGCAGGGACAGGGTACTGAATTTGGATGATCAGCCATGATCGCATTGAATGGTGGAACAGGCTCGAGGGGCCGAATGGCCTACTCCTGCTCCTATCTTCTATGTTTCAATGTTTCGATGATTCTCCAGATTGAATTGCATTGGCCACTGTTCTGCCCACCTGACCAGTGGCAGAATTTTTCGAGGGGGTGACTAGGTGTGTTGATGAGGATAGTGCAGTTCATGTAGTCTACATGGACTTCAGTAAGGCTTTTGACAAAGTCCCGCATGGGAGACTGGTCAAGAAGGTAAGAGTCCATGGGATCCAGGACAATTTGGCACATTGGATCCAAAATTGGCTTAGTGGCAGGAGGCAGAGGGTGATGGTCGAAGGTTGTTTTTCTGACTGGAAGCCTGTGTCCAGTGGTGTACCGCAGGGATCGGTGCTGGGTCCCTTGCTGTTTGCAGTGTACATCAATGATTTAGATATGAATGTAGGAGGTATGATCAGTAAGTTCGCAGGTGACACGAAAATTGGTGGAGTGGTAAATAGCGAGGAGGGAAGCCTCAGGCTACAGGACGATATCGACGGGTTGGTCAGATGGGCAGAACGGTGGCAAATGGAATTTAACCCTGAAAAGTGTGAGGTGATGCATTTTGGGAGGACTAACAAGGCAAGGGAATGCACAATCGCGCAAGAGCTCACCTGAGACGGTTACAGTCACAGCGCCGCTGTCGGTCGAGTTGTACCACCGCCCGAACCGCCGCACTCGGTACGCGCAGGCATAGCTCCCGCCATCGGTCAGTTCCAGGGGTGAGAGGGTGAAAGTCGCAAATGGGGACGGCACGGGTCCAGACCTCCCTCTCGGCTGCCGGGGCTCGGTCAGCTGGTACAGCGTGAAGCTGATGTCATCCAGGCCAGCGGGATACATCGGGATCGTGCAATGCAGCGAGAGGGAGTCCCCTTGGTAAAGCGCCTTCAACGGCGTCGGCAGGTAGAGTTTGGGGCCGATCGGCACATCTAGAACAAGCAAAGAACAACTGCGAGGTCAACAAGTAGCATCGTAGAACGGTTACAGCGCAGAAGGAGGCCATTCGGCCCGTCGAGCCCGTGCACGCTCTCTGCCAGAGCACTTCAACCAGTCCCACTCCCCAACCCTTTCCCCGTAGCCCTGCAAATCTTTTTCCTTCAGGTACTGATCCAATTCCGTTTGGAAAGCCACGATTGAGTCTGCCTCCACCGCCCTCTCAGGCAGCGCATTCCAGATCCTAACCACTCACTGCGTAAAAACGTTTTTCCTCATGTCGCCTTTGGATCTTCTGCCAATCACCTTAAATCTGTGTCCTCTGGTTCCCCACCCTTCCGCCAATGGGAACAGGTTCTCTCTATCTACTCTGTCTAGACCCTTCATCATTTTGAACACCTCTATCAAATCTCCTCTCAACCTTCTCTGCTCCAAGGAGAACAACCCCAGCTTCTCCAGTCTCTCCACATCACTGAAGTCCCTCATCCCTGGTACCATTCTGGTCAATCTCCCCCTTAACCTTCTCTGCTCTAAGGAGAACAATCCCAGATTCTCCAGTCTCTCCACATCACTGAAGTCCCTCATCCCTGGTCCCATTCTGGTCAATCTCCCCTTAACCTTCTCTGCTCTAAGGAGAACAACCCCAGCTTCTCCAGTCTATCCACATCACTGAAGTCCCTCATCCCTGGTACCATTCTGGTCAATCTCCCCTTAACCTTCTCTGCTCTAAGGAGAACAACCCCAGCTTCTCCAGTCTCTCCACATCACTGAAGTCCCTCATCCCTGGTACCCTTCTGGTCAATCTCCCCTTAACCTTCTCTGCTCTAAGGAGAACAATCCCAGCTTCTCCAGTCTCTCCACATCACTGAAGTCCCTCATCCCTGGTACCATTCTGGTCAATCTCCCCTTAACCTTCTCTGCTCTAAGGAGAACAACCCCAGCTTCTCCAGTCTCTCCACATCACTGAAGTCCCTCATCCCTGGTACCATTCTGGTCAACCTCCCCTTAACCTTCTCTGCTCTAAGGAGAACAATCCCAGCTTCTCCAGTCTCTCCACATCACTGAAGTCCCTCATCCCCGGTACCATTCTGGTCAATCTCCTCTTAACCTTCTCTGCTCTAAGGAGAACAATCCCAGCTTCTCCAGTCTCTCCACATCACTGAAGTCCCTCATCCCTGGTACCCTTCTGGTCAATCTCCTCTGCACCCTCTCTAAAGCCTTCACATCCTTCCTAAAGTACGGTGCCCAGAATTGGACACAATACTCCAGTTGTGGCCGAACCAGTGTTTTAGAAAGGTTCATCAGAACTTCCTTGCTTTTGTATTCTATTTATAAAACTCAGTTAGGAGCAGAAGCGGAAGGGTCGAGAACCAGAGGACACAGGTTTAAGGTGATTGGCAAAAGTACCAAAGGTGACATAAGGAATAATTCTTTACGCAGTGAGTGGTTAGGATCGGGAATGCACTGAGAGATTGGTGGCGGCTCCATCTACAAGACACAAGTCAGGAGTGTGATGGAATACTCTCCACTTGCCTGGATGAGTGCAGCTCCAACAGCACTCGAGAAGCTCGACACCATCCAGGAAAAAGCAGCCCCGCTTGATTGGCATTTCATCCACCACCTTAAACATTCACTCCCTCCACCACCGCCTGAGGGAGCACTGCAATGTTCGAGGTCCTGATGTTTGGATAACCGGTTAAAGCGAGGGACTCCTCTATCCTCTAAGTGCGATGTAATGGACCCCACGGCCACTATTGGAAGAAGAGCAGTGGGAGTTCTCCCCGGTGTCCTGGGGCCAATATTTATCCCTCAACCAACATCACTACAACAAAGGGCAGTGTCCCAACCATCTTCAGCTGCTTCATCAATGACCTTCCCTCCAACATAAGGTCAGAAATGTTCGCTGATGACTGCACAGTGTTCAGCGCCATTCACAATTCCTCAGATAATGAAGCAGTCCATGCCCGCATGCAACAAGACCTGGGCGACGTTCAGGCTTGGGCTGGTAAGTGCCAGGTAACATTTGCGCCACAGAAGTGCCAACCAATGACTATCTCCAACAAACGAGAGTCTAACCACCGCCCCTTGACATTCAACAGCATTACCATCGCCGAATCCCCCACCATCAACATCCTGGGGGGTCACCATTGACCAGAAACTTAACTGGACCAGCCACATAAATACTGTGGCTACAAGAGCAGGTCAGAGGCTGGGTATTCTGCAGTGAGTGTCTCACCTCCCGACTCCCCAAAGCCTTTCCACCATCTACAAGGCACAAGTCAGGAGTGTGATGGAATACTCTCCACTGGCCTGGATGAGTGCAGCTCCAACAACACTCAAGAAGCTCGACACCATCCAGGACAAAGCATCCCGCTTGATTGGCACCCCGTCCACCACCTTAAGCACTCACTCCCTCCACCACCGGCGCACCGTGGCTGCAGTGTGTACCATCTACAAGATGCACTGCAGCAACTCGCCAAGGCTTCTTCGGCAGCACCTCCCAAACCCGCGACCTCTTCCACCTCGAAGGACAAGGGCAGCAGGCGCGTGGGAACACCACCACCTCCAAGTTCCCCTCCAGGTCACACACCATCCTGACTTGGAAATATATCGGCCGATCCTTCATCGTCGCTGGGTCAAAATCCTGGAACTCCCTCCCTAACAGCGCTGTGGGAGCACCTTCACCACACGGACTGCAGCGGTTCAAGAAGGCGGCTCACCACCACCTTCTCAAGGGCAATTAGGGATGGGCAATAAATGCTGGCCTTGTGAGCGATGCCCACATCCCATAAACGAATTTTAAAAAAAGATTCCATCATGGATTTCAAAAAGGGAATTGTGTAAGTACCTGAAGGAAAAATATTTGCAGGGTTACGGGGAAAGGGCGGGGGAGTGGGACTAACTGAAGTGCTCCGGCAGAGAGCCAGCATGCCCTCGGCGGGCCGAATGGCCTCCTTCTGTGCTGTAACCGTTCTAAGGATGGCAACATGGACCACTTTCCACACCTCGGGAGCCCACTATCAACAAGGGCAGACGTCGACGACGAAGTCCAACACTGCCTTCAGTGTGCCAGTGCAGCCTTCGGTCGCCTGAGGAAGAGAGTGTTTGAAGACCAGGACCTCAAACCCGGCACTAAGCTCATGGTCTACAGAGCAGTAGTGATACCATCCCTGTTGTATGCCTCAGAGACAAGGACCATGTACAGCAGGCACCTCAAAGCACTGGAGAGGTACCACCAACGTTGCTTCTGCAAGATCCTGCAAATCCAACGTCAGTGTTCTTGCTCAGGCTAACATCCCCAGCATCGAACCTTTGACCACGCTCGATCAGCTCCGATGGGCGGGTCACATCATCCGCATGCCCGATACGAGACTCCCAAAACAAGCGCTCTACTCGGAGCTCCGACATGGCAAGGGAGCCCCAGGTGGGCAGAGGAAACACTTCAAGGACACCCTCAAAGCCTCCTTGAAAAAGTGTAACATCCCCACCGACACCTGGGAATCCCCGGCCCAAGACCGCACAAAGTGGAGGAGAAGCATCCGGGAAGGCGCCGAACACCTCGAGTCTCTTCGCCGGGAGCAAGCGGAAGCCAACGCAGGCAGCGCACGTCAACCCAAGCACCCCACCCACCGGCCCCTTCAACCACTGTCTGCCCCACCTGTGACAGAGACTGTAGATCCTGCATTGGACTCATCAGTCACCTGAGAACTCATTTATAACGTGGAAGCAAGTCATCCTCGGTTCCAAGGGACTGCCTAAGAAAAGAAGAATGTCTATGATTCGATGATTCTACAAAGACAGGATGGGCCGAATGGACTCATTCTGTCCTGTATGATTTTACGGGATAGAAATTCAACCCGAGCAGCATTGCAAAACGGATCTGCTGCCCGTCACAAGCAATGCCCGATATTGAACGTCAGGCGCAGCCTCCCAAGGGCGGCCGATTTGCCGTCACCCATTTCTGCGACGCTGCCCCAGTCGAATATCTCGCCGCCCCCCCCACATCCCCCCGGCTTCCACGATCGCATGGTGGGGGGGAATTTGAACTTCTGCGATGCCTCCCCAGTCGAAGATCTCAGCCCCCCACCCCCCCCCACTTCCACGATCGAATGGAGGGGAGGAATTAGAACTTCTGCGATGCCGCCCCAGTTGAATATCTCACCCCCCCAACCCCCCCTTCCACGATCGCACGGAGGGGGGAAATTCAAACTTCTGCGATGCCACCCCAGTCGAATATCTCAGCCCCCCCAACACCCCGGCTTCCACGATCGCACGGAGACGGGGTTATTTGAACTTCTGCGATGCCGTCCCAGTCGAATATCTCACCCCCCCTCCCCGGCTTCCACGATCGTACGGAGGGGAGGTGATTCGAACTCACACGCCACGGTCACCAGCACGCTCTCGCTCGAGGTGGAGTTGAAGTCTGCCCCCCGCGACGACATCCCGTAGTGACAGCTGTAACGGCCCTCGGCCATCGTGTCGAGGGCCCGGGCCGTGAAAGCGGCGGAGTGGCCCCCGCGGCGGGCCCGCTGGAACGGAACCGGCTCCTCCCCGTCCAGCCTGCTGAGGTAGAACCCGGTGACCGAGTAGTGACTGTGGGTCGCGCAGTCGATTCTGACAGTCTCTCCCCGGCGGAAACTCCCAGACAGACGGTTTAGAGAGATCGATGGCGGAGGTGGAGAATCTGTAAACACAAGCAATCAGTCGGTTAACTCGACAATTCGAACAAGGTTCTTTCCCCCTGGCTGAAGTGTTGGGGTTGGAGTATGAGAGTAAGGAAGTCTTGCTACAATTGTACAGGGCCTTGGTGAGACCACACCTGGAGTACTGTGCACAGTTTTGGTCTCCTTATCTAAGGAAGGAGATACTTGCCTTGGAGGCGGTGCAACGAAGGTTCACTAGATTGATTCCTGGGATGAGAGGGTTGTCCTATGAGGAGAGATTGAGTAGATTGGGCCGATACTCTCTGGACTTTAGAAGAATGAGAGGTGATCTCATTGAAACATATAAGATTCTGAGGGGGATTGACAGGGTAGATGCTGAGAGGCTGCTTCCCCCTGGCTGGAGAGTCTCGAACCAGGGGTCACAGTCTCAGGAAAGGGGTTGGCCATTGAGGACTGAGATGAGGAGGAATTTCTTCACTCAGAGGGTGGTGAATCTTTGGAATTCTCTGCCCCGGAGGGCTGTGGAGGCTGGGTCATTGAATACATTTAAGGTGGAGATAGACAGATCTTTGAACGATAGGGGAGTCAAGGGTTATGGGGAGCGGGCAGGGAAGTGGAGTTGGTGCCAAGATCAGATCAGCCATGATCTCATTGAATGGCGGAGCAGGCTCGAGGGGCCGAATGGCCGACTCCTGCTCCTATGTCTTATGTTCTTGGACAGGTTGGGTGATTGGGCAGATGCAGTATAATGTGGATAAATGCGAGGTTATCCACTTTGGTGTCAAAAACAGGAAGGCAGGTTATTATCTGAACGGCGATAGATTGGGAGAAGGGGAAGTGCAACGAGACCTGGGTGTCCTTGTGCACCAGTGGCTGAAGGTAAGCATGCAGGTGCAGCAGGCGGTTAAGAAGGCAAATGGTATGTTGGCCTTCGTAGCGAGAGGATTCGAGTAGAGGAGCAAGGATGTCTTGCTGCAGTTGTACAGGGCCTTGGGGAGACCACACCTTGAGTATTGTGTGCAGTTTTGATTCCCTTATCTGAGGAAGGATGTTCTTGCCATGGAGGGAGTGCAGCGAAGATTCACCAGACTGATACCTGGGATGGCAGGGATGACGTATGAGGAGAGATTGGGTCGAGTGGGCTTATACTCGCTGGAGTTTAGAAGAATGAGAGGGGATCTGATTGAAACATATAAAATCCTAACAGGACTGGACAGACTGGATGCAGGAAGGATGTTCCCGATGGTCGGGGGAGTCCAGAACCAGAGGTCACAGTCTAAGGATAAGGGGTAAGCCATTTAGGACTGAGATTAGGAGGAATTTCTTCACCCAGAGAGTGGTGAACCTGTGGAATTCTCTACCACAGAAGGCAGTTGAGGCCAATTCATTAAATATATTCAAGAAGGAGTTGGATATATTTCTTAAGGCTAAAGGGATCAAGGGATATGGGGAGAAAGCAGGGACAGGGTACTGAATTTAGATGATCATATGGTGGTCTAGTTGTATCCTTCACTAGTTCCCGTTAAGAATGTCCTGCGCAAGCTGGGCCCATGCCCAAGTATTTATAGTCTCCCTGGACAGCGCCACCCGTAGGCTGCTCACTTTTATTTCATAAGTCTTTCACTCATGAACGACTGATTCATGTCACTATGTACATGCACAAATGCATCTATGATGTTCGCCCTCTGCTACTCCACGTGGTTGCGCGTTCCGCAAGCGCGCCCGCCTCCCCGCTGGCGCTCTTACCGGTGCACGAGACCCCCACGTCGTCGGAATGGGTGCAGTCGTGAGCTTGGTGTGACAGGGCGGAGCAGAGCCAGAAGGAGGACTCGCTGCCGGTGCACCGGACGCGGTGCAGCCAGATGGGACCGCTGCCTTGGCCGTAGACCCAGGAGTCGGCGGAGAGCTCGGCAAAGCCGCAGTTGAGGTCCCGGCAGACGACGTCGGCGTTGGCGATGGCCCAGCCCTCCTCGCAGACCGTGCCCCAGGCGCCGTTGTAGAACACCTCCAGCCTACCGGCGCACGGGTTAGCTCCGCCGGCCAGTCTCAGGTTAACATCATCAGATACGAAATCTGCCGTCACAAAGATGGAAAGGTTATAGGAACGTAGGAACAGGAGGAGGCCCATTCAGCCCCCTCGAGCCTGTTACACAGGAACAGGAGGAAGCCCATTCAGCCCCTCGAGCCTGTTACACAGGAACAGGAGGAGGCCCATTCAGCCCCTCGAGCCTGTTACACAGGAACAGGAGGAGGCCCATTCAGCCCCCTCGAGCCTGTTACACAGTAACAGGAGGAAGCCCATTCAGCCCCTCGAGCCTGTTACACAGGAACAGGAGGAGGCCCATTCAGCCCCTCGAGCCTGTTACACAGGAACAGGAGGAGGCCCATTCAGCCCCTCGAGCCTGTTACACAGCAACAGGAGGAGGCCTATTCAGCCTCCTCGAGCCTGTTACACAGGAACAGGAGGAGGCCCAATCAGCCCATCGAGCCTGTTACACAGGAACAGGAGGAGGGCCATTCAGCTCCTCGAGCCTGTTACATAGGAACAGTAGGAGGCCCATTCAGCCTGTTACACAGCAACAGGAGGAGGCCCATTCAGCTCCTTGAGCCTGTTAGACAGGAACAGGAGGAGGCCCATTCAGCCCCTCGAGCCTGTTACACAGGAACAGGAGGAGGCCCATTCAGCCCCTCGAGCCTGTTACACAGGAACAGGAGGAGCCCCATTCAGCCCCCTCGAGCCTGTTACACAGGAACAGGAGGAGGCCCATTCAGCCCCCTCGAGTCTGTTACACAGGAACAGGAGGAGGCCCGTTCAGCCCCTCGAGTCTGTTACACAGGAACAGGAGGAGGCCCATTCAGTCCCTCGAGCCTGTTACACAGGAACAGGAGAAGGCCCATTCAGCCCCTCGAGTCTGTTACACAGGAACAGGAGGAGGCCCATTCAGCCCCCTCGAGCCTGTTACACAGGAACAGGAGGAGGCCCATTCAGCCCCTCGAGTCTGTTACACAGGAACAGGAGGAGGCCCATTCAGCCCCCTCGAGCCTGTTACACAGGAACAGGAGGAGGCCCATTCAGTCCCTCGAGCCTGTTACACAGGAACAGGAGGAGGCTCATTCAGCCCCTCGAGTCTGTTACACAGGAACAGGAGGAGGCCCATTCAGCCCCCTCGAGCCTGTTACACAGGAGCAGGAGGAGGCCCATTCAGTCCCTCGAGCCTGTTACACAGGAACAGGAGAAGGCCCATTCAGCCCCCTCGAGCCTGTTAGACAGGAACAGGAGGAGGCCCATTCAGCCCCTCGAGCCTGTCACACAGGAACAGGAGGAGGCCCATTCAGCCCCCTCGAGCCCGTTACACAGGAACAGGATGAGGCCCATTCAGCCCCTCGAGCCTGTTAAACAGGAACAGGAGGGGGCCCATTCAGTCCCTCGAGCCCGTTACACAGGAACAGGAGGAGGCCCATTCAGCCCCTCGAGCCTGTTACACAGGAACAGGAGGAGGCCCATTCAGCCCATCGAGCCTGTTACAGAGGAACAGGAGGAGGTCCATTCAGCCCCTCGAGCCTGTTACACAGGAACAGGAGGAGGCCCGTTCAGCCCCTCGAGCCTGTTACAGAGGAACAGGAGGAGGTCCATTCAGCCCCTCGAGCCTGTTACACAGGAACAGGAGGAGGCCCATTCAGCCCCCGCGAGCCTGTTACACAGGAACATGAGGAGGCCCATTCTGCCTCTCGAGCCTGTTACACAGGAACAGGAGGAGGCCCATTCAGCCCCTCGAGCCCTGTTACACAGGAACAGGAGGAGGCCCATTCAGCCCCCGCGAGCCTGTTACACAGGAACATGAGGAGGCCCATTCAGCCCCTCGAGCCTGTTACACAGGAACATGAGGAGGCCCATTCTGCCTCTCGAGCCCGTTACACAGGAACAGGAGGAGGCCCATTCAGCCCCCTCGAGCCTGTTACACAGGAACAGGAGGAGGCCCATTCAGCCCCTTGGGCCTGTTACACAGGAACAGAAGGAGGCCATTCACCCCATCGAGTCTGCGCCGGCTCTTTCGAAGAGCCATCCAGTTAGTCCCACTCCCCCGTTCTTTCCCCAGATCACTGCAATTTCTTCTCATTCATGTATAACTATCCAATTCCCTTTTGAAGGCCACTATTCAATCTTTATCCACCGCCCTATCAGGCAGCGCATTCCAAATCCTAACCTCGCGCTGCGTAAAAAAGATTTTCCTCCCAACGCCTCTGGTTCTTTAGCCCATCACCTTAAATCTGTGTCCTCTGGTTATCCCTTCAGCCACAGGAAACAGTTTCTCCTTATTTAGTCAATCAAAACCCTTCATGACACCTCTATCAAATCTCCCCTTAATCTTCCCTGCTCCAACCCCAGCTTCTCCAGTCTCCCCACATCACTGAAGTCCCTCATCCCTGGTCCCATTCTGGTCAATCTCCCCCTTAACCTTCTCTGCTCTAAGGAGAACAATCCCAGCTTCTCCAGTCTCTCCACATCACTGAAGTCCCTCATCCCTGGTAACATTCTGGTCAATCTCCCCTTAACCTTCTCTGCTCTAAGGAGAACAATCCCAGCTTCTCCAGTCTCTCCACATCACTGAAGTCCCTCATCCCTGGTACCATTCTGGTCAATCTCCCCTTAACCTTCTCTGCTCTAAGGAGAACAACCCCAGCTTCTCCAGTCTCTCCACATCACTGAAGTCCCTCATCCCTGGTACCATTCTGGTCAATCTCACCCTTAACCTTCTCTGCTCCAAGGAGAACAATCCCAGCTTCTCCAGTCTCTCCACATCACTGAAGTCCCTCATCCCTGGTACCATTCTGGTCAATCTCCCCTTAACCTTCTCTGCTCTAAGGAGAACAACCCCAGCTTCTCCAGTCTCTCCACATCACTGAAGTCCCTCATCCCTGGTACCATTCTGGTCAATCTCCCCTTAACCTTCTCTGCTCTAAGGAGAACAACCCCAGCTTCTCCAGTCTCTCCACATCACTGAAGTCCCTCATCCCTGGTACCATTCTGGTCAATCTCCCCTTAACCTTCTCTGCTCCGAGGAGAACAATCCCAGCTTCTCCAGTCTCTCCACATCACTGAAGTACCTCATCCCTGGAAAAATTCCGAAAGTTATGCACCACTGGAGGCTTTCCGCACCTTATAGCTGGGTCTGTGTAGACCAATTGATAAAGAAGGCTTGCGAAGATCAATCAGCAACTCCTTTTTCGTTGTATAATGCGAATATCAGGTTTGTGGACGGCCAGTGGGTCTTTCTTCATCGAGCAGTTACTAGGTTCCTACATTATCCTCAGTAAATGTAACCGTGGTGTGTTTAAATATACACACTATACGGTGTCCTCTCGTGATCTCAACTATTGGTACAGCAACTCGAAAGGATAGCAAGATATTTCAAGAAGTGCGAGGTCAAAGGCGGCAGACAGCAATGGTAGTAACATAGTTTAAGAGAGGCATTTCAACAGATTTTTAATGGTGATTACAATGATAGAGAGAGACCAATAGATGGAGATAGAGAGAGGGGCGAGTGAGCACAGTGATAGCGAGAGATGCCCACACATTTTTAGTGGTGGTTGTATGTTGACTCCCATCTCAATATATGCACTTTAATTGTACACAGATAGGACCATAAGAAACAGGAGCAGGAATAGGCCACTTGGCCCCTCGAGCCTGCTCCGCCATTCAATGAGATCGTGGCTGATCTTGGGCTCAAAGCCACTTCCCCGCCCACTCTCCGTAACCCTTCACTCCCTTACCTTGCAAAGATCTGTCTATCTCCACCTTAAATGTATTTAACGACCCAGCCTCCACGGCTCTCTGGGGCAGAGAATTCCACAGATTTACGACCCTCCGAGAGAAGAAATTCCTCCTCATCTCAGTTCTAAAAGGGCGACCCTTTATTCTGAAACTATACCCCCGAGTTCTAGATTTCCCCACGAGGGGAAACATCCTCTCCGCATCTACCCTGTCAAGCCCCCTCAGAATCTTATACATTTCAATAAGATCCCCTCTCATTCTTCTAAACTCCAATGAGTATAGGCCCAACCAGCTCAACCTTTCTTCATAAGACAACCCCTTCATCTCCGGAATCAACCTCGTGAACCTTCTCTGAACTGCCTCCAATGCAAGTAAACAGTTGAGGGGTTTCTGGGAATAATATGTATATTAATGACTTAGACTTGGGTGTACAGGGCACAATTTCAAAATTTGCAGATGACACAAAACTTGGAAGTATAGTGAACAGTGAGGAGGATAATGATAGACTTCAAGTGGACATAGACAGGCTGGTGGAATGGGCGGACACGTGGCAGATGAAATTTAACACAGAAAAGTGCGAAGTGATACATTTTGGTAGGAAGAATGAGGAAATATAAACTAAAGGGTACAACCCTAAAGGGGGTGCATGAACAGAGAGACCTGGGGGTATATGTGCACAAATCGTTGAAGGTGGCAGGGCAGGTTGAGAAAGCGGTTAAAAAAGAATACGGGATCCTGGGCTTCATGAATAGGGGCAGAGAGTACAAAAGCAAGGAAGTTATGATGAACCTTTATAAAACACTGGTTCGGCCTCAACTGGAGTATTGTGTCCAATTCTGGGCACCGCACTTTAGGAAGGATGTGAAGGCCTTAGAGAGGGTGCAGAAAAGATTTACCAGAATGGTTCCAGGGATGAGGGACTTCAGTTACGTGGATAGACTAGAGAAGCTGGGGTTGTTCTCCTTGGAGCAGAGAAGGTTAAAGGGAGATTGACCAGAATGGTGCCCGGGATGAGGGACTTCAGTTACATGGATAGACTGGAGAAGCTGGGATTGTTCTCCTTGGAGCAGAGAAGATGAAAGGGAGATTGACCAGAATGGTGCCCGGGATGAGGGACTTCAGTGATGTGGAGAGACTGGAGAAGCTGTGGTTGTTCTCCTTAGAGCAGAGAAGGTTAAAGGGAGATTGACCAGAATGGTGCCCGGGATGAGGGACTTCAGTGATGTGGAGAGACTGGAGAAGCTGGGGTTGTTCTCCTTAGAGCAGAGAAGGTGAAGAGGAGATTGACCAGAATGGTACCAGGGATGAGGGACTTCAGTGATGTGGAGAAACTGGAGAAGCTGGGGTTGTTCTCCTTGGAGCAGAGAAGGTTAAGGGGAGATTGAACAGAGGTCTTCAAGATCATGAGGGGTCTGGACAGAGTGGATAGAGACTGTTCCCATTGGCAGAAGGGTCAAGAACCAGAGGACACAGATTTAAGGTGATTGGCAGAAGATCCGAAGGTGACATAAGGAATAATTTTTTACGCAGTGAGTGGTTAGGATCGGGAATGCACTGAGAGATTGGTGGCGGCTCCATCTACAAGGCACAAGTCAGGAGTGTGATGGAATACTCTCCACTTGCCTGCATGAGTGCAGCTCCAACAACACACAAGAAGCTCGACACCATCCAGGACAAAGCAGTCCCGCTTGATGGGCACCCCATCCACCACCTTAAACATTCACTCCCTCCACCACTGGCGCACCGTGGCTGCAGTGTGCACCATCTACAAGATGCACTGCAGCAACTCGCCAAGGCTTCTTCGGCAGCACCTCCCAAACTTGCGACCTCTTCCACCTAGAAGGACAAGGGCAGCAGGCGCATGGGAACACCACCACCTCCAAGTTCACCTCCGAGTCACACACCATCCTGACTTGGAAATATATCGGCCATTCCTTCATCGTCGCTGGGTCAAAATACTGGAACCCTTTACCTAACAGCACTGTGGGAGTACCTTCACCACACGGACTGCAGCGGTTCAAGAAGGCGGCTCACCACCACCTTCTCAAGGGCAACTAGGGATGGGCAATAAATGCTGGACTTGCCAGCGACGCCCACATCCCATAAACAAATTTTTTTTAAAAGATTCCATCGTGGATTTCACAAAGGGAATTGGATAAGCGCCAGAAGGAAAAAAATTTGCAGGGTTACGGAGAAAGGGCGGGGGAATGGGACTAGCTGAAGCGCTCTTGCAGAGAGCCGGCATGGGCTCGAGGGGCCGAATGGCCTCCTTCAGTGCTGTAACCGTTCGGTGATTCTAATAAGAATCCTAAGAGCGCTAGCCCATAGCGCCGATAACCCAAGGATTAGCCTTCGTAGCAAGAGGGTTCGAGTACAGGAACAAGGATGTCTTGCTGCAGTTGTACAGGGCCTTGGTGAGACCACACCTTGAGTATTGTGTGCAGTTTTGGTCGCCTTATCTGAGGAAGGATGTTCTTGCCATGGAAGGAGTGCAGCGAAGATTCACCAGGCTGATACCTGGGATGGCATGAATGACGTATGAGGAGAGATTGTGTCGATTGGGCTTATACTCGCTGGAGTTTAGAAGATTAAGAAGGGATCTCATCGAAACCTATAAAATTCTGTCAGGCCTGGATAGACTAGATGCAAGAAGGATGTTCCCGATGGTCGGGGAGTCCAAAACCAGGGGTCACAGTCTAAGGATAAGGGGTAGGCCATTTAGGACTGAGATGAGGAGGAATTTCTTCACCCAGAGAGTGGTGAACCTGTGGAATTCTCTACCACAGAGGGCAGTGGAGGCCAGTTCATTAAATATATTCAAGAAGGAGTTAGATATATTTCTTGAGGCTAAAGGGATCAAGTGATATGGGGAGAAAGCAGGGACAGGGTACTGAATTTGGATGATCAGCCATGATCTCATTGAATGGCGGAGCAGGCTCGAGGGGCCGAATGGCCTACTCCTGCGCCTATCTTCTATGTTTCTATGTTAGGAGCAAGTGAGACTTTATTGCATGGCAGCGGAAACAGAAATGGAATAATCATAGCGAATGCAATTCACAAACCTGATATGATCACCTCTAAAGTGTCGCTGAGAGTCGAATTTTGCAATCGGCCCGAAATTTCCACTTGGTACGCGCATGTGTAATTGCCTTCATCCTGCTTGCTGATGTTGCTGAATCTGAAACTGGAGGAAAAAGAGGCCTCGGCCGATTGTGCGTAGCCGCCATTTTTATACAAAAGGAAGGTCAACCCCGGAATCTCGTAAGGGGCGTCGCATCCGATGCTCATACTGTGTCCTCGGAGAAAGGTGTCAAACGGACTCTCCCCGTAGATTGTTGGCTTCTCTGCCTGTTCTGGAATGATCAGCAAGAACATGCAAACATCAGAATTAGGAGCAGGAGTCGGCCATACGGCCCCTCGAGCCTGCTCCGCCATTCAATAAGATCATGGCTGATCATCGACCTCAACTCCACTTTCCTGCCCGATCGCCATATCCCTCGATTCCCCTAGAGTCCGAAAATCTATCGATCTCGGCCTTGAATATACTCAACGACTGAGCCTCCACAGCCCTCTGGGGCACAGAATTCCAAAGATTCACCGCCCTCTGAGTGAAGAAATTCCTCCTCATCTCAGTCCTCAATGGCCGACCCCTTATCCTGAGACTGTGACCCCTAGTTCGAGACTCTCCAGCCCAGGGGGAAACAACCTCTCAGCATCTACCCTGTCAATCCCCCTCAGAATCTTGTATGTTTCAATGAGATCACCTCTCATTCTTCTAAACTCCCGAGAGTATCGGCCCAATCTACTCAATCTCTCCTCATAGGGCAATCCCCCATCCCAGGAATCAATCTGGTGAACCTTCCTTGCACCGTCTCCAAGGCAAGTATCTCCTTCCTTAGATAAGGAGACCAGAACTGTGCCCAGTACTCCAGGTGTGGTCTCACCAAGGCCCTGTACAATTGTAGCAAGACTTCCTTACTCTCATACTCCAACCCCCTTGCAATAAAGGCCAACATGCCATTTGCCTTCCTTATTGCTTGCTGGACCTGCATGCAAGCTTATCCATTGATTGCCCTATCGATCTCAGCCTTAATATACACAAAGACTCAGCCTGCACAGCCCTCTGGGGCAGAGAATTCCAAAGATTCACAACCCTCTGAGTGAAGAAATTCCTCCTCATCTCAGTCTCGCATGCAAATCCGTTCCTTTTGTATTTAACAATAAATCGGCTAATAAGTGGCAGGTAACATTCGCGTCACACAAGTGTCGGGCAATGACCATCTCCAACAAGCGAGAGTCTAACCACCTCCCCTTGATATTCAACGGCATTACCATCGCCGAATCCCCCACCATCAACATCCTGGGGGGTCACCATTGACCAGAAACTTAACTTGACCAGCCACGTAAATACTGCGGCAACAAGAGCAGGTCAGAGGCTGGGTATTCTGCGGCGAGTGTCTCACCTCCTGACTCCCCAAAGCCTTTCCACCATCTACAAGGCACAAGTCAGGAGTGTGATGGAATACTCTCCACTTGCCTGGATGAGTGCAGCTCCCAACAACACTCAAGAAGCTCGACACCATCCAGGACAAAGCAGCCCGCTTGATTGGCACCCCATCCACCACCTTAAACACTCACTCCCTCCACCACCGGCGTACCGTGGCTGCAGTGTGTACCATCTACAAGATGCACTGCAGCAACTCGCCAAGGCTTCTTCGGCAGCACCTCCCCAACCCGCGACCTCTTCCACCTAGAAGGACGAGGGCAGTAGACGCATGGGAACACCACCACCTCCAAGTTCCCCTGCAAGTCACACACACCATCCTGACTTAGAACTAAATCGGCCGATCCTTCATCGTCGCTGGGTCCAAATCCTGGAACTCCCTCCCTAACAGCACTGTGGGAGCACCTTCACCACATGGACTGCAGCGGTTCAAGAAGGCGGCTCACCACCACCTTCTCGAGGGCAACTCGGGATGGGCAATAAATGCTGGCCTTGCCAGCGACGCCCACATGCCATAAGCGAATTTAAAAAAAAATGTTATCAATCTGTACTTGTTGGGAAACTGCACTAAACGAGGATAGAAACATAGAAGATAGGAGCCGGAGTCGGCCATTCAGCCTCTCGAGCCTGCTCCGCCATTCAATGCGATCATGGCTGATCATCCAAATTCAGTACCCTGTCCCTGCTTTCTCCCCATATCACTTGATCCCTTTAGCCTTAAGAAATATATCTAACTCCTTCTTGAATATATTTAATGAATTGGCCTCTACTGCCTTCTGTGGTAGAGAATTCCACAGGTTCACCACTCTCTTGGTGAAGAAATTCCTCCTCATCTCTGTCCTAAATGGCTTACCCCTTATCCTTAGACTGTGACCCCTGGTTCTGGACTCCCCGACCATCGGGAACATCCTCCCTGCATCTAGTCTGTCCAGTCCTGTCAGAATTTTATAAGTTTCAATGAGATCCCCTCTCATTCTTCTAAACTCTAGCGAGTATAAGCCCAATCGACCCAATCTCTCCTCATACGTCATTCCTGCCATCCCAGGTATCAGTCTGGTGAATCTTCGCTGCACTCCCTCCATGGCAAGAACATCCTTCCTCAGATAAGGTGATCAAAACTGCACACAATACTGAAGATGTGGTCTCACCAAGGCCCTGTACAACTGCAGCAAGACATCCTTGCTCCTCTACTCGAACCCTCTCGCTGTGAAGGCCAACATACCATTTCCTTAAGCGACATTATGCTGCTTTCAAATTTCAACGTGAGACCTGGAAACATATTTGGGGCGGATGTTCATCCTGGACCGCACGTTCCTGCCCTGCCCACCCCGAAATTCCATCCCATTTGTACCCAGGCAGCACGAATGTCAGATGCAATATAACGTGGATAAATGCGAGGTTGTCCACTTTGGTGTCAAAAACAGGAAGGCAGATTATCTGAACGGCAATAGATTGGGAGAAGGGGAAGTGCAACGAGACCTGGGTGTCCTTGTGCACCAGTCGCTGAAGGTAAGCATGCAGGTGCAGCAGGCGGTTAAGAAGGCAAATGGTATGTTGGCCTTCATAGCGAGAGGGTTCGAGTACAGGAACAAGGATGTCTTGCTGCAGTTGTACAGGGCCTTGGTGAGACCACACCTTGAGTATTGCGTGCAGTTTTGGTCGCCTTATCTGAGGAAGGATGTTCTTGCCATGGAGCGAGTACAGCGAAGATTCACCAGGCTGATACCTGGGATGGCAGGAATGACGTATGAGGAGAGATTGGGTTGATTGGGATTATACTCGCTGGAGATTAGAAGAATGAGAGGGGATGTCATTGAAACTTATAAAATTCTAACAGGACTAGACAGACTAGATGCAGGAAGGATGTTCCCGATGGCCAGGGAGTCCAGAACCAGGGGTCACAGTCTAAGGATAAGGGGTAAGCCATTTAGGACTGAGATGAGGAGGAATTTCTTCACCCAGAGTGGTGAACCTGTGGAATTCTCTACCACAGAAGGCAGTGGAGGCCAATTCATTAAATATATTCAAGAAGGAGTTGGATATCTTTCTTAAGGCTAAAGGGATCAAGGGATATGGGGAGAAGGCAGGGACAGGGTACTGAATTTGGATGATCAGCCATGATCTCATTGAATGGCGGAGCAGGCTCGAGGGGCCGAATGGCCTACTCCTGCTCCTATCTTCTATGTTGCTATGTTTCTATGAATAGCCAACTCACCTCTCACAGTGATTGCCTGGGGCTCACTCGGCGCTGACGTGAAGACTTTGCCCGCTAATTCGAGTTGATAAGTGCAGGTGTAATTCCCTTGGTGGGATCTGTTTAACCTCAGGATATTGAAGGTTGCGCTGCCGTTGCTTGCAAAAGCCAAGTTGAAAGCTTCATTGTTGAGCCTATCATCTTTATATAGATACATAATCAGATCGGGATATTGAACAGGAGAAGTGCATGTAATATTGAGAGACTCCCCTTGTAAGTATATATTGCCTCGGGGCGGGAGACTCAGTTTAGGAGTCGGTGGAACACCTGCAACAAGAGGAATAAAATAATTACGCAACTCAACCAGCCATCACGTTAGAAATATACATTTCGCTAAACCGGCTGAAAGTATTGGCCGGCACTCGGTACAACAAGAACACGCATTTAAATAGTACCTTCAGTGTCGCATAGCGTCCTTGGCTATTCCGCAGGAGCGTTACCAAACCAAGATTTGACACCTGACCACAGGGGGTCATAGAACGGTTACAGCGCAGTAGGAGGATATTGGGCCCCTCGAGCCCGTGCCAGCTCGCTGCAAGAGCACTTCAGCTAGTCCCACTCCCCCGCCCTTTCCCCGTAGCCCTGCAAATTCTTTTGCTTCAGGTACTTATCCAATTCCACTTTTGAAAGCCACGATTGAGTCTGCCTCCACCACCCTTTCAGGCAGTGCATTCCAGATCCTAACCATTCGCAACATAAAAAAGTTTTTCCTTATGTTGCCTTTGGTTCTTCTGCCAATCACCTTAAATCTGTGTCCTCTGGTTCTCGGCCTTTCCGCCAATGGGAACAGTTTCTCTCTATCTACTCTGTCTAGACCCCTCATGATTTTGAAAACCTCTATCAAATCTCCTCTCAACCTTCTCTGCTCTAAGGAGAACAACCCCAGCTTCTCCAGTCTCTCCACATCACTGAAGTCCCTCATCCCTGGTACCATTCTGGTCAATCTCCCCTTAACCTTCTCTGCTCTAAGGAGAACAATCCCAGCTTCTCCAGTCTCTCCACATCACTGAAGTCCCTCATCCCCGGTACCATTCTGGTCAATCTCCCCTTAACCTTCTCTGCTCTAAGGAGAACAACCCCAGCTTCTCCAGTCTCTCCACATCACTGAAGTCCCTCATCCCTGGTACCATTCTGGTCAATCTCCACTGAACCTTCTCTGCTCTAAGGAGAACAACCCCAGCTTCTCCAGTATCTCCACATCGCTGAAGTCCCTCATCCCTGGAACCATTCGCGTAAATCTTTCCCACACCCTCTCTAAAGCTCTGACGGAGATATTAGGACAGGCGACCAAAAGCTTGGTCAAACAAGTAGATTGTAACAGGCAGCTTAACAAATCCCTCCATGGCCCTCACCCCCCCTCCCTATCTCTGTAACCTCCTGCAGCCCTACAATTCTCATCCTCCTGTTCAAATCCCTCCATGGCCCCTCGCCCCCTCCCTATCTCTGTAACCTCCTCCAGTCCCTACAATTCTCATCCTCCTGTTCAAATCCCTCTCTGGCCCCTCGCCCCCTCCCTATCTCTGTATCCTCCTCCAGCCCCTACAATTCTCATCCTCCTGTTCAAATCCCTCCATGGCCCCTCGCCCCCTCCCTATCTCTGTAACCTCCTCCAGCCCCTACAATTCTCATCCTCCTGTTCAAATCCCTCCATGGCCCTCGCCCCCCTCCCTATCTCTGTAACCTCCTCCAGCACCTACAATTCTCATCCTCCTGATCAAATCCCTCCATGGCCCTCGCCCCCTCCCTATCTCTGTATCCTCCTCCAGCCCCTACAATTCTCATCCTCCTGATCAAATCCCTCCATGGCCCTCACCCCCTCCCTATCTCTGTACCCTCCTCCAGCCCCTACAATTCTCATCCTCCTGTTCAAATCACTCCATGGACAAGCACCCGGGCAACCCATTTACCTGCATTGCAAACGACCCCCGCGTCTTCCTGGCTGCTGCAGTCCCGCTCCCCCCGCCCGTCGGAAAGGCAGTCCCACAGGAGCTCCTCGGTCCCGTTGCACCGCTGTTCGCTCAGCCAGGCCGGCCCGGTCCATCGCTCGAAGAAGCTCGCAGCCTCGGCGAACCCGCAGCCCAGCTGCCGGCACACCACCGCCACCTGGGCCAAGTCCCAGCCGCTCCCGCAGACCGACCGCCACGCCTTGCGGACGTAGACTTCGACTCTTCCCGAACAATTGTCTTCGCCGCCATCCAGTCTGAGTTGAAGCTGGTCTGCAACAAGAAAGAAAGACAGACTTGCATTTCCGTAGCGCCTATCACGACCACCGGACGTCTCGAAGCGCTTCGCAGCCAATGAAGGACTTTTTGGAGTGTGGTCACTGTTGTAACCTGGGAAACGCGGCAACCAATCTGCGCACAGCAAGCTCCCACAAACAGCAATGTGATAACGACCAGATCATCTGTTTTTTTGTTATGTTGGTTGAGGGATAAACATTGGCCCCACGACACTGGGGAGAAGTCCTCTGCTCTTAACATCGAAGATAGGAGCAGGAGACGGCCATTCGGCCCCTCGAGCCTGTTCCGCCATTCAATGAGATCATGGCTGATCATCCAAATTCAGTACCCTGTCCCTGCCTTCTCCCCATACCCCTTGAACCCTTTAGCCTTAAGAAATATATCCAACTCCTTCTTGAATATATTTAATGAATTGGCCTCTACTGCCTTCTGTGGTAGAGAATTCCACAGGTTCACCACTCTCTGGGTGAAGAAATTCCTCATCATTTCTGTCCTAAATGGCCTACCCCTTATCCTTAGACTGTGTCCCCTGGTTCTGGACTCACCGACCATCAGGAACATCCTTCCTGCATCTAGTCTGTCCAGTCTTGTTAGAATTTTATAAGTTTCAATGAGATCCCTGTAGTGTATGTGCCTTTAAGAGCCCCCTGTGTACTGTAATGCCGGTAATGGCCACTCAGGCTATATAAGCCTGTATATTGTGTTGTATCAGTTAGTTCCCCTCCAGACTTTGTTCAGTACCCTGTGACATAATAAAGACTCACTACACACTTGGTTGTAAATAAAGCAAGGCTTTAATCGTCTTGTAACAAAACATGGAGGTCTAGTTAGTAGTCACTAGCTTCCTGTTTCCAGATTGTCTCTGGCCAAGGTGGGCCCACGCCCGAGCATTTATACTCCTCGGGCGGCGCCCTCAGCTGGCCGTTCAGTAGTACTTCCTGAGTTACATCTTGTCGAAGTTGCGATTTATGACACCCTGTCCCTGCTTTCTCCCCATATCCCTTGATCCCTTTAGCCTTAAGAAATATATCTAACTCCTTCTTGAATATATTTAATGAATTGGCCTCCAATGCCTTCTGTGGTAGAGAATTCCACAGGTTCACCACTCTCTGGGTGAAGAAATTCCTCCTCATCTCTGTCCTAAATGGCTTACCCCTTATCCTTAGACTGTGACCCCTGGTTCTGGACTCCCCGGCCATCGGGACCATCCTTCCTGCATCTAGTCTGTCCAGTCCTGTTAGAATTTTATAAGTTTCAATGAGATCCCCTCTCATTCTTCTAAACTCCAGCGAGTATAAGCCCAATCGACCCAATCTCTCCTCATACGTCATCCCTGCCATCCCAGGTATCAGCCTGGTGAATCTTCGCTGCACTCCCTCCATGGCAAGAACATCCTTCTTCAGATAAGGCGACCAAAACTGCACACAATACTCAAGGTGTGGTCTCACCAAGGCCCTGTACAACTGCAGCAAGACATCCTTGCACCTGTACTCGAACCCTCTCGCTACGAAGGCCAACAAACCATTTGCCTTCTTAACCGCCTGCTGCACCTGCATGCTTACCTTCAGCGACTGGTGCACAAGGACACCCAGGTCTCGTTGCACTTCCCCTTCTCCCAATCTATTGCCGTTCAGATAATAATCTGCCTTCCTGTTTTTGACACCTCGCATTTATCCACATTATACTGCATCTGCCCAATCACCCAACCTGTTCTTACATAAGAACATAAGACGTAGGAGCAGGAGTCAGTCATTTGGCCCCTCGAGCCTGCTCCGCCATTCAATAAGATCATGGCTGATCTGATCTTGACCTCAACTCCACCTCCCTGCCCGCTCCCCATAACCCTTCTGATGTGCCTCAATAAATCCGAGACTCGATGTTAGCGAAACAAAACAAGGCTTTTATTGACTTAGAAGGTAACACACAGAGGAGAGGTATCTTCCATCCAGAGGTCTGCCGTACTGGATGTGATGCAGGCTGGGCCAGCTTACATAGGGGCCAGGTATGGGCGGAGCCCTACACACAGTACAATACAATGGTGAGGAAACGGAACTGAGGTAAGGGAAATGAAACTGAAACCAACCACAGTCACAGGCAGAGAATACCAATGAGTGATGAATGGAATATTTCATCACACCTTCATTCCCTTACTGTTCAAAAATCTGTTTATCTCCACCTTAAATGGAGACCCAGCCTCCACAGCTCTCTGGGGAAGAGAATTCCACAGATTTACAACCCTCTGAGAGAAGAAATTCCTCCTCATCTCAGTTCTAAAAGGGCGACCCTTTGTTCTGAAACTATGCCCCCGAGTTCTAGATTTCCCCACGAGGGGAAACATCCTCTCTGCATCTACCTTGTCGAGCCTCATCGATATTTTATATATTTCAATAAGATCCCCTCGCATTCTTCTAAATTCTATTGAGTATAGGCCCCAAAGCACGGCCACCAAAGGTTAAGCAATTATAATCAGGGATGCTCAAGAGGGCAGAATTGGAGGAGCGCAGATATCTCGGGGGGTTGTGGGGCTGGAGGAGGTTACAGAGATAGGGAGGGGGCGAGGGCCATGGAGGGATTTGAACAGGAGGATGAGAATTGTAGGGGCTGGAGGAGGTTACAGAGATAGGGAGGGGGCGAGGGGCCATGGAGGGATTTGAACAGGAGGATGAGAATTGTAGGGGCTGGAGGAGGTTACAGAGATAGGGAGGGGGCGAGTGCCATGGAGGGATTTGAGCAGGAGGATGAGAATTGTAGGGGCTGGAGGAGGTTACAGAGATAGGGAGGGGGCGAGGGCCATGGAGGGATTTGAACAGGAGGATGAGAATTGTAGGGGCTGGAGGAGGTTACAGAGATAGGGAGGGGGCGAGGGCCATGGAGGGATTTGAACAGGAGGATGAGAATTGTAGGGCTGGAGGAGGTTACAGAGATAGGGAGGGGGTGAGGGCCATTGAGGGATTTGAACAGGAGGATGAGAATTGTAGCGACTGGAGGAGATTACAGAGATAGGGAGGGGGCGAGGGCCATGGAGGGATTTGAGCAGGAGGATGAGAATTGTAGGGGCTGGAGGAGGTTACAGAGATAGGGAGGGGGCGAGGGACATGGAGGGATTTGAACAGGAGGATGAGAATTGTAGGGGCTGGAGGAGGTTACAGAGATAGGGAGGGGGCGAGGGGCCATGGAGGGATTTGAACAGGAGGATGAGAATTGTAGCGACTGGAGGAGATTACAGAGATAGAGAGGGGGCGAGGGCCATGGAGGGATTTGAACAGGAGGATGAGAATTGTAGGGGCTGGAGGAGGTTACAGAGATAGGGAGGGGGCGAGGGGCCATGGAGGGATTTGAACAGGAGGATGAGAATTGTAGCGACTGGAGGAGATTACAGAGATAGAGAGGGGGCGAGGGCCATGGAGGGATTTGAACAGGAGGATGAGAATTGTAGGGGCTGGAGGAGGTTACAGAGATAGGGAGGGGGCGAGGGCCATGGAGGGATTTGAACAGGAGGATGAGAATTGTAGGGGCTGGAGGAGGTTACAGAGATAGGGAGGGGGCGAGGGACATGGAGGGATTTGAACAGGAGGATGAGAATTGTAGGGGCTGGAGGAGGTTACAGAGATAGGGAGGGGGCGAGGGGCCATGGAGGGATTTGAACAGGAGGATGAGAATTGTAGCGACTGGAGGAGATTACAGAGATAGAGAGGGGGCGAGGGCCATGGAGGGATTTGAACAGGAGGATGAGAATTGTAGGGGCTGGAGGAGGTTACAGAGATAGGGAGGGGGCGAGGGCCATGGAGGGATTTGAACAGGAGGATGAGAATTGTCGGGGCTGGAGGAGGTTACAGAGATAGGGAGGGGGCGAGGGGCCATGGAGGGATTTGAACAGGAGGATGAGAATTCTGAAATCGAGGCATTGCTTAACCGGGGAGCCAATGTAGGTCAGCGAGCACAGGGGAGATGGGTGAACAGGACTCGGTGCGAGTTAGGACATGGGCAGCCAAGTTTTGGATGACCTCAAGTTTACGTAGGGTGGAATGTGGGAGGCCAGCCAGGAGTGCGTTGGAATAGTCGAGTCTGGAGGTAACAAAGACATGGATGAGGGTTTCAGCAGCAGATGAGCTGAGGCAGGGGCGGAGACGGGCGATGTTACAGAGGTCCATCGCAAGCAAATCCTAAGATGTTTTATAAGTATATTAAGGGCAAGAGGATAACCAGGGAAAGGGTAGGGCCCATTAGGGACCAAAGTGGCAATCTGTGTGTAGAACCAGATGATGTAGGCGGGGTTTTAAATGAATTTTTTGCATCTGTGTTCACTATGGAGAGAGACGATGTAGACATAGAAATCGGGCAAGGGGACTGTGACATACTTGAACATATTAGCATCGAGAGGGAGGAGGTACTAGCGGTTTTAGCAGGCCAAAAAGTGGATAAATCCCCAGGCCCGGACGAGATGTATCCCAGGCTGTTGTGTGAGGCAAGGGAGGAGATTGCAGGGGCTCTGACACAAATTTTCAGAACCTCTCTGGCCACAGGGGATGTACCAGAGGACTGGAGAACAGCTAATGTAGTACCATTATACAAGAAGGGTAGCAGGGATAAACCAGGGAATTACAGGCCAGTGAGCCTAACATCTGTGGTAGGGAAATTATTGGAAAAAATTCTGAGGGACAAAATTAGTCTCCACTTGGAGAGGCAAGGATTAATCGGGGATAGTCAGCATGGCTTTGTCAAGGGTAAATCATGTCTGACAAATCTGATTGAATTTTTCGAGGGGGTGACTAGGGGGGTGGATGAGGGAAATGCTGTGGATGTGGTTTACATGGACTTCAGTAAAGCTTTTGACAAAGTCCCGCATAGGAGACTGGTCAAGAAGGTAAGAGCCCATGGGATCCAGGGTGCCTTGGCGCGTTGGATCCTAAACTGGCTGAGTGGCAGGAGGCAGAGGGTGATGGTCGAAGGATGCTTTTGTGACTGGAAGCCTGTGTCCAGTGGGGTACCTCAGGGATCGGTGCTGGGTCCCTTGTTGTTTGTGATCTACATAAATGATTTGGATGAGAATGTAAAAGGTATGATCAGTAAGTTTGCAGATGACACGAAAATTGGTGGGGTGGTAAATTGCGAGGAGGAAAGCCTCAGGCTACAGGACGATATAAACGGGTTGGTCAGATGGGCGGAAAAGTGGCAAATGGAATTTAACCCTGAAAAGTGCGAGGTGATGCATTTTGGACGGACAAATAAGGCAAGGGAATACACAATGAGTGGTAGGACCCTAGGAAGTACAGAGGGTCAGAGGGACCTTGGTGTACATGTACATAGATCTCTGAAGGCAGCGGAACAGGTAGATAAGGTGGTTAAAAAGGCATATGGGATACTTGCCTTCATTAGCCGAGGCATAGAATATAAGAGCAGGGAGGTTATGATGGAGCTGTACAAAACGCTGGTAAGGCCACAGCTGGAGTACTGTGTGCAGTTCTGGTCGCCTCACTATAGGAAGGATGTGATTGCTTTGGAGAGGGTGCAGAGAAGATTCACCAGGATGTTACCTGGGATGGAGCGCCTCAGCTATGAAGAAAGACTAAACAGGCTGGGGTTGTTTTCCTTGGAGCAAAGAAGGCTGAGGGGGGACCTGATTGAGGTGTACAAAATGATGAGGGGCATAGATAGGGTAGATAAAGAGGAACTTTTCCCCTT
>NW_028225187.1:21854639-21972139 GCF_052327205.1 Somniosus microcephalus | reverse complement strand
CAGAATAAAGGGTCGCCCTTTTAGAGCCGAGATGAGGAGGAATTTCTTCTCTCAGAGGGTCGTGAATCTTTGGAATTCTCTGCCCCAGAGAGCTTTGGAGGCGGAGTCATTGAATATATTTAAGGTGGAGATAGACAGATCTTTGAACGATAAGGTAGTCGAGGGTTATGGGGAGCGGGCAGGGAGGTGGAGTTGAGGCCAAGATCAGATCAGCCCTGATCTCATTGAATGGCGGAGCAGGTTCGAGGGGCCGAATGGCCCACTCCTGCTCCTATTTCTTATGAATGGTTTTGATAGGGTGGACCTGTGGGGGTGTGGGCGAGACCGAAACCAGGGGCCGTCAGTGCAAGACTGACACTCCAGTGCAGCACCAGGGGAGTGCCGCACGGTCGGAGGGGCCGTCTTTCCGACGAGACGCTAAACCTGTTCACAATTTACATTAGCGATTTAGACTTTGGAATCAACAACACAATTTCTAAATTTGCAGATGACACCAAATTGGGGAGGAGATAGTCAATACTGAGGAGGACTGTAACAAATTACAGGAGGAGATTAATAAACGTGCAGAATGGGCAAACAAGTGGCAAGTGAAGTTCAACACAGATAAATGTGAGGTATTACATTTTGGCAGGAAGAATAGGGAGGTCACTTATTACTTGGAGGGTGCGATCTAGGTGGGGTAGAGTAACAAAGGGATCTCGGAGTACAAATGCACAAATCACTAAAAGTTGTGACACAGATTAGCAAGGCTATAAAAAAAAGCACTAGGGTTTATTTCTAGAGGGATAGAATTGAAAAGTAGGGAAGTTATGCTAAACCTGTATCGAACCTTGGTTAGACCACACTTGGAGTACTGCGTACAGTTCTGGTCGCCATATTATAAAAAGGATATTGAGGCACTGGAGAGAGTGCAGAGAAGATTTACAAGGATGATACCAGAAATGCGAGGGTTTACATATCAGGAAAGGATGAACAGGCTGGGTCTCTTTTCTCTTGAAAAAAGGCGGCTGAGGGGTGACCTAATAGAGGTCTTTAAAATCATGAAAGGTTTTGATAGAGTGGATACAGAGAGAATGGCCCAGAAATTTGGGTCGGAGGCTTCCCGCGGGTGCAAGCCCCCCGACCTGCACTTACCTAGCGCGCCGGCCGTTGAGCTGTGGGCCCGCGTGGGATTCTGATCCTGGGCCTCCTCCAACAGCCGGCGCGCAGTACTTGCGTATCCCAGGGGCGCAGTTAGTTCGAAGCGTCCCCTGGGATCACGTGGGCCATGGAGAGCCAATGGTAGCAGGGAATGCTTCATTCGTAAGTTTGACAGGAAGAGCTGTCAAACCTATAAATACTATAAGCCCCAAAACATCACTAAAACTTCAAATAAATTGCAAAAAAAATCACATTTTTAAAATAACGATAAATTACATAAAATAACTGTTTTAAACAATAATTTACATTTTTGAAAAAATTAATTACATTTTCTAACAGGGCTAAAAATAAACTTACCTTTCTTTAAAGTATTTAAAAATAATAAACCTGTGGAAAAAATGTTTTAATTTTACTTAATTCACCACTTACCTTGTTAAAAGCAGGCCCTGCGACTGCTTGTTATAAGCGTAACGGCTGGAGACTTACCCTCCCGGAGAAACCTGTAAAAAAAGTAAGTTCCAGGCGCACGCGCTGCCTCTCCGGCGCACGCGTTCCACCTGCGAACCCCTTCTTTCAAAGGAACGGAAGTGCCGGTTTCCCGCGCATGCGCAGTGCACGCACGAAACCGGCACTTTCGTTGGGCCTACGCGTGAGTACCCCGTGCGTACTCAGACGTGGGGACCCGAATTTCTAATGTTTCCAATTGTGGGGAAGAGCATAAACTAGAGGCCATCAATAGAAGATAGTCACTAATAAATCCAACAGGGAATTCAGGAGAAACTTCTTTACCCAGAGAGTGGTGAGAATGTGGAACTCACTACCACAGGGAGTGGTTGAGGCGAATAGTATCGATGCATTTAAGGGGAGGCTGGACAAGCCTATGAGGGAGAAGGGAATCGAGGGTTACGCTAGGGAGAAGGAGAAGTGCAACGAGACCTGGGTGTCCTTGTGCACCAGTCGCTGAAGGTAAGCATGCAGGTGCAGCAGGCGGTTAAGAAGGCAAATGGTATGTTGGCCTTCGTAGCGAGAGGGTTCGAGTACAGGAACAAGGATGTCTTGCTGCAGTTGTACAGGGCCTTGGTGAGACCACACCTTGAGTATTGTGTGCAGTTTTGGTCGCCTTGTCTGAGGAAGGATGTTCTTGCCATGGAGGGAGTGCAGCGAAGATTCACCAGGCTGATACCTGGGATGGCAGGAATGACATATGAGGAGAGATTGGGTCGATTGGGCTTATACTTGCTGGAGTTTAGAAGAATGAGAGGGGATCTCATTGAAACTTGTAAAATTCTGACAGGACTGGACAGACTAGATGCAGGAAGGATGTTCCCGATGGCCGGGGAGTCCAGAACCAGGGGTCACAGTCTAAGGATAAGGGGTCAGCCATTTAGGACAGAAATGAGGAGGAATTTCTTCACCCAGAGAGTGGGGAACCTGTGGAATTCTCTACCACAGAAGACAGTTGAGGCCAATTCATTAAATATATTCAAGAAGGAGTTGGATATATTTCTTAAGGCTAAAGGGATCAAGGGATATGGGGAGAAGGCAGGGACAGGGTACTGAATTTGGATGATCAGCCATGATCTCATTGAATGGCGGAGCAGGCTCGAGGGGCCGAATGGCCGACTCCTGCTCCTATCTTCTATGTTTCTATAGATTTAGATGAGGAAAGATGGGAAGAGGCTGGAGTGGAGCATAAACAACAGCATGGACTGGTTGGGTCGAACGATCTGATTCTGTGCCTTGTATTGATGTTATATCTATAAACAGCTAGCTCACCTGTCACCGTTACTTGTACCGTGTCGCTGAGCGTCGAGTTTACATAGTTTTCCGATATTTCTGTTGCGTAGCGACAAGTCAAATTGGCGGCCTCCGTGATATTCAGCGTGGAGAGTGTGAAAACGGCGGGCCCGTGGATCCCTTCGCCCCCGCCACGCCTGAAGCAGACTCTCCCGTCGACAGAGAAATAAAATCGGGCCACGGGATAGTAGTCTGGAGCGGTACACTCGGCAAATACGCTTTCCCCTTTGACATACAGGCCGGGCGATCTGTCTAAATAGATTAATGGCTTGGTCGGTCGATCTGTAATAGTAGAAGCAGACACATTTTAGAACGTAAGAAATAGGAGCAGGAGTCGGCCATTCGGCCCTTCGAGCCTGCTCCGCCATTCAATAAGATCATGGCTGATCATCGACCTCAACTATACTTTCCTGCACTATCCTGTTTAGAAGAATGAGAGGGGATCTCATTGAAACTTATAAAACTCTAACAGGACTAGACAGACTAGATGCAGGAAGGATGTTCCCGATGGCGGGGGAGTCCAGAGCCAGGGGTCACAGTCTAAGGATAAGGGGTAAGCCATTTAGGACTGAGATGAGGAGGAATTTCTTCACCCAGAGAGTGGTGAACCTGTGGAATTCTCTACCACAGAAGGCAGTTGAGGCCAATTCATTAAATATATTCAAGAAGGAGTTGGATATATTTCTTAAGGCTAAAGGGATCAAGGGGTATGGGGAGAAAGCAGGGGCAGGGTACTGAGTTCGGATGATCAGCCATGATCTCATTGAATGGCGGAGCGGGCTCGAGGGGCCGAATGGCCTAGTCCTGCTCCTATCTTCTATGTTTCAATCTTTCTATCCCTGGCAAATGGTACGCTGGCCTTCATTACAAGAGGATTTGAGTACAGGCGTAAAGAAGTCTGACTCCAATTATATAAGGCCTTGGTGAGACCACACCTGGAGTACTGTGTACAATTTTGGTCACCTTACCTAAGGAAGGATAAACTTGCCATAGAGGGAGTGCAGCGAAGGTTCACGAGATCGATTCCTGGGATGGCGGGACTGTCGTGTGAGAAGAGATTGAGTAAACTAGGCCTGCATTCTCTTGAATTCAGAAGAATGGGAGGGGATCTCATTGAAGCATACAAAATTATTACAGGGCTTGATAGGGTGGATGCTGGGAGAATGTTTCCCTTCGCTGGGGAGTCTAGAACCAGGGGCCACAGCCTCAGGATAAAGGGTCGGCCATTCAGGACTGAGATGAGAAGAAATTTCTTCACACAGAGGGTGGTGAATCTTTGGAATTCTCTACCCCAGAGGGCTGTGGAGGCTCAGTCATTGGGTATAGTCAAGACAGAAGTCGATAGGTTTCTGACTAGTAAGGACATCAAGGGATATGGCGATAGGGCTGGTGAATGGAGTTGAGGTCTGTTAAGTCTGTGAATTATTTAGTTAATTAAGACACAGACTAATGAGTAACAATAAAAACAGGTCTTTACTGGTTGGAGGTAGGGACTACACTGAATACAAGATTACTGCACAGTGCTTATATACCGGTGTGTTCACCCCCGGTATTACGTCTACAGCAGCCTGAGAAAGTAGTACATCTCTTAAGGTGGAACAGGCTTAAGCTCTCTTAAGGTGGAACAGGTTACATACACAACACTCCTCCCTTCTTAGCTTTATAGTCATCCCCCCCATTTAACATAACGTAATAACATATATACATATATAACTTCATGTTTAACGTAACATATCACAGATTCAGTCTCTGCGGAAAACAGTTCACAGATTCAATCTCTGTGGTGTAGTCGGTTCACGTTACTCATTCAATAGTCCTTTCATGGATTTAACAGCTTGAACTTCCGAACTGATTTGGCTCCGTTCGGAGGGACCACGTGTGTGATCTGGTAGAGGTGATAATGGTTCAGATGGGTCATCTTCTGTTTTTACTTTTCCTTTTCTGCTTCTTGGAGACTCTCTGGGCTCCATTGTCAGCTGCCACAGCTGCCAGCTGCATGCGCAGTTCCTCCTTCTCTTCCTCCTGTTTCCGTCGTAGAGCCAGCTTCTCCCGATGTTCCGTAGACTTTTGGTGCTCCTCCATGATTTCTGCACTTTGGGAGTCGAAGTTACAAGCTGGGCAGGACAGGACATCGTAATATTCGGTGTCGTCCACCAGGTCATGGTAATATTCGATGTCGTCCTGAGCTAGACCAGTGAGAGGGTCGTCTATTTCCTCCATACCCAGCTGGACGTTAGCCAGCTCTTGTTCCAAATCCAGACATCTTTCCTGAAGAGACTTCTTCATGTGTACCTCTGCATCCAGCTTTTTCTGGGCTTTCAGCAAGTCGTTTACTAGTGACCTCATTTGTGATTTTAATACTTCAACTTCCTTTGGAGATTGATTGATCGGACTATGCAATCCCGCTACCGGAGCAGCTGTTTCAGCGGTCTGTTGTTCTACATTGACGTGAGTCAGCGTACTTTTGGCATCCAATGGCTGCTCTGTTGCAGTCGTTTCAGTCTGTGTCGTCACATCAGCCATCTCAATGACTTTTGAGAGCTCCGAACCCTTTTCCTTTGAAGATCGCAGCTCGTGTTCAAGTTTTTCCCATTTCAGAGTCTTGTCCCTCAGCATATGAAGGAGTTGGCTGACCGTTAACTCTTCTGACACCAGATTATGGCACGCACCTTCAGAACCTGAATCAGCTTTGATTCGTTCGGCCTCCTCGCGCAGATGGTTGGTGTGCTCCTGCTCCATTTTCTCCATCAGCTGCTTCTGTTGACTTTCCAGATTCTCCCACTCTGTAACAAAGAACTTTTTTATTTCATTCATCTCTTGCTCAAAACGGCGAATCATTTGTTCTAATTGCTGTTGTAGTTTGAAATGGAGTTGAGTTCGAGCCCAGTGTCCCTCAAAAATGTGCACATCAGTAGACTTGACAGACTCAGAATTCTCTGTTAAACTATGTTGTTGTTGCTCAGTGGAATTCTGTGCTGAAACTTTGTCTTTTGCACATGGGTTGGTCTTACCATCATCAGTTCTAGAGTCTGGGCTGATTATCTGCACCGAGTTCTCACTCTTTATGGCTTTTAGCGAATGCCAGTCCATATTTATGTTTCTAAACCACTCCCGGCCTAATAGTGGTGGACCTCCCTCCGGTAGCACATATAAGTCCATTATTTGACTTCCTTCGCCCTTGTTGGCCACTGCAACCTTTATTGTCCCGATGGGGTACACTCTCTGCCCCGTGTAGGTTGTCAATATAATCTCCGTATCCTGTAGGGGAATATGTTGGAATAACCTTCTGTAATCTTTCTTATTCATGACCGACAATGCCGATCCAGTGTCCAATTCCATTTTTACTTGGACTCCTTCTATCTGAAGAGTAACCCAAATTGTCTGGAGGTCTGCACCCTTATCAACGTTGAGTACCCTTAAGCTAGCCAGTTCAATACTGCTTAAGCCAGCCAGTTCATTACTGCTAGCGTCTGAATCGGACTCCTGTTCGGCCACCTTGTGTACTTTTGCGTATTTTCCTTGCGGTGACTTCTTGTTGCTGGTCTTCTTCCCTGACCTGCATACTCTAGCTATGTGTCCAAGCCTACCACAAGCTCTACATTCTTGGTTTTTAAACCAACACTGGTTCTGATCATGCGTTGTCTTTCCACAACGATAACATTTGCCAGAACTCACACCCAATTTGTGTGCACTGAGCTCCGGTGACCGTAGCTGCATTACTGCCGTGCCTCTCGCTGCGGCTTCGTGTGCTGCTGCCATAGTGACCGCCTTCTCAAGCGTCAGCTCATTCTCCTCGAGCAGTCGCTTTTGTGTATCCTGTTTAAATAAACCACACACAAATTTGTCTCGTAGTGCATCTGTCAGTCCCGTTCCAAACTGGCAATATTTCGCTAATTTACGCAATTCCAGCAAATATTCAGCATTGCTTTCATGCTGTAGCTGCCTTCTGTCGTAAAATTTAAATCATTCCACTAGCATCAGCGGCGTGGGGTTTAGATGATCTTTCAGGACAGTAACAATCTCATCGAACGTCTTATCCGCCGGTTCAGCTGGTGATAACAGGTGTTTCAATTGCCCGTACGTCTTCGCACCCATTAAATTTAATAATGTTAGAGCTTTATCTTGGTCACGAATTTTATTGGCCTTACAATAATTTTTTACTCTTTCAACATATATGGCCCAATCTTCGAGGTCACTATCAAAGGTGCTAATATTCCCGTGTTTAGGCATTGTAGATTTGCAATTTCTCAGATTTTATTTTCTTTAATTGTTATCAAAGATGGCGGCTTCCCGCTCTTGCCGTCGTCCTCCGCCCACAAAATGGCGGTTTTCCCGCGCTTGGCGGTCTTCACCCGTCCCCCGACGCCGTCTCCCTTCAGCCCCCGAGTGCGGCCCTTATCTCCTCCGCGATCGCCCGAGTGCGGCCCTTATCAGCGGATGCGATCGATGGCCCGGCTGCGCCTCGCACTTGAAAGCGGCCCGGCCCTTATCAGTGCTTGCGATCGATGGCCCGGCTGCGCCTCGCACTCCAAAGCCCTTATCTCCCGATCGCGATCGATGGCCCGCGCTGTGCACCGCGGCTGTCGCGCCTTCAATTTCTGCAGCCGCTGCCCTTTCAGCCCGAGTGCGGCCCTTATCGGTGGTTGCGATCGATGGCCCGGCTGCGCCCCTCACTTCAAAGCGGCCCGGCCCTTATCTGCCGATCGCTATCGCCCTGTACCTGTCTTCCCCAGCCCTGTCTTCTACTCCGGTTCACAAGCTGATGGAGGCTTCAGGGTCCTAATGCCTGTCGCTTCCAGTGGGGTGGTGTGGTTTGAAACCTCTCTTCAACCTCCGTGGAATAACTGCCGCAGGGTAAGAACCTGACTCGTCGCCAGTGTTAAGTCTGTGAATTATTTAGTTAATTAAGACACAGACTAATGAGTAACAATAAAAACAGGTCTTTACTGGTTGGAGGTAGGGACTATACTGAATACAAGATTACTGCACAGTGCTTATATACCGGTGTGTTCACCCCCGGTATTACGTCTACAGCAGCCTGAGAAAGTAGTACATCTCTTAAGGTGGAACAGGCTTAAGCTCTCTTAAGGTGGAACAGGTTACATACACAACAAGGTCGATGATCAGCCATGATCTCATTGAATGGCGGAGCAGGCTCGAAGGGCCGAATGGCCTACTCCTGCTCTTATTTCTTACCCTGTCAATCCCCCTCAGAATCTTGTATGTTTCAATGAGATCACCTCTCATTCTTCTAAACTCCAGAGAGTATCGGCCCTGACATGAATCAGTCAGTCATGAAAGACAGACTTATGAAATAATACTGAGCAGCCTGCGGGTGGCGCTGTCCAGGGAGAGTGTAAACACTCGGGCACGGGCCCAGCTTGCGCAGGACATTCTTTAACAGGAACTAGTGAAGGACACTAGACCTCCATGTTGTAAAACAGTTGATTAAAGCTTTGTTTAACGCTTAGACCAAGTGCCTAGTAGTTTTCTTACATCAATCCCCATATCCCTTGATTCCGTTAATATGCAAAAGTCTATCGATCTCTGTCTTGAATATACTCAACGACTGAGCCTCCACAGCCCTCTGGGGTAGAGAATTCCAAAGATTCACCGCCCTCTGAGTGAAGAAATTCCTCCTCATCTCAGTCCTCAATGGCTTACCCCTTATCCTTAGACTGTGACCCCTGGTTCTGGACTCCCCCGCCATCGGGAACATCCTTCCTGCATCTACCCTGTCAAGCCCTGTTAGAATTTTGTATGTTTCAATGAGATCACCTCTCATTCTTCTAAACTCTAGAGAATATAGGCCTAGTCTACTCAATCTCTCCTTATAGGACAATCCCCCCATCCCAGGAATCAGTCTGGTGAACCTTCGTTGCACTCCCTCTATGGCAAGTATATCCTTCCTTAGGTAAGGAGACCAGAACTGTCCACAATACTCCAGGTGTGGTCTCACCAGGGCCCTATATAATTGCAGTAAGACGTCTTCACTCTTATACACAAATCCTCTTGTAATAAAGGCCAACATACCATTTGATTTCCTAATTGCTTGCTGTACCTGCATGTTAACTTTCAGTGATTCATGTACGAGGACACCCAGGTCCCTCTGAACACCAACATTTCCCAATCTCTCGCCATTTAAAAAACACTCTGCTTTTCTATTTTTCCTACCAAAGTGGATAACTTCACATTTCTCCACATTATATTCCATTTGCCATGTTCTTGCCCACTCACTTAACCAGTCTATATCTCCTCGAAGCCTCCTTGCATCCTCCTCATAACTTCCAGTCCCATCCAGCTGTGTGTCTTCGGCAAACTTGGATATATTACATTTGGTCCCCTCATCCAAATCATTGATGCAGTTTGCGAATAGCTGAGGCCCAAGCACTGATCCTTGCGGTACCCCACAAGTTGCAGCCTGCCAACCCGAAAATGACCCGTTTATTCCTACTCTCTGTTTTCTGTCCGTTAACCAATCCTCAGTCCATGCTAGTATATTACCCCCAATCCCATGAGCCCTAATTTTGTTTAGTAACGTCTTGCGTGGCACCTTATCGAATGCCTTCTGAAAATCCAAATACACCACATCTACTGGTTCCCCCTTATCTATCCTGCTTGTTACAACATCAAAAAACTCCAACAGATTCATCAAACACAATGGGCTGGATTTTGTCAATGGGGACATGATGGAGGTGGGACTCCCACTTTTTGGGTTGTAGTCCCGCCTCCATTGACTTGTGGCCAACCAATACTATTTTCCCTTGATTGACCCAGCGGGCTCAGCAGGCCAATTAAGGGACCCCTGGTTACTGGTGACGCAAGCGATTGACATTTCATCTGTTAAGAGCTTTTGACAGATGAAATATCAGCATTTGACAGCTCTGTGAAGCTGTCAAACACTGACAATCTGTCTTCTAACTTGAGGCCTTCTACTCAGACTCAGTTAGAGATCTCTCCAGACCAGAAAGCAGAGGCTGCAGCTTTTGACAGTTCAGCGGCCGTTCTGCTTTCTGTGCCGGTGAGCTGAGGGACTCCCGGGAACTGAAGGAAGGAAGCCTGCTGGAGTAAGTAAAGGTAAGTAAAACTTATTAACACACTTTACACTTACCTCACACACATACCTCTGCACACATGCACCCATCACTCTCCTGCACACCGGACATCTCGACCACTCCAAGCCCTTCATCCCGACGGTCCGCCTCGCTAACTTGGCGTGGTTCAGAGCCGTCGGGAAGCCCACACTTCAGGGCTAAAAATAGGAATTAGGCCAAAAACTGCCTGTTAACTGCCTGTAATTGGCACTAATTGTCGTGTCCGTGTGTAGATAAAGACACTGAAGACAGGAGTTGGTTCATAGGTATTTACTAAGCAAGTCTGGGTTTCTAAACGATATACACAATACACAGGCTTATATAGCCCAAGTGGCAATTACCGGCATTACGCACACCTGGGGCTCTTAAAGGCACATACACCATAATTGCTCTTAAAGGCACATACACCACACTAATCCCCTTCCTGCCTCGTGGAGGCGGCTCCCAACACAGGTCGGGTACCCGCCTCCTGCGACACTGGCACGGAGGCGGGTTGGGGGCGGGATGGGTTCCTGCCCCCTGATTCTGCAATTTTCCCACCACTCCCGCCTCCAAACCCGCCTCCTCGGGGCTTGGAAAAATCGAGCCCAATTTCCCTTTCATAAATCCATGTTGACTCTGCCCAATGCTATTATTATTTTCAAAGTGGTCTGTTACCACATCCTTAGTTATAGATTCTAACATTCTCCCTGCTACCTGATGATCTTAGAACCGGGTTAGGGAAATTTTAGCAGTACTGTATTCTGCCAACTGAGGGGCAGAAATGCAATGACAATGGCCTGCATTGATATAGCGCCTTTAACGTAGTAAAACGTCCTGAGGCGATTCACAGGAGCGATTATCAAACACAATTTGACACCGAGCCTCATAAGGAGATATTAGGACAGGTGACCAAAAGCTGGGTCAAAGAGGTCGCTTTTAAGGAGCGTCTTAAAGGAGGAGAGAGAGGCGGAGAGGTTTAGGGAGGGAATTCCAGAGCTCAGGGCCCCAGGCAGCTGAAGGCGCGGCCCGCCAGTGGCGGAGCGATGGAAATCGGGCATCTTCGCCAGATTCTCAGCCGCGGAGAAGTCAATGCAACCGAATATCGGGCAAGGTGTATAACAGGCCAAGAAGAACTTCAGCTGATACCTGGGATGGCAGGAATGATGTATGAGGAGAGATTGGGTCGATTGGGCTTGTACTCGCTGGAGTTTAGAAGAATGAGAGGGGACCTCATTGAAACTTATATAATTCTAACAGGACTAGACAGACGAGATGCAGGAAGGATGTTCCCGATGGCGGGGGAGTCCAGAACCAGGGGTCACAGTCTAAAGATAAGGGGTAAGCCATTTAGGATAGAGATGAGGAGGAATTTCTTCACCCAGAGAGTGGTGAACCTGTGGAATTCTCTACCACAGAAGGCAGTAGAGGCCAATTCATTAAATATATTCAAGAAGGAGTGGGATATATTTCTTAAGGCTAAAGGGATCAAGGGGTATGGGGAGAAGGCAGGGACAGGGTGTGATGAAATATTCCATTCACCACTGCCTGTGACTGAGATCAGTTTCAGTGTCATTTCCCTTCCCCCAGACCTCATTGTATTGTGTACTGGAATGTGCTGTATTGTATACTGGAATGTGCTGGAATGTGCTGTGTGTAGGGCTCCGCCCATACCTGGCCCCGTTTGTAAGCTAGCTTCAGTCTGGCCTCAGTCTCCAGAAGGAAGACATCTCTCTCTCTTACGTGTTACTTTCTAAGTTAATAAAAGCCTTGTTTTTGTTCTGCTAGCTTCGAGTCTCGGAATTATTGAGGCACATCACAGGGTACTGAATTTGGATGATCAGCCATGATTGCATTGAATGGTGGAGCGGGCTCGAGGGGCTGAATGGCCTACTCCTGCTCCTATCTTCTATGTTTCTATGTTTCAAATTGATGCCATAATACGGGATGGATTGCCGTGAGACTTGCGGGGGTGGGTGGAAGGGGGATGTTGTTTTTTAGCCGTTCACAGGATGTGGGCATCGCTGGCAAGGCCAGCATTTATTGCCCATCCCTAGCTGCCCTCGAGAAGGTGGTGGTGAGCCTCCTTCTTGAACCGCTGCCGTCCGTGTGGTGAAGGTGCTCCCACAGTGCTGTTAGGGAGGGAGTGCCAGGATTTTGACCCAGTGACGATGAAGGATTGGCCGATATATTTCCAAGTCAGGATGGTGTGCGTGACTTGGAGGTGGAACTTGGAGGTGGTGGTGTTCCCACGCGCCTGCTGCCCTTGTCCTTCTAGGTGGAAGAGGTCGCGGGTTTGGGAGGTGCGAGCGGGGCGCTAACGGTTACCGCTGCTGCTAACCTCCCACTGACTTTCGCGGGAGGCATTGGCGGGGCCACGCCTGGGCGCTAGTCGTTTTGCGCCCCATTAGCGCCCTCAATGGGAGGCGCAATGCCACCGAGTTTCTCCCCCTTAGTGACAAGGCTCAAGCCTTGCAGTAATTATGGGTAAGACTAGTTGGTCAATGGGCCGCACTTAAATTTATACATATATTCATATGGTTCTCATCTACTGAGGACCTCTCAATATCAGTCTTTCGCACACCAGATGTCTTAATGTACGAAGGGATCAGAAAACCGTATCATCGACGCCAACCTTTACAGCCGCTCACGAACCTGTCACGATTACTTCCACTTGGCTGGAGTTGAAGAATCTCGATGACCTCCCCATCTGGAATGAACAGGCGTAATGTCCCCCAGCGCCAGTGGTTATATTGGTCAGCTCAAAGGTGGCGTTGCAAGTAGAATTCAAAGCTGTCCTTGAGATAGCGTTGGTCTCTTCACCGAGCTTGTGCAGGAAATAGGTGCAACCCGTGTAGTATTTGGGCGTTGTGCAACTAATTATAACTGCCTCACCCTGGACAAAACGGCCAGAAGGTCTGAGCAAAGAGATAACTGGACTGGGTGGCGTATCTGTAGAAGAACGACAAACCACATGACAGGAAACTTAAATCAATTCAATTTTGTTCGCTCAAATTGCAGCATTATTTCCATGCAGTCACGGTTTTTAAAAGTAGGATAAGGTACAGTGAGAGAGTGCCCCTCTGTTCTGAGTATTAAGATACAGTGATTGAGTGCCCCTCTGTTCTGAGTATTAAGGTACAGTGAGTGACTGCCCCTCTGTTCTGAGTATTAAGGTACAGTGAGTGAGTGCCCCTCTGTTCTGAGTATTAAGGTACAGTGAGTGACTGCCCCTCTGTTCTGAGTATTAAGGTACAGTGAGTGAGTGCCCCTCTGTTATGAGTATTAAGGTACAGTGACTGAGTGCCCCTCTGTTCTGAGTATTAAGGTACAGCGAGTCAGTGCCCCTCTGTTCTGAGTATTAAGATACAGTGATTGAGTGCCCCTCTGTTCTGAGTATTAAGGTACAGTGAGTGACTGCCCCTCTGTTCTGAGTATTAAGGTACAGTGAGTGAGTGCCTCTCTGTTCTGAGTATTAAGGTACAGTGAGTGAGTGCCCCTCTGTTCTGAGTATTAAGGTACAGTGAGTGAGTGCCCCTCTGTTCTGAGCATTAAGGTACAGTGAGTGAGTGCCCCTCTGTTCTGAGTATTAAGGTACAGTGAGTGAGTGCCCCTCTGTTCTGAGTATTAAGGTACAGTGAGTGAGTGCCCCTCTGCTCTGAGTATTAAGGTACAGTGAGTGAGTGCCCCTCTGTTCTGAGTATTAAGGTACAGTGAGTGAGTGCCCCTCTGCTCTGAGTATTAAGGTACAGTGAGTGAGTGCCCCTCTGTTCTGAGTATTAAGGTGCAGTGAGTGAGTGCCCCTCTATAGAGTCAGAGATATACCGCACAGAAAGAGGCCCTTCGGCCCATCCTGTCCGCGCTGGCCATCAAGCCCTGTCTATTCTAATCCCATTTTCCAGCACTTGGTCCCTAGCCTTGTATGCTATGGCGTTTCAAGTGCTCATCTAAATGCTTCTTGAATGTTGTGAGGGTTCCTGCCTCTACCACCCTTTCAGGCAGTGAGTTCCACATTCCAACCACCCTCTGGGTGAAAAAGTTTTTCCTCAAATCCCCTCTAAACCTCCTGTCCCTTACCTTGAAACTATGCTCCCTGGTTATTGACCCCTCTACTAAGGGGAAAGTTCCTTTCTATCTACCCTATCTATGCCCCTCATCATTTGGTACACCTCAATCAGATCCCCCCTCAGCCTTCTCTGCTCTAAGGAAAACAACCCCAGCCTGTCCAATTTCTCCTCATAGCTGAAGCGCTCCAGCCCAGGTAACATCCTGGTGAATCTCCTCTGCACCCTCTCCAATGCAATCACGTCCTTCCTATAGTGTGGCGACCAGAACTGCACACAGTATTCCAGCTGTGGCCTAACTAGCACGTTGTACATAGAAACGTAGAAGATAGGAGCAGGAGTAGGCCATTAGGCCCCTCGAGCCTGCTCCGCCATTTAATAAGATCTTGGCTGATCATCCAAATTCAGTACCCTGTCCCTGCGTTCTCTCCATATCCCTTGATCCCTTTAGCCTTAAGAAATATATCCAACTTCTTCTTGAATATATTTAATGAATTGGCCTCCACTGCCTTCTGTGGTAGAGAATTCCACAGGTTCACCACTCTCTGGGTGAAGAAATTCCTCCTCATCTCTGTCCTAAATGGCTTACCCCTTATCCTTAGACTGTGACCCCTGGTTCTGGACTCCCCCGACCATCGGGAACATCCTTCCTGCATCCAGTCGGTCTAGTCCTGTTAGAATTTTATAAGTTTCAATGAGATCCCCTCTCATTCTTCTAAACTCCAGCGAGTATAATGGGGGAGGGGATGAAAGAACAAAAGGGAAGGTCTGTGATAGGATGGAAGGCAGGAGATGTAAAGAGGTATGAAGAGATATTGAAGGCGAGCGGAGATGGTAATGGGACAGGTTAAGAGACAAAGGATGGCTCTAGATGGAGTGTGAATTGCGCTGGCAGAATGAAAGACAACTGCCATGTGGGAGAGAAGGAAAGACCCAAACAAAAAGTGTGGATAAAAAATATATATATGATAGAGGCCGAGATTATGATCTGAAATTGTTGAACTCTCTGTTGAGTCCTGAAGACTGTAAAGTGCCTAATCGAAAGATGAGGTGCCATTCCTCGAGCTTACGCTGAGCTTCCGTGGAACAATGCAAGAGGCCGAGGATGGTGAGGTGTGAGTGGTAGTGGAGCTGAGTTGCCGATCAGCCGCGAATCTGAGTGGCGGAACAGGCTAGCGGGGAGGGCTGAATGGTCTCCCCGCACGGTGGCATAGTGGTTAGCACTGTTGCCTCACAGCGCCAGGGACCCGGGTTCAAATCCGGCCTCGGGTGACTGTCTGTGTGGAGTTTGCACATTCTCCCCGTGTTTGCGTGGGTTTCCTCCGGGTGCTCCGGTTTCCTCCCACAGTCCAAAGATGTGCGGGATAGGTTGATTGGCCATGATAAAAAAAATTGGCCCTTAGTGTTAGGGGGGATTAAATACGTGGGGTTACGGGATTACGGGGATTGGGCTTGGGTGGGATGGCTGTCGGTGTAGGGACCGGGTGCTAGGGTTTGGATGATCAGCCATGATCTCGTTGAATGGCGGAGCAGGCTCGAAGGGCCGAGTGGCTTACTCCTGCTCCTATCTTCTATGTTTCTATGTTACCCCCGGTTCCTAAGTCACTACGATGCTCCGAATTATTTCGCTGCACCGAACTTACCGGCGTCGCCGACGACCAGAGGCTCGCTGAAAGCGGAGGTGAACGTGCGCCTGCCGACCGGGACGCTGTAGCGGCAAGTGTAATAATCGCTTCGGCCCTCGTCCGCCCCCGGCAGGATGGTGAAGGTGAAGTAGTTAAGCCGGCCGAACGCCAGCTGGGAGTCGAAGCTCTCGTCCTCGCTGTTCCGAAACAGGGAAAACCGGCTGCGGGGAAAAATAACCGGAGCCGTGCACTTGATACGGAGCCTCCCGAGAGACAGAAAAATGGCCGCTTGCAAGGTTATGGATGGTTTCGGCAATCGATCTGCAAAAACAAATGGGTGAAAAGCAAGGTGAGGCGGGTTGACAATGCAGCTATCGCGATTCATACTGTAAGGAGGGAAAAATTCAGTTGGTTTGCGCCTTCCGTTAGCGGCGCTAATAGAAACATCGAAGATAGGAGCAGGAGTAGGCCATTCGGCCCCTCGAGCCTGCTCCGCCATTCAATGAGATCATGGCTGATCATCCAAATTCAGTACCCTGTCCCTGCTTTCTCCCCATATCCCTTGATCCCTTTAGCCTCAAGAAATATATCCAACTCCTTCTTGAATATATTTAATGACTTGGCCTCTACTGCCTTCTGTGGTAGAGAATTCCACAGGTTCACCACTCTCTGGGTGAAGAAATTCCTCCTCATCTCTGTCCTAAATGGCTTACCCCTTATCCTTAGACTGTGACCCCTGGTTCTGGACTCCTCGGCCATTGGGAACATCCTTCCTGCATCTAGTCTGTCTAGTCCTGTTAGAATTTTATAAGTTTCAATGAGATCCCCTCTCATTCTTCTAAACTCCAGCGAGTATAAGCCCAATCGACCCAATCTCTCCTCATATGTCATTCCTGCCATCCCAGGTATCAGCCTGGTGAATCTTCGCTGAACTCCTTCCATGGCAAGAACATCCTTCCTCAGATAAGGCGACCAAAACTGCACACAATACTCAAGGTGTGGTCTCACCAAGGCCCTGTACAACTGCAGCAAGACATCCTTGTTCCTGTACTCGAATCCTCTCGCTACGAAGGCCAACATACCATTTGCCTTCTTAACCGCCTGCTGCACCTGCATGCTTACCTTCAGCGACTGGTGCACAAGGACACCCAGGTCTCGTTGCACTTCCCCTTTTCCCAATCTGTTGCCGTTCAGATAATAATCTGCCTTCCTGTCTTTGCCACCAAAGTGCATAACCTCGCATTTATCCACATTATAGTGCATCTGCCATGCATCTGCCCAATCACCCAAATTGTACTGGAGTCTCTCTGCATATTCCTCACAGCACACACGCCCACCCAGCTTTGTGTCGTCTGCAAACTTGGAGATATTACATCTAGTTCCCTCGTCTAGATCATTAATAGATATATTGTGAATAACTGGGGTCCTAGCACCGATCCCTGCGGTACCCGACTAGTCACTGCCTGCCACACGGAAAAAGACCCCTTTATTCCGGAAGAAAACAGAATGTTGTCTCTTACCCGTCACGGTGATCTGCAAGATGGAACTGACAGTGGAGTTTATAAATCGTCCCGACACTGTAGCCTTGTATTTGCACGTGCAATTGTACACGCCCAGGGCATTGATATTGCTCACGCTGAACCTGGCAGTGGACCATCTCTGGTACTTCACATATCTACGCTGCTCGATGTATAAATAGAATGCGTGGAAATCATAGTAGAAGGTGCCGCTGCACGAAATGGTCATCGTCTCCCCTTGAGCGAACAGAGCAGGCGTGCGGCCTGCTGAAATACGTGGTTTAGGGGCCTCGTCTGAAACAAAGAAACAGACATATGATCGCAAAATAGTGCGGATGCTGGAAATCCAGAATAACAACAGGAAATGCTGGAGATACTCAGCAGGTCAGGCAGCATCGGTGCAGAGAGAAACAGAGTTAACGGCCCAGAAATTCGGGTCGGGGGCTTCCCGCGGGCGCCAGCCCCCTGACCTGCACTGACCTTGCGTGGGATTCCGATCCTGGGCCTCCTCCAGCTGCCGGCGCACAGCGCTCGCGTATCCCAGGGGCGCAGTTAGTTCGAAGCGTCCCCTGGGATCACGTGGGCCATGGAGAGCCAATGGTAGCAGGAAATGCTTCATTCATAAGTTTGACAGGAAGATATGTCAAACCTATAAATATTATAAGTCCCAAAACATCACTAAAACTTCAAATACATTTTTTTTTAATCACATTTTTAAAATAACTATAAATTACACGAAATAACTATTTTAAACAATAATTTAAATTTTTGAAAAAATTAATTACATTTTCTAATGGGGCTAAAAACGAACTTACCTTTCTTTAAAGTATTTTAAAATAATAAACCTGTGGAAAAAATGTTTTAATTTTAATTAATTCACCACTTACCTTGTTACAAGCAGGCCCTGCGACTGCTTTTTAAAAGTGTAACTGCTGGAGACTTACCCTCCCGGAGAAACCTATAAAAAAAACGTAAGTTCGATGCGCACGCGCTGCCTCTCCGGCGCACGCGTTCCACCTCTGAACCCCTTCTTTCAGGGGAACAGAAGTTCCGGTTTCCCGCGCATGCGCAGTGCATGCACGAAACCGGCACTTTCGTTGGGCCTACGGGTGAGTACCCCGTGCGTACTCACGCGTTGGGACCCGAATTTCTGGGCCAACGTTTCAGGTCGATGACCTTTCGTCAGAACTGGAAAAAAAAGCAGGAAATGGAAAGCAAGTTTTGGGGGGCTGGGAAAAAAAGGGGATGAAAGAACAAAAGGGAAGGTCAGAGACAGGATAGAAAGCAGGAGAGATTAAGAGACATTAAGAGATATTCAAGGCGAGCGGAGATGGTAATGGGACAGGTTAAAAAACAAAGGATGGCTCTAGATGGAGTGTGAATTGTGCTGGCAGAATGAAGGACAGCTGAAGGAGGGGAGAAAAAACAAAAAGTGTGGATAAAAAAAAGAAGAAAATGGCCCAGAAATTTGGGTCTCCACAGGTGAGTACGCACGGGGTACTCACCCGTAAGCCCAATGGAAGTGCCGGTTTCTTGCATGCACTGCACATGCGCGGGAAACCGGCACTTCCGTTCCCCTGAACGAAGAGGTTCAGAGGTGGGACACGTGTGCGCGGGGGGTCTGCGCGTGCGCTTTGAACTTACGTTTTTTTTTTACAGGTGTTTCCATGAGGGTAAGTCTTTAGATTTTAGAAATGTGAAAACCAGGCGTAAGGCCTGCATTTTAAAAGGTAAGTGGTCAATTAATTAAAATTAAAACATTTTTTCCACAGGTTTATTATTTTTAAATACTTTAAAGCAAGGTAAGTTTATTTTTAGCCCCATTTGAATATAAAATTATTTTTTTCAAAAATGTATATTATTGTTTAAAATAGTTATTTAATGTAATTTATAGTTTATTTAAAAAGTGTGATGATTTTTAAAAAATTTATTTGAAGGTTTACTACTATTTTGAGGCCGTAGTATTTATAAGTTTTGACAGGTCTTCCTGTCACTACTTATGAATGGGCTTTTCCCTGCGCCGATTGGCTGCCCATGGCCCACGTGATCCCAGGGGACGCATCGCACTAACTACGCCCCTGGGACGCGCAAGCACAGCGCGCTGGCAGTTGGGACAGGCCCCTGAGCAGAATTCCACGGGGCCCTACAGTTCAACTGCCGGCGCGCAAGGTAAGTGCAGGTCGGGGGCTTGCACCCGCGGGAAGCTCCCGACCCAAATTTCTGGGCCATTATTATATATATATATAAGGGCCGAGTTTATGATCTGAAATTGTTGAACTCGCTGTTGAGTCGTGAAGGCTGTAAAGTGCCGAATCGAAAGATGAGGTGCTGTTCCTCGAGTGCGGCATCGGCAGCGGCTGGAGGCGGAGCAGCGCGGCAGAGCGAATACAAGAGGCCCCAGAGGCTCAGGTAGGCCTCAGTGCGGCTTCGGCAGCGGCTGGAGGCGGAGCAGCGCGGCAGAGCGACTACAAGAGGCCCCAGAGGCTCAGGTAGGCCTCAGTGCGGCATCGGCAGCGGCTGGAGGCGGAGCAGCGCGGCAGAGCGACTACAAGAGGCCCCAGAGGCTCAGGTAGGCCTCAGTGCGGCATCGGCAGCGGCTGGAGGCGGAGCAGCGCGGCAGAGCGACTACAAGAGGCCCCAGAGGCTCAGGTAGGCCTCACCAATCTCCAATCTCAGGCAAGGAGAGAGGTAAAAAGTATTCAAGGTGTGACGTCACCACAAAACAGGTAGGTGATTGGTTGGAGTATTTCTCTTGTTTTAAAACTTTAAGTCTGTGGTTTATAGTTTTTAAGGTTGCTGTGGTGTACCAGGGACAGCTTGTAAACCAGGGCCCTTAAATATATCATTTAACTGTAGTGAAATTGGTGGGATTCATTTAATTTTAATTAATTAGTTAAAGGGTAAGTGCAAGTCATCAAAGAGTGCTGTGAGTTTGGGTAAGTGTGAGAGTTCTTTCATTGTTATTTCTCTTTAAATCATTCTTGATAAGATTACTTTAAGCTGTTTAAGTAAAGGGGAAAAGTTAAATATTTGGGATTCTGTTGGTTTAAGAAGAGTAAAACAAGGTTACACTGCAGTCGGAGTAAATTAGCACAGCAGGCAGTGGAAACCAGTTTTCTAACCAATCAGCAAGGGTGGCTCATTTGGCTGTAAACAAACAAACAGTATAAAAAGACCAGTCCTAGTGCGAGCAAGCACTGAGTGCGAGTCATCAAAGAGTGGTGAGTTAGGGTAAGTGGGGTGTTAGGTGCTCTTTTCAAACTTTAACTCTGTGGGTTGTAGTTAATAAGGCCTTTCTGGTGCAGAGTGACTGTTGGTAAACCATTTAACTGGTGTAACTAGAGGGATTGATTTAATTTAAATCCAATTAATTAAAGGGGATACTAGCATCTAAAATCGGGCAGAGGGTGTCCATAACTAACAATAAAAAATTTAATTAATTACATAGAATGGAGCAGGTGATGTGTTACTGTTGCGAGATGTGGGAGCCGGTGAACCCCATTGAGGCTCATGGTGATTACGTCTGTGACAAGTGTCTGCTGCTACAGGAACTCCAGCTCCATGTTGATGAGCTGGAGTCTGAGCTTCAGACACTGTGACACATCAGGGAGGGGGAGAAGTACCTGGACTCTGTGTATCAGGAGGTGGTCACACCTATGAAGTTAAGGAATTCAGATGTAGCCCATGGTCAGGGACAGGACGGTGTGACTACGAGTGAGGCAGGTACGGGGATCCAGGAGGTAGAGCTGGAGGAGCTGCAGCCCTTGCTCTTGTCCAACAGGTTCGAGGTTCTTACTCCCTGTGGGGACAGGAGCAGGGACTGCAGGGAGGATGAGCAACCTGGCCACAGCACCGTGGAATGGGGGGCCATTCAAGAGGGGGGAGTAAATAGAAATGTTGCAGTGGTAGGGGATAGTATTATTAGGGGGATAGATAGAGTTCTCTGCAGCCGAGAGCGAGAGTCCTGAAGGCTGTGTTGCCTACCCGGTGCCAGGGTTAAGGACATCTCCTCTGGGCTGGAAAGAAACTTGCAGTGGGAGGGGGTGGATCCAGTTGTCGTGGTCCATGTTGGTACAAACGACGTAGATAGGACTAGGAAGCCGGTTCTGTTAAAGGAGTATGAGCAGCTAGGGGTCAAATTAAAAAACAGAACCTCAAGGGTAATAATCTCTGGATTATTACCTGAGCCACGAGCGAATTTGGCTAGGACAAATAAAATTAGAGAGTTAAATGCGTGGCTCAAAGACTGGTGTGGGAGAAATGGGTTTTGCTTCCTGGGACACTGGCACCAGTACTGGGGCAGGAGGGAGCTGTTCCATTGGGACAGGCTTCACTTGGCCAGTGCTGGGACTAGAGTCCTGGCGGATCATATAACTAGGGCTGTAGAGAGGGCTTTAAACTAACGAGTGGGGGGGAGGTTCCTAGAGAGCAAATAATAAAAATGACAACAGAGAAGGTCATAGACTTAGGTAGCAGTGGGGAAATTAAAAACCAGAGCGTGTCAGGAAGGGGCAGAAGGTATGGAGTAAAAGGTAAAGTAATAAAAAGGGCAAAAGCAGGAACTAAGTGTCACAAAACATATTTGAAAGTTCTCTATCTGAATGCACGTAGCATTCGTAACAAAATAGACGAGTTAATGGCACAAATAAATACATATGGGTATGATCTTGTGGCCATTACAGAAACATGGCTGCAGGATGACAATGCCTGGGAATTAAACATACCAGGTTATTTAACGATCAGGAAGGACAGGCAGGAAGGAAGGGGAGGTGGGGTGGCTATGTTAATAAAGGAAGGAATCACTGTAATACAGAGAAATGATATTGGGTCAGAAGATCAGGATAATGAAACAGTTTGGGTGGAGGTAAGGAATAATAAGGGGAAAAAAACACTAGTGGGCGTAGTCTATAGGCCTCCGAACAGTTGCAACTCTGTTGGACGGAGTATTAATCAGGAAATAGTTGAGGCTTGTAATAAGGGAGCATCTATAATTATGGGGGATTTTAACTATCATATTAATTGGACAAATCAAATTGGGCAGGGCTGCCTTGAGGATGAGTTCATTGAGTGTATTAGGGATGGGTTTCTTGAGCAGTATGTAACTGAACTGACCAGGGGGCAAGCAACCTTAGATCTGGTCCTGTGTAACGAGACAGGATTAATTAAAAATGTCCTAGTAAAGGATCCCCTTGGAATGAGTGACCATAACATGGTTGAATTCCATATTCAATTAGAGGGTGAGAAGGTTGGATCTCAAACAAGCGTGCTAAGCTTGAATAAAGGAGACTATGAAGGTATGAGAGCGGAATTGAGTAGAGTGGATTGGGAAAATAGATTAAAGGGTAAGACGATACATGATCAGTGGTGTACATTTAAGGATTTATTTTACAACTTCCAAAAAATATTTATTCCACTGAGAAGAAAAGGGTGTAAAAGAAAAGACAGCCATCCGTGGCTAAGTAAAGAAATTAAGGATAGTATTCGACTAAAAACAAGGGCATATAAGGTAGCCAAATCTAGTGGGAGGATAGAGGATTGGGAAAACTTTAAAAGACAGCAAAAAATAACAAAAAGATTGATTAAGAAAGGGGAGATAGATTATGAAAGTAAATTAGCAAAAAATATAAAAACAGATAGTAAGAGTTTTTATAGTTATATAAAAAGAAAAAGGGTGGCTAAAGTAAATGTTGGTCCCTTAGAGGATGAGACCGGGAAATTAATGGTGGGAAATATGGAGATGGCAAAAACACTGAATGAATATTTTGTATCAGTCTTTACAGTCGAAGACACTAAGAATATCCCAACACTGGACAAACAGGGGGCTAAAGGGGTGGAGGAGCTAAACACGATCAAAATCACTAAGGAAGTGGTACTCGGTAAAATAATGGGACTCAAGGCGGATAAATCATCTGGACCTGATGGCTTACATCCTAGGGTCTTGAGGGAAGTGGCGGTAGGGATTGTGGATGCACTGGTAATAATTTTCCAAAACTCCCTGGACTCAGCAAAGGTCCCGGCAGACTGGAAAACTGCTAATGTAACGCCCTTATTTAAAAACGGCAGTAGACAGAAGGCTGGAAACTATAGACTGGTTAGCCTAACATCTGTGCTAGGTAAAATATTGGAGTCCATTATTAAGGAGACAGTAACAGGACATTTGGATAGTCATAATTTAAAAGGACAAAGTCAGCATGGTTTTATGAAGGGGAAGTCATGTTTGACAAATTTGCTGGAGTTCTTTGAGGAAGTGACATATAGGGTGGATAAAGGGGAACCAGTGGACGTAGTGTATTTAGACTTCCAAAAGGCATTTGACAAGGTGCCACACAAAAGATTATTGCTTAAGATAAAAAATCACGGGATTGGGGGTAATATTCTGGCATGGATAGAGGATTGGCTATCTAACAGAAGGCAGAGAGTTGGGATAAATGGTTCATTCTCAGACTGGCAATCAGTAACTAGTGGTGTTCCGCAGGGGTCAGTGCTGGGTCCCCAACTCTTTACAATCTATATTAACGATTTGGAGGAGGGGACCGAGTGTAACATATCAAAGTTTGCAGATGATACTAAGATGGGAGGGAAAGTAATGAGTGAGGAGGACATAAAAAACCTGCAAGGGGACATAGACAGGCTAAGTAAGTGGGCAGAGATTTGGCAGGTGGAATACAATACTGGAAAGTGTGAGGTTATGCACTTTGGCAGGAAAAATCGTAGAGCAAGTTATTAGCTTAATGGCAAGAAACTGGAAAGTACTGAAGTACAAAGGGATCTGGGGGTCCTGGTGCACGAAACTCAAAAGGTTAGTATGCAGGTGCAGCAAGTGATTAAGAAGGCTTTCATTGCTAGGGGGATAGAATATAAAAATAGGGAGGTATTGCTTCAGTTGTACAAGGTATTGGTGAGACCGCACCTGGAATACTGCATACAGTTTTGGTGTCCATACTTAAGAAAAGACATACTTGCTCTCGAGTCAGTACAAAGAAGGTTCACTCGGTTAATCCCGGGGATGAGGGGATGGACATATGAGGAGAGGTTGAGTAGATTGGGACTCTACTCATTGGAGTTCAGAAGAATGAGAGGCGATCTTATTGAAACATATAAGATTGTGAAGGGGTTGGAGCGGGTGGATGTGGGGAAGATGTTCCCGATGATGGGTGAAACTAGAACTAGGGGGCATAGTCTTAGAATAAGGGGCTGCTCTTTCAAAACTGAGATGAGGAGGAACTACTTCACTCAGAGGGTGGTAGGTCCATGGAATATGCTGCCCCAAAAAGCTGTAGAAGCTGCATCATTACATAAATTTAAAACAGAAATAGACAGTTTCCTAGAAGTAAAGGGAATTAAGGGTTACGGGGAGCGGGCAGGAATTTGGACATGAGTCTAGGTTCGGATTGGACATGACCCTGTGGGTAGCGGAGCGGGCCCAGGGGCCGTGTAGCCTGATCCTGCTCCTATTTCATGTGTCTAATTCTGTTAGATTCAGGAGATGGTTCTGTGATAGTGGATTGGCGGTTAGGATCAGATCAGCCATGATCTTATTGAATGGCGGAGCAGGCTCAAGGGGCCGATTGGCCTACTCCTGCTCATATTTCTTATGTTCTTATGTTCTTATGTTTACGCTGAGCTTCCATGGAACAATGTGAGAGGCCGAGGACAGTGAGGTCTGAGTGGGAATGGAGTGGAGAATTAAAGTGACAGGCGACCGGAAGCTCGGGGTCACCCCTTACGGACTGAACGGAAGTGTTCCGCAGAGCGGTCGCCCAATCTGTGGTTTGGTCGCCCCAGTGTAGAGGAGACCGCATCGAGAGTGGCAATTAAAGAAACACACAGCCCCGGGGAGCAACGAAATGGCACAATTCTCAAGGGGGATGCAGGAACAGAGAGACCTGGGGGGCTGTATGTGCACAAATGGTTGAAGGTTGGCAGGGCAGGGACACGATGGGACCATGGGCTTTATTAATACAGGAATAGAGTGCAAAAGTTATGCTAAACCCTTTGTAAATCACTGGTTAGGCCCCAGCTGGAGTATTGTGTTCGATTCTGGGGTGATTGACCAGAATGGGACCAAAGATGAGGGACTTCAGTGATGTGGAGAGACTGGAGAAGCAGGGGTTGTTCTCCTTAGAGCAGAGAAGGTTAAGGGGAGATTGACCAGAATGGTACCAGGGATGGGAAACTTCAGTGACGTGGAGAGACTGGAGAAGCTGGGATTGTTCTCCTTAGAGCAGAGAAGGTTAAGGAGGAGATTGACCAGAATGGTACCGGGGATGAGAGACCTCAGTGATGTGGAGACTGGAGAAGCTGGGGTTGTTCTCCTTAGAGCAGAGAAGGTTAAGGAGGAGATTAACCAGGATGGTACCGGGGATGAGGGACTTCAATGACGTGGATAGACTGGAGAAGCTGGGATTGTTCTCCTTAGAGCAGAGAAGGTTAAGGGGAGATTGACCAGAATGGGACCAGGGATGAGGGACCTCAGTGATGTGGAGGGACACGAGGATCCGCCCGCCACCAAACCCCATCTCCTCACCGCTGACGGTTATCTGCACGCTCCCGCTGGCGGTCGAGTTGTGGGCCCTCCCGTCTCGTCGTAACTGGTACATGCAGGTGTAATTTCCGTGGTGGGAGCTGTTCAAGCCGGACAGGCGGAAGGTGGCACTGTCGCGCCGTCCTTGCAAACCGTTGACTGCGACGATCTTCTCCCCGCCGATCTTCTGCAGATAAAAGGTGCTGTTCCTGTTGTAGCTGTAGGTGCTGCACTTAACGTTGATGGATTGACCGGTGACAAATAGACTGTTCCCCCTGGACACAGTGATCCTCGGACTGGCTGGGCGATCTAGAACATAGAAACACAGAAGATAGGAGCAGGAGTCGGCCATTCGGCCCCTCAAGCCCGCTCCGCCATTCAATGAGATCATGGCTGATAATCAAATTCAGTACCCTGTCCCTGCTTTCTCCCCATATCCCTTTAGCCTCAAGAAATATATCTAACCCCTTCTTGAATATATTTAATGAATTGGCCTCAACTGCCTTCTGTGGTAGAGAATTCCACAGGTTCACCACTCTCTGGGTGAAGAAATTCCTCCTCATCTCAGTCCTAAATGGCTCACCCCTTATCCTTAGACTGTGACCCCTGGTTCTGGATTCCTCGGCCATCAGGAACATCCTTCATGTATCTCATCTGTCTAGTCCCGTTAGAATTTTCTAAGTTTCAATGAGATCCCCCTCTCATTCTTCTAAACTCTAGCGAATATAAGCCCATGCGAACCAATCTCTCCTCATACAGGAAACTCTGTGATACCCGGCACTGACGGGACCGGCGTGTTGCCGATCTATCAAAACTGCCGGACATACAAAGTTAATGTTAAAGCATACAGAGGTTTTCATCTCCGTATCTGACAACAAACACTGTTGCTTAGCAACAGCTTCTAAAGAGTCAGCTGCAGCTGCAAGCGTCTCTAGCTGAAGCTGTTGCTATAGCTACAGACCTTGCAGTGCCTGACTGGGGAAAAAAAAAAGAACGAGAACTGAAAAAACTTATAGAAAACGGCTCCTGATTTTTGCCGTTAGATCGAGTATTCCGGACATACAACCTCCGGATAAACCAAAGTTTCCTGTACGTCACTCCTGCCATCTCAGGTATCAGTCTGATCTGTAGAATCTTCGCTGCACTCCCCCCATGGCAAGAACATCCTTCCTCAGATAAGGCGACCAAAATTGCACACAATACTCAAGGTGTGGTCTCACCAAGGCCCTGTACCAACGGCCTACTCCTGCTCCTAGCTTCTATGTTTCAATACTCTTAGCTGAGGCCTAACTCTAGAATGGGGGACCACATGGCCTACTTCTGCTGCTAGTTCTTACCATCTTATCTTATCTTACGAGGTCTTTTCTCACCTGAACATTCAGCGGAAACATCGCACCTGCCATACTGCCGCCAGGGTGAACCTAACCGGCAGAGCCACAGGGCGGTCTCTGAGCCATCGCAGTGGACCTCGGGAGTGATCACTGGCCCGTACCCTTGATCGTAGCGGGCGTTGCGGAGCGCGGACCGGGCAAAGCCGCAACCCAGCTGCCTGCAGACCACCTCCGCGTCCGCCATCAGCCACTGCCACTTGCAGAAGCTGGTCCACTGCTGGCTGTAGTAGATCTCCAGCCTTCCGGAGCATGGATTCGGCCCTCCGACCAGCCGTAGTTTCAGATCATCTGAAACAGAACAAGATAGAATGGAATCAAAGAAGGGTTACAGCACAGCAGGAGGCCATTCGGCCCGACCAGCCCATGCCCATCACAAAAGGTAAATCGTGCTTGACTAATCTACTGGAATTTTTTGAGGATGTAACTGGTAGAATAGATAAGGGAGAACCAGTAGATGTGGTGTATTTGGACTTTCAGAAGACTTTCGATAAGGTCCCGCATAAGAGATTAGCGTGTAAAGTTGAGACACGTGGGATTGGGGGCAAGGTATTGACTTGGATAGAGAACTGGTTGGCAGACATGAAGCAAAGAGTTGGAAAAAACGGCTCTTTTTCCGAGTGGCAGGCAGAGACTATTGGGGTACCGCAGGGATCGGTCCTAGGACCCCAGCTATTCACAAAATATATTAATGATCTAGACGAGGGAACTAGATGTAATATCTCCAAGTTTGCAGACGACACAAAGCTGGGTGGGCGCGTGTGCTGTGAGGAGGATGCCGAGAAACTCCAGGATGATTTGGACAGGTTGTGTGATTGGGCAGATGCAATATAATGTGGATAAATGTGAGGTTATCCACTTTGGTGGCAAAAACAGGATGGCAGATTATTATCTGAATGGCAATAGATTGGGAGAAGGGGAAGCGCAACGAGACCTGGGTGTCCTTGTGCACCAGTCGCTGAAGGTAAGCATGCAGGTGCAGCAGGCGGTTAAGAAGGCAAATGGTATGTTGGCCTTCGTAGCGAGAGGGTTCGAGTACAAGAACAAGGATGCCTTGCTGCAGTTATACAGGGCCTTGGAGAGACTCGGGTTCGAATCCGGCCTCGGGTGACTGTCTGTGTGGAGTTTGCACATTCTCCCCGTGTTTGCGTGGGTTTCCTCCGGGTGCTCCGGTTTCCTCCCACAGTCCAAAGATGTGCGGGTTAGGTTGATTGGCTATGATAAATTGACCCTTAGTGTTAGGGGGATTAAATACATGGGGTTATGGGGATAGGGTGGGATATGTGTTGGTGTAGGGGTTACGGGGATCGGGTGGTATATGTGTCGGTGCAGGCTCGATGGGCCGAAATGGCCTCTATCTGCACTGTGGGGTTTCAAAAAAAAAAAAGACCACACCTTGAGTATTGTGTGCAGATTTGGTCGCCTTATCTGAGGAAGGATGTTCTTGCCATGGAGGGAGTTCAGCGAAGATTCACCAGGTTGATACCTGGGATGGCAGGAATGGCATATGAGGAGAGATTGGGACAATTGGGCTTATATTCGCTAGAGTTTAGAAGAATGAGAGGGGATCTCATTGAAACTTATAAAATTCTAACAGGACTAGACAGACTAGATGCAGGAAGGATGTTCCCGATGGTCGGGGAGTCCAGAACCAGGGGTCACAGTCTAAGGATAAGGGGTAAGCCATTTAGGACTGAGATGAGGAGGAATTTCTTCACCCAGAGAATGGTGAACCTGTGGAATTCTCTACCACAGAAGGCAGTGGAGGCCAATTCATTAAATACATTCAAGAAGGAGTTAGGTATATTTCTTAAGGCTAAAGGGATCAAGAGATATGGGGAGAAAGCAGGGACGGGGTACTGAGTTTGGATGATCAGCCATGATCTCATTGAATGGCGGAGCAGGCTCGAGGGGCCGAATGGCCTACTCCTGCTCCTATCTTCTATGTTTCTAGGTTATCTACCCATCCTGCTGTCTTCAGGGACCATTCAAGGTGCTACATGAATGCAAGTTTAAGATTTCTTGATGAGTCACTCACTCTTGGAGGACACTTGGAGTGGGTCGCTGTGGGGTGACCGGAACTGTCGGCCAGACGTGTCCACCTGATACTGACACGTGTAATTCCCTCCGCTGGTCACTGCGAGTTGGAAGGTGGCTGAATGATCTCTGACAGTAAGAATTTGAACATAATTCTCCACTCCCTCTTTATACAGGCATAACCGGCCTCTGACGTATGGAATGGATACCGAACATGTGACAGGTGTAGAGAAGGCATCTGATGGAGATCTTTGCTGCAGAAATATGCGTGGCCTTGGCAGGTGATCTGAAATGAGGCAATCGACAAAGGTTATATATTTCCCGAATCATAGAACGTTACAGCACGGAAGGAGGTCATTTCGGCCCATCGTGTCCGCGCCGGCCAACAAAGCGCTTTCCGGCCTAATCCCACTTCCCAGCTCTTGGTCCGTAGCCCTGCAGGTTAGAGCACCCCAAGTGCACATCCAAGTACTTTTTAAATGTGGTTTGGGTTCCTGCCTCTACCACCCTTTCAGGCAGTGAGTTCCAGACCCCCACAACCATCTGGGTGAAGAAATTTCCCCTCAAATCCCCTCTAAACCTTCCCCCAATTACTTTAAATCAATGCCCCCTGGTTTTTGACCCCTCTGCTAAGGGAAATATCCACTTTATCTATGCCCCTCATAATTGTATACACCTCAATAAGGTCTCCCCTCAGCCTCCTCTGTTCCAAGGAAAACAGACCCAGCCTATCCAGTCTTTCCTCATAGCTAAGATTCTCTACTCCCAGCCACATCCTTGTAAATCTCCTCTGCACCCTCTCTAGTGCAATCACATCCTTCCTGTAATGTGGTGACCAGAACTGCACGCAGTACTCCAGCTGAGGCCTAACTAGTGTTTTATACAGTTGAAGCATAACCCCCCCTGCTCTTGCATTCTATGCCACGGCTAATAAAGGCAAGCATTCCGTAAGCACTGTCAACTTTGAACATAAGAACAGAAGAATTAGGAGCAGGAGTAGGCCATACGGCCCCTCGAGCCTGCTCCGCCATTCAATAAGATCATGGCTGATCATCGACCTCAACTCCACTTTCCCTGCCCGATCTCCATATCCCTCGGTTCCCCTAGAGTCCAAAAATCTATCGATCTCAGCCTTGAATATACTCAACGACTGAGCCTCCACAGCCCTCTGGGGCAGAGAATTCCAAAGATTCACCGCCCTCTGAGTGAAGAAATTGCTCCTCATCTCAGTCCTCAATGGCCGACCCCTTATCCTGAGACTGTGACCCCTAGTTCGAGACTCTCCAGCCAGGGCGAAACAGCCTCTCAGCATCTACCCTGTCAATCCCCCTCAGAATCTTGTATGTTTCAATGAGATCACCTCTCATTCTTCTAAACTCCAGAGAGTATCGGCCCAATCTACTCAATCTCTCCTCATAGGACAGCTCTCTCATCACAGGAATCAATCTAGTGAACCTTCGCTGCACCGCCTCCAAGGCAAGTATATCCTTCCTTAGATAAGGAGACCAGAACTGTGCACAGTACTCCAGGTGTGGTCTCACCAAGGCCCTGTACAATTGTAGCAAGACTTCCTCACTCTTATACTCCAACCCCCTTGCAATAAAGGCCAACATGCCATTTGCCTTCCTTGTTGCTTGCTGTACCTGCATGCTCGCTTTCTGTGTTTCTTGCACGACGACACCCAAATCTCTCTGAACACCAACATTTAATAGAAGAGGAGGAGGAAGAGGAGGAGGTAGAGGTAGAGGAAGAGGAAGAGGAGGGAGAGGAAGATAAGGAGGAGGAGAATGAGTGAAGGAGGAGGAGGAAGAGGAGGAGGAAGAGAACGAGAGGAGGAGGGAGAAGAGGAGGAGGAGGAAGAGGAAGAGGAAGAGGAAGGAGGAGGAGGAGGAAGAGAAAGAGGAGGAAGAGGAAGATGAAGAGGAAGAGGAAGAGGAGGAGGAGGAGGAGGAGGAGGAGGAAGAGGAAGAAGAAGAAGAAGAAGAAGAAGAAGAAGAAGAAGAAACAAAGCAGGAGAAGAATAAGATGAAGAAAAAGGAGATTGAGGAAGGATCAGAAGCAGAAGGAGGAGGAGAAGATTAAGAATCTGAAGAAGAAGAAGAGGATGGAGGACGAGGCTGGAGACCAGGAATGAGAAAGGAAGAAAGAAGGAAGGTAAGATGAAGGAAGAAGACGCTCTATCACGTTAGAACGTCTGCAAGTTCTCCGCAAAACGACCGCAAGATCTCAGAACCGCAGCAGAACAATTTGCGGGCGATATATTCAGGAATGGGCAGGAGGGAAAGGTGGAGCGAGAATGTTTGTGCTTACCTGCCACCACGATGGTCACCGCGTCACTGAAAATCGAGCAGGATTGGCGCCCGAGTGTCTGCAAGCGATAGCAGCAGCTGTAGTTGGTTTCGCCGGTGGCCGATAGGTTTCGGAGAGTGAAGGAGGCGTGGCTACCCGCCACGGTGGAGTTCCTCTCGGAACGGTAGCGGCCTCCCGCCACGGAATACAAATTAAATTCACTCGTGCGCCAGAACAATGGGGCTTTACAGTAGAGCGTAACGTGATCGCCGATCAGATATGCATGTCTAGACAGCGTCAGCGAAGGCTTGGGCGGCTGATCTGAAAAGCCAAGTTAGACATAGTCATAGGGGTAAATTTTCCCGAACCTGTCGGGAAGAAGGCGGGACTTCCCCTTTCGGTTTTTGACCCGCCTACTTCGACGTCCAGCCAATCCGCGCGATTTTCCCTTGATTGACCTTGTTGAGCCTGCCCAGCAGGCTCAGCAGGCCAATTAAGGGCCACCCGGCAACAGGTGACGTCACAGACTGAAATTTCATCTGTCAAGAGTTCTTGACAGATGAAATATCAGTGTTTCACAGCTGTTTGAAGCTGTCAAACACTGACAGTCTGAGTTCTACCATGAGTCATTCTGCACAGACTCAGTTAGAACTCTTACTGGCACTCAAAGCTGAAGGCTGTCACTTTTCACAGATCGCAGCCGTTCAGCTTTAAGTGCCGGCTGAGTGATGGGCTCCCGACGGCTACAGGAAGAAAGGCTGTGAAGGTAAGTACAGGTAAGTAAAAGTTCTTTACACACTTTAGACACGCCAAACACACTTACCTTTGCACTCATGCACCCATCACTCACCTGAGCGCCGACATCGCGACCCCTCCATCTCCTTCAAGCCGACAGCCCGCCTGCTCTAACCTGGCGTGCTTTGGAGCCGTCGGGAAACCCACACGAAACCCCTCAAAATAGGGATTAGGCTAAAAACTGCCTGTTAACTACCTGCTAACAGGCAATTAATTGGCACTAATCCCTTCCCGTCTGGTTTCGGCAGGTCCCAGTGCGGGGCAGGTACCCGCCGCCCCTGAAACTTACATGGGGCGGGGTTTTGGGCGGGATGTTGTCGGGACCCCCAAATTCGGGATTTCCCCCCCACCCCCCCACACGCCTGAAACCCCGCCTGACGGCTCCACGAAAATCTAGCCCATAGAGTCACAGGGCTCGATTTTGTCAATGGGAAGCTACTGGAGGCGGGACTCCCACTTTTTTGGGTTGTAGTCCCGCCTCCATTGACTTGCGGCGAACCCACGCTATGTTCCCTTGATTGACCTTGTTAAGCCCGCCCAGTAATATCGCCAATGTTTGCAGACGACACAAAGCTGGGTGGGCGTGTGTGCTGTGAGGAGGATGCCGAGGAACTCCAGTACGATTTGGACAGGTTGGGTGATTGGTCAGATGCATGGCAGATGCAGTATAATGTGGATAAATGCGAGGTTATCCACTTTGGTGGCAAAAACAGGAAGGCAGATTATTATCTGAACGGCGATAGATTGAGAAAAGGGGAAGTGCAACGAGACCTGGGTGTCCTTGTGCACCAGTCGCTGAAGGTAAGCATGCAGGTGCAGCAGGCGGTTAAGAAGGCAAATGGTATGTTGGCCATCGTAGCGAGAGGGTTCGAGTACAGGAACAAGGATGTCTTGCTGCAGTTGTACAGGGCCTTGGTGAGACCACATCTTGAGTATTGTGTGCAGTTTTGGTCGCCTTGTCTGAGGAAGGATGTTCTTGCCATGGAGGGAGTGCAGCGAAGATTCACCAGACTGATACCTGGGATGGCAGGAATGACGTATGAAGAGAGATTGGGTACTGCACACAATACTCAAGGTGTGGCCTCACCAAGGCCCTGTACAACTGCAGCAAGACATCCTTGCTCCTGTACTCGAATCCTCTCACTACGAAGGCCAAAATACCATTTGCCTTCTTAACCGCCTGCTGCACCTGCATGCTTACCTTCAGTGACTGGTGCACAAGGACACCCAGGTCTCGTTGCACTTCCCCTTCTCCCAGTCTATTGCCAGTCAGATAATAATCTGCCTTCCTGTTTTTGCCACCAAAGTGGATAACCTCGCATTTATCCACGTTATACTGCATCTGCCATGCTTCTGCCCAATCACCCAACCTGTCCAAATCGTACTGGAGTTTCTCGGCATCCTCCGCACGTTCGACAGAAGCGCCCACCCCAGGTCGTCCCGCGCTTCCCCCACCCCCCAGAAGAAAAATTCCGCCTCGGCCGATGGTCCCACGGACTCACCGATGACGACGACCTTGAGGCTGATGCTGTCACTCGAGTTGTGCAGCTCTCCAGCTCGCCGGGTTTGGTACCAGCACGCGTACGATCCCCCGTCGGCGAGGCTGGCGTTGGCGATGGTGAACGTCACACCGAAGGCGGACTCGGCAGCGCGCTGGGGCAACAGGACCGAGCCTTCTCCCACCTTGCGTAGGTGGAACGTGCTTCCTGTATAGTAACTTTCAGCCGTGCAGCCAATGTCGATGTTGTCCCCTTCAATAAGTATACCAGGTGGTTTTGCCAGGCGGATTGACGGTTGTGTCGGCCTCGCTGAATAATAATTGAAATCGAATAATAGTCGGATTAATAGTGCTACAATTGTACAGGGCCTTGGTGAGACCAAACATGGAGTACTATCCACAGTTTTGGTCTCCTTATCTAAGGAAGGTTATACTTGCCTTGGAGGCGGTGCAACGAAGGTTCACAAAATCATGCTTGACTAATCCACTGGAATTTTTTGAGGATGTAACTGGTAGATTAGGAAACATAGAAACATAGAAGATAGGAGCAGGAGTAGGCCATTCGGCCCTTCGAGCCTGCTCCGCCATTCAACGAGATTATGGCTGATCATCCAAACCCTAGCACCCGGTCCCTACACCGACAGCCATCCCACCCAAGCCCAATCCCCGTAATCCCGTAACCCCACGTATTTAATCCCCCCTAACACTAAGGGCCAATTTTTTTTTTATCATGGCCAATCAACCTAACCCGCACATCTTTGGACTGTGGGAGGAAACCGGAGCACCCGGAGGAAACCCATGCAAACACGGGGAGAATGTGCAAACTCCACACAGTCACCCGAGGCCGGATTTGAACCCGGGTCCCTGGCGCTGTGAGGCAACAGTGCTAACCACTATGCCACCATGCTGCATAAGGGAGAACCAGTGGATGCAGTGTATTTGGACTTTCTAAAGGCTATCTATAAGGTCCCGCATAAGAGACTAGCATGTAAAGTTAAGGCACACGGGATTGGGGGTAAGGTACTGACTTGGATAGAGAACTGGTTGGCAGACAGGAAGCAAAGAGTTGGAATAAACGGGTCTTTTTCCGAGCGGAAGGCAACGACTAGTGGGGTACATACTCACACACACACTCAACACCCACACAGACACTCACACATGCACTCACAGACACTCTCACTCACACTCACAGACTCACGCACACACTCACACACACTCACACTCACACTCACATTCAGATACACACACACTCATACACAGACACACTCACACACAGTCACACTCTCACACACACTCACACACACAGTCATACGCTCACTCACACACTCATCACATACTCTCACACATACACACTCACAAACACACACACTCATCACATACTCTCACACACACACACACACTCACACACTCTCACACACAGTCACACACTCTCACACACATGTGCACGGGCTGAAACAACCCATCCATCTCAATAGACGCAGACTGCCTTTAGCATAAATTGAGATAATCAGTTGGAAAGCAAAAAAAAAATTGTAGCCAGGCAAAAATTAGAGCTGGAATCAGAATACGAGATCTGAGAGGTGATACCAGTCAAGTTAGATGCAAAAGGCTGGGTCTCTGAGGGGCTGCAACGGAATTGAATGCCAGGGGCTGCACGTAACGGGGAGCTGATCAGATATATCAAGACCGATGTAATTCGACGCGTCCTCTGCTATTGACTCACTGGTGCAATTAACGAGAGCGTACTGGTTGCGCGGGCAGTAGAAATGTGCGGACTCCGTGCTCAGAGAACACCGCCACAGCAAGGTTTCCGTCCCGGCGCAGCGGGCGCCGCTCAGCAGTATCGGCGTACTCCCTCTCCGGATGTCCCAAGGGCGGCTCGGCGGGCTGGAGAAGCCGCAGCCCAGGTGCCGGCAGACGACCTCGCCGACGGCCGGATTCCAGCTTCGGCGGCACACCGCGCCCCACTGCCGGTTGTAGAAAACCTCCACCGCCCCGACGCACGGGTTCTCCGCGCCGGTCAGCCTCAGCTGGACATCACCTGCAAACGGAAAAAGACCCCGTTAGGCAGTGACCGGAACTTGAGTTTACACATCGTGGGTTAATGTAGGAATACCGTCCCAGGGCACTTCACCTGAGCATTATCGAACCTTGGTTGGACCACACTTGGAGCATTGTGCACAGTTCTGGTCTCCATATACCTTAGTTAGACTATACTTGGAGCACTGTGCACAGTTCTGGTCTCCATATACCTTGGTTAGACCACACTTGGAGCACTGTGCACAGTCCCAGTCTCCATATACCTCGGTTAGACCACACTTGGAGCACTGTGCACAGTTCTGGTCTCCATATACCTTGGTTAGACCACACTTGCAGCACTGTGCACAGTTCTGGTCTCCATATACCTAAGTTAGACCACACTTGGAGCACTGTGCACAGTTCTGGTCTCCATATACCTTGGTTAGACCACACTTGGAGCACTGTGCACAGTTCTGGTCTCCATATACCTTGGTTAGACTACACTTGGAGCACTGTGCACAGTTCTGGTCTCCATATACATTGGTTAGATCACACTTGGAGCACTGTCCACAGTTCCGGTCTCCATATACCTTGGTTAGACCACACTTGGAGCACTGTGCACAGTTCTGGTCTCCATATACCTTGGTTGGACCACACTTGGAGCACTGTGCACAGTTCTGGTCTCCATATACCTTGGTTAGACCACACTTGGAGCACTGTGCACAGTTCTGGTCTCCATATACCTTGGTTAGACTACACTTGGAGCACTGTGCACAGTTCTGTTCTCCATATGCCTTGGTTAGACTACACTTGGAGCACTGTGCACAGTTCTGGTCTCCATATACCTTGGTTAGACAACACTTGCAGCACTGTGCACAGTTCTGGTCTCCATATACCTTAGTTAGACTACACTTGGAGCACTGTGCACAGCTCTGGTCTCCATATACCTTGGTTAGACCACACTTGGAGCACTGTGCACAGTTCTGGTCTCCATATACCTTAGTTAGACTACACTTGGAGCACTGTGCACAGTTCTGGTCTCCATATACCTTGGTTAGACCACACTTGCAGCACTGTGCACAGTTCTGGTCTCCATATACCTTGGTTAGATCACACTTGGAGCACTGTGCACAGTTCTGGTCTCCATATACATTGGTTAGGCCAAACTTGGACCATTGTGCACAGTTCTGGTCACCATATACCTTGGTTAGACCACACTTGGAGCACTGTGCACAGTCCTGGTCTCCATATCCCTTGGTTAGACCACACTTGGAGCACTGTGCACAGTTCTGGTCTCCATATCCCTTGGTTAGACCACACCTGGAGCACTGTGCACAGCTCTGGTCTCTATATACCTTGGTTAGGCCACATTTGCAACACTGTGCACAGTTCTGGTCCCCACATACCTTGCTTAGACCACACTTGGAGCACTGTGCACAGTCCTGGTCTCCATATACTTTTATTAGACCGCATTAGGAGCATTGTGCACAGTTCTGGTCTCCATATCCCTTGGTTAGACCACACATGGAGCACTGTGTACAGTTCTGGTCTCCATAACCCTTGGTTAGACCACACTTGGAGCACTGGGCACAGTTCTGGTCTCCATATATCTTGGATAGACCACACTTGGAGCACTGTGCACAGTCCTGGTCTCCATATAGCTTTATTAGACCACACTAGGAGCATTGTGCACAGTTCTGGTCCCCAGAAACCTTGGTTAGGCCACACTTGGAGCGCTGTGCACAGTTCTGGTCTCCGTATACCATGGTTAGACCACACCTGGAGCACTGTGCACAGTTCTGGTCTCCATATCCCTTGGTTAGACCACACTTGGAGCACTGTGCACAGTTCTGGTGTCCATAACCCTTGGTTAGACCGCACTTGGAGCACTGTGCACAGTACTGGTCTCCATATCCCTTGGTTAGACCACACTTGGAGCACTGTGTACAGTTCTGGTCTCCATATACCTTGGTTAGACCACACTTGGTGCACTGTGCACAGTTCTGGCCTCCATATCCCTTGGTTAGACCACACTTGGAGCACTGCGCACAGTTCTGATCTCCATATAACTTGGTTAGACCACACTTGGAGCACTGGGCACAGTTCCGGTCTCCATATACCTTGGTTAGACAACACTTGGAGCACTGTGCACAGTCCTGGTCTCCATATACCTTCGTTAGACCACACTTGGAGCACTGTGCACAGTTCTGGTCTCCATATACATTGGTTAGATCACACTTGGAGCACTGTGCACAGTTCTGGTGTCCATATACATTGGTTAGACCACACTTGGAGCACTGTGCACAGTCCTGGTCTCCATATACCTTAGTTAGACTACACTTGGAGCATTGTGCACTGTTCTGGTCTCCATATACCTTGGTTAGACCACACTTGGAGCACTGTGCACAGTCCTGGTCTCCATATACCTTGGTTAGACTACACTTGGAGCACTGTGCACAGTTCTGGCCTCCATATACCTTGGTTAGACCACACTTGGACCAATGTGCACAGTTCTGGTCTCCATATACATTGGTTACGCCAAACTTGGACCAATGTGCACAGTTCTGGTCTCCATATACCTTGGTTAGACCACACTTGGAGCACTGTGCACAGTCCTGGTCTCCATATCCCTTGGTTAGACCACACCTGGAGCACTGTGCACAGTTCTGGTCTCCATATACATTGGTTAGACCACACTTGGAGCACTGTGCACAGTTCTGGTCTCCATATACATTGGTTAGACCACACCTGGAGCACTGTGCACAGTTTAGGTCTGCATACACCTTGGTTAGACCACACTTGGAGCACTGTGCACAGTTCTGGTCTCCATATCCCTTGGTTAGACCACACTTGGAGCACTGTGCACAGTTCTGGTCTCTATATACCTTGGTTAGGCCACATTTGCAGCACTGTGCACAGCTCTGGTCCCCACATACCTTGGTTAGACCACACTTGGAGCACTGTGCACAGTCCTGGTCTCCATATACCTTTATTAGACCGCATTAGGAGCATTGTGCACAGTTCTGGTCTCCATATCCCTTGGTTAGACCACACTTGGAGCACTGTGTACAGTTCTGGTCTCCATAACCCTTGGTTAGACCACACTTGGAGCACTGGGCACAGTTCTGGTCTCCATATACCTTGGATAGACCACACTTGGAGCACTGTGCACAGTCCTGGTCTCCATATAGCATTATTAGACCACACAGGGAGCATTGTGCACAGTTCTGGTCCCCAGAAACCTAGGTTAGGCCACACTTGGAGCGCTGTGCACAGTTCTGGTCTCCATATCCCTTGGTTAGACCACACTTGGAGCACTGTGCACAGTTCTGGTCTCCATAACCCTTGGTTAGACCACACCTGGAGCACTGTGCACAGTTCTGGTCTCCATATCCCTTGGTTAGACCACACTTGGAGCACTGTGTACAGTTCTGGTCTCCATATACCTTGGTTAGACCACACTTGGTGCACTGTGCACAGTTCTGGTCTCCATATACCTTGGTTAGACCACACTTGGAGCACTGCGCACAGTTCTGATCTCCATATAACTTGGTTAGACCACACTTGGAGCACTGGGCACAGTTCCGGTCTCCATATACCTTGGTTAGACAACACTTGGAGCATTGTGCACAGTCCTGGTCTCCATATACATTTATTAGACAACATTAGGAGCATTGTGCAAAGTTCTGGTCTCCATATCCTTTGGTTAGACCACACTTGGAGCACTGTGTACAGTTCTGGTCTCCATAACCCTTGGTTAGACCACACTTGGAGCATTGTGCACAGTTCTGGTCCCCGTAAACCTTGGTTAGACCACACTTGGAGCATTGTGCACAGTTCTGGTCTCCATATCCCTTGGTTAGACCACACTTGGAGCACTGTGCACAGTTCTGATCTCCTTATAACTTGGTTAGGCCATACTTGGAGCACTGTATACAGTTCTGGTCTCCATATACCTTGGTTAGACCACACTTGGAGCACCGTGCACAGTTCTGGTCTCCATAGCCCTTGGTTAGACCACACTTGGAGCACTGTGCACAGTTCTGGTCTCCATATCCCTTGGTTAGACCACACTTGGAGCACTGTGTACAGTTCTGGTCTCCATATACCTTGGTTAGACCACACTTGGTGCACTGTGCACAGTTCTGGTCTCCATATCCCTTGGTTAGACCACACTTGGAGCACTGTGTACAGTTCTGATCTCCATATAACTTGGTTAGACCACACTTGGAGCACTGGGCACAGTTCCGGTCTCCATATACCTTGGTTAGACAACACTTGGAGCACTGTGCACAGTCCTGGTCTCCATATACCTTGGTTAGACCACACTTGGAGCACTGTGCACTGTCCTGGTCTCTATATACCTTCGTTAGACCACACTTGGAGCACTGTGCACAGTTCTGGTCTCCATATACATTGGTTAGATCACACTTGGAGCACTGTGCACAGTTCTGGTGTCCATATACATTGGTTAGACCACACTTGGAGCACTGTGCACAGTCCTGGTCTCCATATACCTTAGTGAGACTACACTTGGAGCACTGTGCACTGTTCTGGTCTCCATATACCTTGGTTAGACCACACTTGGAGCACTGTGCAAAGTCCTGGTCTCCATAAACCTTGGTTAGACTACACTTGGAGCACTGTGCACAGTTCTGGTCTCCATATACATTGGTTAGACCACACTTGGAGCACTGTGCACAGTTCTGGTCTCCATATACATTGGTTAGGCCAAACTTGGACCAATGTGCACAGTTCTGGTCTCCATATACCTTGGTTAGACCACACTTGGAGCACTGTGCACAGTCCTGGTCTCCATATCCCTTGGTTAGACCACACCTGGAGCACTGTGCACAGTTCTGGTCTCCATATACATTGGTTGGACCACACTTGGAGCACTGTGCACAGTTCTGGTCTCCATATACATTGGTTAGACCACACCTGGAGCACTGTGCACAGTTTAGGTCTCCATATACCTTGGTTAGACCACACTTGGAGCACTGTGCACAGTTCTGGTCTCCATATCCCTTGGTTAGACCACACCTGGAGCACTGTGCACAGTTCTGGTCTCTATATACCTTGGTTAGGCCACATTTGCAGCACTGTGCACAGTTCTGGTCCCCACATACCTTGGTTAGACCACACTTGGAGCACTGTGCACAGTCCTGGTCTCCATATACCTTTATTAGACCGCATTAGGAGCATTGTGCACAGTTCTGGTCACCATATCCCTTGGTTGGACCACACTTGGAGCACTGTGTACAGTTCTGGTCTCCATAACCCTTGGTTAGACCACACTTGGAGCACTGGGCACAGTTCTGGTCTCCATATACCTTGGATAGACCACACTTGGAGCACTGTGCACAGTCCTGGTCTCCATATAGCTTTATTAGACCACACTAGGAGCATTGTGCACAGTTCTGGTCCCCAGAAACCTTGGTTAGGCCACACTTGGAGCGCTGTGCACAGTTCTGGTCTCCGTATACCATGGTTAGACCACACCTGGAGCACTGTGCACAGTTCTGGTCTCCATATCCCTTGGTTAGACCACACTTGGAGCACTGTGCACAGTTCTGGTCTCCATAACCCTTGGTTAGACCACACTTGGAGCACTGTGCACAGTTCTGGTCTCCATATCCCTTGGTTAGACCACACTTGGAGCACTGTGTAGAGTTCTGGTCTCCATATACCTTGGTTAGACCACACTTGGTGCACTGTGCACAGTTCTGGTCTCCATATCCCTTGGTTAGACCACACTTGGAGCACTGCGCACAGTTCTGATCTCCATATAACTTGGTTGGACAACACTTGGAGCACTGTGCACAGTCCTGGTCTCCATATACATTTATTAGACAACATTAGGAGCATTGTGCAAAGTTCTGGTCTCCATATCCCTTGGTTAGACCACACTTGGAGCACTGTGTACAGTTCTGGTCTCCATAACCCTTGGTTAGACCACACTTGGAGCATTGTGCACAGTTCTGGTCCCCGTAAACCTTGGTTAGACCACACTTGGAGCACTGTGTACAGTTCTGGTCTCCATATACCTTGGTTAGACAGCACTTGGAGCACTGTGCACAGTCCTGCTCTCTATATACCTTGGTTAGACCACATTTGGAGCACTGTGCACAGTTCTGGTCTCCATATGCCTTGGTTAGACCACGCTTGGAGCACTCTGCACAGTTCTGGTCTCCATATACCTTGGCTAGACCACACTTGGAGCACTGTGCACAGTCCTGGTCTCTATATACCTTGGTTCGACCACACTTGCAGCACTGTGCACAGTTCTGGTCTCCATAACCCTTGATTAGACCACACTTGGAGCACTGGGCACAGTTCCGGTCTCCATATACCTTGGTTAGACCACACTTGGAGCACTGCGCACAGTTCTGGTCTCCATAACCCTTGGTTAGACCACATTTGGAGCACTGTGTACAGTTCTGGTCTCCATATAACTTGGTTAGACCACACTTGGAGCACTGGGCACAGTTCCGGTCTCCATATACCTTGGTTAGACCACACTTGGAGCACTGTGCACAGTCCTGGTCTCCATATACCTTTATTAGACCACATTAGGAGCATTGTGCACAGTTCTGGTCTCCATATCCCTTGGTTAGGCCACACTTGGAGCACTGTGTACAGTTCTGGTCTCCATATACATTTATTAGACCACATTTGGAGCATTGTGCACAGTTCTGGTCTCCATATCCCTTGGTTAGACCACACTTGGAGCACTGTGTACAGTTCTGGTCTCCATATACCTGTGTTAGACCACACTTGGAGCATTGTGCAGAGTTTTGGCCTCCATATATCTTGGTTAGACCACACTTGGAGCACTGCGCACAGTTCTGATCTCCATATAACTTGGTTAGACCACACTTGGAGCACTGGGCACAGTTCCGGTCTCCATATACCTTGGTTAGACAACACTTGGAGCACTGTGCACAGTCCTGGTCTCCATATACCTTCGTTAGACCACACTTGGAGCACTGTGCACAGTTCTGGTCTCCATATACATTGGTTAGATCACACTTGGAGCACTGTGCACAGTTCTGGTGTCCATATACATTGGTTAGACCACACTTGGAGCACTGTGCACAGTCCTGGTCTCCATATACCTTAGTTAGACTACACTTGGAGCATTGTGCACTGTTCTGGTCTCCATATACCTTGGTTAGACCACACTTGGAGCACTGTGCACAGTCCTGGTCTCCATATACCTTGGTTAGACTACACTTGGAGCACTGTGCACAGTTCTGGCCTCCATATACCTTGGTTAGACCACACTTGGACCAATGTGCACAGTTCTGGTCTCCATATACATTGGTTACGCCAAACTTGGACCAATGTGCACAGTTCTGGTCTCCATATACCTTGGTTAGACCACACTTGGAGCACTGTGCACAGTCCTGGTCTCCATATCCCTTGGTTAGACCACACCTGGAGCACTGTGCACAGTTCTGGTCTCCATATACATTGGTTAGACCACACTTGGAGCACTGTGCACAGTTCTGTTCTCCATATACATTGGTTAGACCACACCTGGAGCACTGTGCACAGTTTAGGTCTGCATATACCTTGGTTAGACCACACTTGGAGCACTGTGCACAGTTCTGGTCTCCATATCCCTTGGTTAGACCACACTTGGAGCACTGTGCACAGTTCTGGTCTCTATATACCTTGGTTAGGCCACATTTGCAGCACTGTGCACAGCTCTGGTCCCCACATACCTTGGTTAGACCACACTTGGAGCACTGTGCACAGTCCTGGTCTCCATATACCTTTATTAGACCGCATTAGGAGCATTGTGCACAGTTCTGGTCTCCATATCCCTTGGTTAGACCACACTTGGAGCACTGTGTACAGTTCTGGTCTCCATAACCCTTGGTTAGACCACACTTGGAGCACTGGGCACAGTTCTGGTCTCCATATACCTTGGATAGACCACACTTGGAGCACTGTGCACAGTCCTGGTCTCCATATAGCATTATTAGACCACACAGGGAGCATTGTGCACAGTTCTGGTCCCCAGAAACCTAGGTTAGGCCACACTTGGAGCGCTGTGCACAGTTCTGGTCTCCATATCCCTTGGTTAGACCACACTTGGAGCACTGTGCACAGTTCTGGTCTCCATAACCCTTGGTTAGACCACACCTGGAGCACTGTGCACAGTTCTGGTCTCCATATCCCTTGGTTAGACCACACTTGGAGCACTGTGTACAGTTCTGGTCTCCATATACCTTGGTTAGACCACACTTGGTGCACTGTGCACAGTTCTGGTCTCCATATCCCTTGGTTAGACCACACTTGGAGCACTGCGCACAGTTCTGATCTCCATATAACTTGGTTAGACCACACTTGGAGCACTGGGCACAGTTCCGGTCTCCATATACCTTGGTTAGACAACACTTGGAGCATTGTGCACAGTCCTGGTCTCCATATACATTTATTAGACAACATTAGGAGCATTGTGCAAAGTTCTGGTCTCCATATCCTTTGGTTAGACCACACTTGGAGCACTGTGTACAGTTCTGGTCTCCATAACCCTTGGTTAGACCACACTTGGAGCATTGTGCACAGTTCTGGTCCCCGTAAACCTTGGTTAGACCACACTTGGAGCATTGTGCACAGTTCTGGTCTCCATATCCCTTGGTTAGACCACACTTGGAGCACTGTGCACAGTTCTGATCTCCTTATAACTTGGTTAGGCCATACTTGGAGCACTGTATACAGTTCTGGTCTCCATATACCTTGGTTAGACCACACTTGGAGCACCGTGCACAGTTCTGGTCTCCATAGCCCTTGGTTAGACCACACTTGGAGCACTGTGCACAGTTCTGGTCTCCATATCCCTTGGTTAGACCACACTTGCAGCACTGTGTACAGTTCTGGTCTCCATATACCTTGGTTAGACCACACTTGGTGCACTGTGCACAGTTCTGGTCTCCATATCCCTTGGTTAGACCACACTTGGAGCACTGCGTACAGTTCTGATCTCCATATAACTTGGTTAGACCACACTTGGAGCACTGGGCACAGTTCCGGTCTCCATATACCTTGGTTAGACAACACTTGGAGCACTGTGCACAGTCCTGGTCTCCATATACCTTGGTTAGACCACACTTGGAGCACTGTGCACAGTCCTGGTCTCTATATACCTTCGTTAGACCACACTTGGAGCACTGTGCACAGTTCTGGTCTCCATATACATTGGTTAGATCACACTTGGAGCACTGTGCACAGTTCTGGTGTCCATATACATTGGTTAGACCACACTTGGAGCACTGTGCACAGTCCTGGTCTCCATATACCTTAGTGAGACTACACTTGGAGCACTGTGCACTGTTCTGGTCTCCATATACCTTGGTTAGACCACACTTGGAGCACTGTGCAAAGTCCTGGTCTCCATAAACCTTGGTTAGACTACACTTGTAGCACTGTGCACAGTTCTGGTCTCCATATACATTGGTTAGACCACACTTGGAGCACTGTGCACAGTTCTGGTCTCCATATACATTGGTTAGGCCAAACTTGGACCAATGTGCACAGTTCTGGTCTCCATATACCTTGGTTAGACCACACTTGGAGCACTGTGCACAGTCCTGGTCTCCATATCCCTTGGTTAGACCACACCTGGAGCACTGTGCACAGTTCTGGTCTCCATATACATTGGTTAGACCACACCTGGAGCACTGTGCACAGTTTAGGTCTCCATATACCTTGTTTAGACCACACTTGGAGCACTGTGCACAGTCCTGGTCTCCATATCCCTTGGTTAGACCACACCTGGAGCACTGTGCACAGTTCTGGTCTCCATATACATTGGTTGGACCACACTTGGAGCACTGTGCACAGTTCTGGTCTCCATATACATTGGTTAGACCACACCTGGAGCACTGTGCACAGTTTAGGTCTCCATATACCTTGGTTAGACCACACTTGGAGCACTGTGCACAGTTCTGGTCTCCATATCCCTTGGTTAGACCACACCTGGAGCACTGTGCACAGTTCTGGTCTCTATATACCTTGGTTAGGCCACATTTGCAGCACTGTGCACAGTTCTGGTCCCCACATACCTTGGTTAGACCACACTTGGAGCACTGTGCACAGTCCTGGTCTCCATATACCTTTATTAGACCGCATTAGGAGCATTGTGCACAGTTCTGGTCACCATATCCCTTGGTTGGACCACACTTGGAGCACTGTGTACAGTTCTGGTCTCCATAACCCTTGGTTAGACCACACTTGGAGCACTGGGCACAGTTCTGGTCTCCATATACCTTGGATAGACCACACTTGGAGCACTGTGCACAGTCCTGGTCTCCATATAGCTTTATTAGACCACACTAGGAGCATTGTGCACAGTTCTGGTCTCCATATCCCTTGGTTAGACCACACTTGGAGCACTGTGCACAGTTCTGGTCTCCATATCCCTTGGTTAGACCACACTTGGAGCACTGTGTAGAGTTCTGGTCTCCATATACCTTGGTTAGACCACACTTGGTGCACTGTGCACAGTTCTGGTCTCCATATCCCTTGGTTAGACCACACTTGGAGCACTGCGCACAGTTCTGATCTCCATATAACTTGGTTAGACCACACTTGGAGCACTGGGCACAGTTCTGGTCTCCATATACCTTGGTTAGACAACACTTGGAGCACTGTGCACAGTCCTGGTCTCCATATACATTTATTAGACAACATTAGGAGCATTGTGCAAAGTTCTGGTCTCCATATCCCTTGGTTAGACCACACTTGGAGCACTGTGTACAGTTCTGGTCTCCATAACCCTTGGTTAGACCACACTTGGAGCATTGTGCACAGTTCTGGTCCCCGTAAACCTTGGTTAGACCACACTTGGAGCACTGTGTACAGTTCTGGTCTCCATATACCTTGGTTAGACAGCACTTGGAGCACTGTGCACAGTCCTGGTCTCTATATACCTTGGTTAGACCACATTTGGAGCACTGTGCACAGTTCTGGTCTCCATATGTCTTGGTTAGACCACGCTTGGAGCACTCTGCACAGTTCTGGTCTCCATATACCTTGGTTAGACCACACTTGGAGCACTGTGCACAGTCCTGGTCTCTATATACCTTGGTTCGACCACACTTGGAGCACTGTGCACAGTTCTGGTCTCCATAACCCTTGATTAGACCACACTTGGAGCACTGGGCACAGTTCCGGTCTCCATATACCTTGGTTAGACCACACTTGGAGCACTGCGCACAGTTCTGGTCTCCATAACCCTTGGTTAGACCACATTTGGAGCACTGTGTACATTTCTGGTCTCCATATAACTTGGTTAGACCACACTTGGAGCACTGGGCACAGTTCCGGTCTCCATATACCTTGGTTAGACCACACTTGGAGCACTGTGCACAGTCCTGGTCTCCATATACCTTTATTAGACCACATTAGGAGCATTGTGCACAGTTCTGGTCTCCATATCCCTTGGTTAGGCCACACTTGGAGCACTGTGTACAGTTCTGGTCTCCATATACATTTATTAGACCACATTTGGAGCATTGTGCACAGTTCTGGTCTCCATATCCCTTGGTTAGACCACACTTGGAGCACTGTGTACAGTTCTGGTCTCCATATACCTGTGTTAGACCACACTTGGAGCATTGTGCAGAGTTTTGGCCTCCATATATCTTGGTTAGACCACACTTGGAGCACTGTGCACAGTTCTGGTCACCATATACATTGGTTAGCCCACACTTGGAGCACTGTGCACAGTTCTGGTCTCCATATACGTTGGTTAGACCACGCTTGGAGCACTGTGCACAGTTCTGGTCTCCATATACCTTAGTTACACCGCACTTGGAACACTGTGCACAGTTCTGGTCTCCATATACCTTGGTTAGACCACACTTGGAGCACTGTGCACAGTTCTGGTCTCCATATTATAAAAAGGATATTGAGGCACTGGAGAAGGTGCAAAAAAGATTTAGAAGAATGATGCCAGAAAGTATACTCAGCCTTCGCACTATGCTCATCAAATGAAGACAACACATACAACTGCTAGCTTTGCGCTTCATAAAGCAACCACTGTTGAACGATAATCCCAAACATGTTCTAGCCATCTCCCTTGCTCTTTCTCTCTCTAGGACAGTTCGCTCATATTGAAATTGTAACATCTCCCTCTCTCGGTATCTATCTCTTTCTCTCTCTGCCTCTTTACCTCTCTATTGCTCCTTGTCTCTCTCTCTCTCTATCACTGTCTGTCTCTTTGTCTCTCTGTGCTTCTCCATCTCTCTCTGTCTGTTTGTCACACCAGTTCTGTCTCTCTCTATCTATGTCTCTCTGACTGTATCTCTGTGTGTCTCTCTCTGTCGCTCTACATAGAAACATAGAAGATAGGAGCAGGAGTAGGCCATTCGGCCCCTCGAGCCTGCTCCGCCATTCAATGAGATCATGGCTGATCATCCAAATTCAGTACCCTGTCCCTGCTTTCTCCCCATAGCCCTTGATCCCTTTAGCCTTAAGAAATATATCCAACTCCTTCTTGAATATATTTAATGAATTGGCCTCTACTGCCTTCTGTGGTAGAGAATTTCACAGGTTCACCACTCTCTGGATGAATAAATTCCTCCTCATCTCTGTCCTAAATGGCTTACCCCTTATCCTTAGACTGTGACCCCTGGTTCTGGACTCCCCGACCATCAGAAACATCCTTCCTGCATCTAGTACGTCCAGACCTGACAGAATTTTATAAGTTTCGATGAGATCCCCTCTCAATCTTCTAAACTCCAGTGAGTATAAGCCCAATTGACACAATTTCTCCTCGTACGTCATTCCTGCCATCCCAGGTATCAGCCTGGTGAATCTTCGTTGCACTCCCTCCGTGGCAAGAACGTCCTTCCTCAGGTAAGGCGACCAAAACTGCACACAATACTCAAGGTGTGGTCTCACCAAGGCCCTGTACAACTGCAGCAAGACATCCTTGTTCTTGTACTCGAACCCTCTTGCTACGAAGGCCAACATACCATTTGCCTTCTTAACTGCCTGCTGCACCTGCATGCTTACCTTCAGCGACTGGTGCACAAGAACACCCAGGTCTCTTTGCACTTCCCCTTCTCCCAATCTATTGCCATTCAGATAATAATCTGCCTTCCTGTTTTTGCCACCAAAGTGGATAACCTCACATTTATCCACATTATACTGCATCTGCCATGTTTCTGCCCAATCACCCAACCTGTCCAAATCGTACTGGAGTTTCATGACATCCTCCTCACCGCACACACGCCCACCCAGCTTTGTGTCGTCTGCAAATTTGGAGATATTACATCCAATTCCCTCGTCCAGATCATTAATATATATTGTGAACAGCTGGGGTCCGAGCACCGATCCCTGCGGTACCCCACTAGTCACTGCCTGCCACTCGGAAAATGACCCATTTATTTCTGTCTCATTCTCTCTCCCTGTCTCTCTATGTTTCTCTATCTATATGTTTCTCTGTCTCTCTCTCGCTCTCTTTCCCTCTCTCTTTGTTCCTTGTTCCTCCATCTTTCTCTGTCTCTGTCTCTCTAGCTCTTTTGTCTGTCTCTCTCTCGATCTCTCCCTGACTCTCTCTGACTGTCCCTCCATGTTTTTGGTCTCCTTCTCTCTCTGTCTCTGTCTCTGTCTCTCTCTCTCTTTCTCTCTCTGTATATATCTCACTCTCCCTCTCTCTCTCCCTGTCTCTCTCTGTTTCTCTATCTCTCTAGCTCTTTGTCTCTCTCTCAATCTCTCCCTGACTCTCTCTGACTGTCCCTGAATGTTTTTGGTCTCCTTCACTCTCTGTCTCTGTCTCTCTCTCGCTCTGTCTTTCTCTCTCTCTCGCTCTGTCTTTCTCTCTCTCCCCATCACTCTCCTTCTCTCTCTCCCTGACTCTCTTCTGTCTCTCACTCTCTTTGGCGCTCTGCCTCTTTCTCTGACTCTCTGTCTCCCCATTGTCTCTCTATGACTCTCTCTCTCCCTCACTCAGACCTTCGCTCTCTGTCTCTGCCTCGACATCTACCCGCCTCCCACCCTCCCTCTGTCTGTTCCCCTCTCTGCGGGAAATTCCAACTTTCACAAATTCCAACTGTTTACACATCGAGGTTAATGTAGTAAGACCATCTCAGGGCACTTCACCTGAGTGTTATCGAACCTTGGTCAGACCACACTTGAAGCACTGTGCACAGTTCTGGTCTCCATATACCTTGGTTAGACCACACTTGGAGCACTGTGCACAGTTCTGGTCTCCATATACCTTGGTTAGATCACACTTGGGGCACTGTGCACAGTCCTGGTCTCCATATCCCTTGGTTAGACCGCACTTGGAGCACTGTGCACAGTTCTGGTCTCCGTATACCTTGGTTAGACCACACTTGGAGCACTGTGCACAGTTCTGGTCTCCATATACCTGGGTTAGACCACACTTGGAGCACTGTGCACAGTCCTGGTCTCCATATACCTTGGTTAGATCACACTTGGAGCACTGTGCACAGTTCTGGTCTCCGTATACCTTGGTTAGACCAGACTTGGAGCACTGTGCACAGTCCTGGTCTCCGTATACCTTGGTTAGACCACACTTGGAGCACTGTGCACAGTTCTGGTCTCCATATACATTGGTTAGGCCACACTTGGAGCACTGTGCACAGTTCTGGTCTCCATATATCTTGGTTAGACTACACTTGGAGCACTGTGCACAGTTCTGGTCTCCATATACCTTGGTTAGACCACACTTGGAGCACTGTGCACAGTTCTGGTCTCCATATATCTTGGTTAGACTACACTTGGAGCACTGTGCACAGTTCTGGTCTCCATGTACCTTGGTTAGACCACACTTGGAGCACTGTGCACAGTTCTGGTCTCCATATATCTTGGTTAGACCACACTTGGAGCACTGTGCACAGTTCTGGTCTCCATATACCTTGGTTAGATCACACTTGGAGCACTGTGCACAGTTCTGGTCTCCATATACCTCGGTTAGACCGCACTTGGAGCACTGTGCACAGTTCTGGTCTCCATATACCTCGGTTAGACCGCACTTCAGCGAGAGTGCAGAGCATACACTGCACAGTCCCTCACCCCGTATGTCTATTCTCACGGGTTCGCTGGGTTCGGAGTTGTAACTCTGTCCCATCCGCACGGTTTCATACTGGCATGTGTAGTTCCCCGCGTTGGTTTGGTTGAGATTGTCAATATCGAAGCACACAGAATGAACTCTTGGAGAAGAAGCCTTGGATGCGATGTGCTTTTCCACGCCGGCTTTGTACAAGTAAAAGGTGCTGCCTTCAAACGTACTGGGCGCCGTGCACGTCAGTTCGATCTTCTGCTGAAATAGCGTAGAAGGACTCGATGCAAGCATTCGCGGCTTTGGTGCTTTATCTGAGAATATGATTGCACAACATATCAAACTGAGCCGCTTCCATTTATACAGAGCCTTAAAGTAGGAAATCACCTCGGCAGACAGATTTGACACCGAACTACATAAAACTGCACACAGTTTTGGTCTCCTTATTTAAGGAAGGATATACTTGCATTGGAGGCAGTTCAGAGAAGGTTCACGAGGTTGATTCCGGAGATGAAGGGGTTGACGTATGAGGAAAGGTTGAGCAGGTTGGGCCTATACTCATTGGAGTTCAGAAGAATGAGAGGGGATCTTATTGAAACACATAGGAGTCTGAGGGGGCTCGACAGGGTAGATGCAGAGAGGATGTTTCCCCTCGTGGGGAAATCTAGAACTCGGGGGCATAGTTTCAGAATAAGGGGTCGCCCATTTAAGACTGAGATGAGGAGGAATTTCTTCTCTCAGAGGGTCGTAAATCTGTGGAATTCTCTTCCCCAGACAGCTGTGGAGGCGGAGTCCTTGAATATATTCAAGGCGGAGAGCGACAGGTTTTTGAAAAACAGGGGAGTCAAGGGTTCGCTAGAGTTTAGAAGAATGAGAGGGGATCTCATTGTAACTTATAAAATTCTGGCAGGACTGGACAGGACTAGATGCAGGAAGGATGTTCCTGATGGTCGGGGAGTCCAGAACCAGGGGTCACAGTCTAAGGATAAGGGGTAAGCCATTTAGGACTGAGATGAGGAGGAATTTCTTCACCCAGAGAGTGGTGAACCTGTGGAATTCTCTACCACAGAAGGCAGTAGAGGCCAATTCATTAAATATATTTAAGAAGGAGTTAGATATATTTCTTGAGGCTAAAGGGGATCAAGGGATATGGGGTGAAAGCAGAGACAGGGTACTGAATTTGGGTGATCAGCCATGATCTCATTGAATGGCGGAGCAGGCTTGAGGGGCCGAATGGCCTACTCCTGCTCCTATCTTCTATGTTTCTATTATCTCATTGAATGGCGGAGCAGGCTCGAGGGGCCGAATGGCCGACTCCTGCTCCTATCTTCTATGTTTCTATGTTTCTATGATCTCATTGAATGGCGGAGCAGGCTCGAGGGGCCGAATGGTATAGTCCTGCTCCTATTTCTTATGTTCTCAAAGAATGTTCCACATATCCCACAAAAAGTCAAGCAGAGCTCGGACTTTACGGGTTCCCATTGCAACACCTCTTATTCGGAGGAAGTGAGTGGAGTCAAAGCAGAAGCCGTTCGATGTGAGAACAAGTTCAGCCAGGCGGCGGAGGGTGGTGGTGGAATGGGGGCTGGCTGGGCCTCTGCTCAAGGAAGATGCGGAGCGCCCTCGGGCCGTCCTGGTGGGGGATGGAGGTGTAGAGGGATCGGACGGTCCATGGAACTGCAGTGGGGAAAGAGTTAAACTGACATCGCTGGCAGCCTCACTGAATGGTCTGAGGAAGACAGGGACCAACATGAAAGATCACATCCAAAACGAGGCGGTCAAGATAAGCTGACCTTTGAAAGCTGAACAAACTCAATTAAATGTAGACAGGGTGATGTCAGAAAACTACTAGGCACTTGGTCTGAGTATTAAACAAGGCTTTAATCAACTGTTTTACAACATGGAGATCTTGTTGTGTCCTTCACTAGTTCCTGTAAAAGAATGTCCTGAGCAAGCTGGGCCCGTGCCCGAATATTTATACTCGTCCCTGGACAGCGCCACCAGCAGGCCGCCCAGTGTTATTACATCAGTCATTTTCAGACGAATGACAAGATTCATGTCACAGGGCGTCTAGCATTTCAGCTGCCTGTAAAAACTTTATCATCTAGGTCGCATTCCAAGGTATCTTTTAATCAGCATTCAGCAGTTTGAGTGACTGATTGAGGAGGCAGCTTATACATTCAGATTTGTAACCAATCAGTGAAGATGCATGCGGGCCAAGATCCAATCAGGTGGCAGGAATGAATTGTGCACGAGGCCGTCATGTGTGTTGTAATGTATAAAAATGTAGGCAGTGACTAGTGGGGTACCGCAGGGACCGGTGCTAGGACCCCAGCTATTCACAATATATAAATGATCTAGACGAGGGAACTAGATGTAATATCTCCAAGTTTGCAGACAACACAAAGCTGGGTGGGCGTGTGTGCTGTGAGGAGGATGCCGAGAAACTACAGGATGATTTGGACAGGTTGGGTGATTGGGCAGAAGCATGTCAGATGCAATATAATGTGGATAAATGCGAGGTTATCCACTTTGGTGGCGAAAACAGGAAGGCAGATTATTATCTGAACGGCAATAGATTGGGAAGAGGGGAAGTGCAACGAGACCTGGGTGTCCTTGTGCACCAGTTGCTGAAGGTAAGCATGCAGGTGCAGCAGGCGGTTAAGAAGGCAAATGACACGCTGGCCTTCGTAGCGAGAGGATTCGAGTACAGGAGCAAAGATGTCTTGCTGCAGTTGTACAGGGCCTTGGTGAGACCACATCTTGAGTATTGTGTGCAGTTTTGGTCGCCTTATCTGAGGAAGGATATTCTTGCAATGGAGGGAGTGCAGCGAAGATTCACCAGACTGATACCTGGGATGGCAGGAATGACGTATGAGGAGAGATTGGGTCGATTAGGCTTGTACTCGCTGGAGTTTAGAAGAATGAGAGGGGATCTCATTGAAACTTATAAAATTCTAACAGGACTAGACAGACTAGATGCAGGAAGGATGTTCCCAGTGGCAGGGGGAGTCCAGAACCAGGGGTCACAGTCTAAGGATAAGGGGTAAGCCATTTAGGACAGAGATGAGGAGGAATTTCTTCACCCAGAGAGTGGTGAACCTGTGGAATTCTCTACCACAGAAGGCAGTTGAGGCCAATTCATTAAATATATTCAAGAAGGAGTTAGATATATTTCTTGAGGCTAAAGGGATCAAGGGGTATGGGGAGAAAGCAGGGACATGGTACTGAATTTGAATGATCAGCCATGACATCACTGAATGGCGGAGCAGGCTCGAGGGGCCGAATGGCCTACTCCTGCTCCTATCTTCTATGTTTATATGTAGTGTGTGCTGTAACAATTTGGGGAAGTCTGGCTAAAGACTGTCTCCCCACTGGTGTAATAAAGACAACTTGACGATCGATCTGAAAACCTCGTGTCGAGTGGTGGTTTAAAATACTCCACAACAGAACTGAACATCAAGGCGCTGCGTACAAGGCGCCTACGCCGCCCGCTTTTTTTCCGCCGCGGAATTTCTAAACCCAAGACCGGCGACGGAACGTTCTCTCACCTGACACCGTCACCTGCGTCACGCTGCTCCAAGTCGAATTGAAACGGCGACCCGACACTTGGACCTGGTACATGCAAGTGAAGTTATACTGCCCGGCCGCGGCCAGGTTGGTGAATTTCACGACCCCGCGGTCGCTTGCCTTCCTGGAGGACCTGCTCAGCGTGAAATTACCGTGCGACATCTGCACGTGGAAGTCGGTGAGGGAGCGGTAAAGGGGACCGATGCACTGGATGCCGAGACTCTCGCTGACGTGAAATACATTGCGTTGGCCCGTCACTGACACGGTTGGTTCGGGGAGCTGGTCTGTCAAAAAAGAGCAAAGGTGAACCCATCATTGTTAAGTTCAGTTGCTAGCAGGGTGATGCAAGGCCTTGGCCTTTATTGCAAGTGGGTTTGAGTACAGGTGCAAGGAAGTCTTGCTACAATTGTACAGGGCCTTGGTGAGGCCACACCTGGAGTACCGTGCACAGTTTTGGACTCCTTGGGGTAGATTTTCATAAAGCTGTCGGGAAGGAGGCGGGACTTCAACTTTCGGGTTTTAGTCCCGCTTACATCGACGTCCGGCCAATCCGCGCGATTTCCCCTTGATTGACCTTGTTGAGCCTGCCCAGCGGGCTCAGCAGGCCAATTAAGGGCCACCCGGCAACAGGTGACGTCACAGACTGAAATTTCATCTGTCAAGAGGTCTTGGCAGATGAAATATCCGTGTTTCGCAGCTGTTTGAAGCTGTCAAACACTGACAGTCTGACTTCTAACCTGAGTCCTTCTACACAGACTCAGTTAGAACGGTCACCGGCAATGAAAGCTGAAGGCTGTCACTTTTGACAGCTCGCAGCCATTTTGCTTTCAGTGCCAGCTGAGTGATGGACTCCCGAAACCTAGAGGAAGAAAGGCTGTTACGGTAAGTTCCCGTGCAAGCGCAGGAGATGTAACACCTGCCCCTATACCTCCCCCCTTCCCACTGTCCAGGGCACCAAACACCCCTTCCAGGTGAACCAGCGATTTACTTGTACTTCTTGCAATCTAGTATACTGTATTCGCTGCTCACGATGCGGTCTCCTCTACATTGGGGAGACCAAACGCAGATTGGGTGACCGCTTTGCGGAACACCTCCGTTCAGTCCGTAAGGGTGACCCCGAGCTTCCGGTCACCTGTCATTTTAATTCACCGCTCCATTCCCACTCGGACCTTACCGTCCTTGGCCTCTTGCATTGTTCCACGGAAGCTCACCGTAAACTCGAGGAACAGCACCTCATCTTCCGATTAGGCACTTTACAGTCTTCAGGACTCATCATAGAGTTCAACAATTTCAGATCATAACCTCGGCCCCTATTACATTTTTACTTATATTTTTTTTCCACCCCTTTGTTTTGGGTTTTCCCTTCCCCCCCACTTTCCTTTTTTTTTTCTCTCTCCCACATGGCAGCTGTCTCTCATCCTGCCAGAACATTTCACACCTAAACTGAGCCGTCTTTTGTCCTCACTAGTCCTATCACCATCTCGTCTGGTTTTGAATACCTCTTAATGTTTCTTTACTTCTTTTGTTCTCTCCCAGCCCTGCCTTCGATCTATTTCATTTTCTTTCCAGTTTTGAAAAAGGGTTTCGACCCGAAACGTCGACTCTAATTTCTCTCCACGGATGTTGCCTGGCCTGCTGAGTTTTTCCAGCATTTTCTGTTGTTATTACAGGTAATTTAAACTTCTTTACACACTTTAGAGACACCAAACACACTTACCTTTGCACTTATGCACCCATCACTCACCTGAACACCGACATCGCGACCCCTCCAAGCCCTTCAACCCGATGGCTCTAACCTGGCGTGGTTTGGAGCCATCGGGAATCCTACACGACACCCCTCAAAATGGGGATTAGGCTAAAAACTGCCCGTTAACTACCAGTTAACAGGCAGTTAATTGGCACTAATCCCTTCCCGCCTCGGGTCGGTGGGTCCCAGTGCGGGGCGGGTACCCACCTCCTGTGAAACTTATGCGGGTGCGGGTTTTGGGCGGGATGGTGTCGGGACCCCCGAATTCGGGATTTCCCCCCCCCCGCCACACGCCTGAAACCCCACCTGACGGCTCCAGGAAAATCTACCACCTTATCTGAGGAAGGATATACTTGCCTTGGAGGCGGTGCAACGAAGGTTCACTAGATTGATTCCTGGGATGAGAGGGTTGTCCTATGATGAGAGGTTGAGCAGAATGGCCTCTTGACATAAGAAAACTAATGGGCCCTTGGTCTAAGCGTTAAACAAAGCTTTAATCAACTGTTTTACAACATGGAGGTCTAGTTGTGTCCTTCACTAGTTCCTGTTAAAGAATGTCCTGCGCAAGCTGGGCCCGTGCCCGAGTATTTATACTCTCCCTGGACAGCGCCACCCGCAGGCTGCTCAGTATTGTTTCATAAGTCTGTCTTTCATGAATGACTGATTCATGTCAGGGCCGATACTCTCGGGAGTTTAGAAGAATGAGAGGTGATCTCATTGAAACATATAAGATTCTGAGGGGGATTGACAGGGTAGATAAGAACCTAAGAAATAGGAGCAGGAGTAGGCCATTCGGCCCTTCGAGCCTGCTCCGCCATTCAGTGAGATCATGGTTGATTTTCTGCCTCAACTCCATTCACCGGCCCTATCGCCATATCCCTTGATTCCTTTACTAGTCAGAAATCTATCGACTTCTGTCTTGACTATACCCAATGACGGAGCCTCCACAGCCCCCTGGGGTAGAGAATTCCAAAGATTCACCACCCTCTGTGTGAAGAAATGTCTTCTCATCTCAGTCCTGAATGGCCTACCCTTTATCCCGAGGCTGCGGCCCCTGGTTCTAGACTCCCCAGCCAGGGGAAACATCCTCCCTGCATCTACCCTGTCAAGCCCTGTGATGGGCCTTCAATAACCACAAAACTAGAAGTTATAGGCTTAAACAAGTTGGCTTTTAATCACTAAGATCAGAGCTAACATCTCAACACGCCGACTGGTTCACAGGAATGAGTCATACAGAGCCTGGGATCTTTATGTAAGAGAAGTCGGGGCGGAGCCAAGAGCCAAAACCTGGAACCTCCCAGTTTTGTCGGTGTAATGAAATCTGTTTATTTTGCCTGTATTTGTTTTGCACTCATGTATATTACCCTCCCCCACACGGTGAATAGTTTCACTTCCTCTTCCCTGACTAACCTGGAAGGTTCCAGGTCTTGGCTCTTGGCTCCGCCCCTGACTTCTCTTACTTAAAGATGCCAGGATCTGTATGACTCATTCCTGTGAGCCAGTCAGTGTGTTGAGATGTTAGCTCTGATCTTAGTGATCAAAAGCCAACTTGTTAAAGTCTACAACTTCTAGTTTTGTGGTTATTGAAGGCACATCAATTTTAATCACTAAAGAATACTAGGATGGATCGACTCCTAAAACCAGAGCGCCTGGACTTGGATCCACATTCTGCTGAAGCATCAAATCAATTTGGACACTGGCTCAAATGCTTCGAACTCTTCACGAGGGCCTCGTCCGCTAGCGAGGTAGATAAACTGAGTCTACTGACTACTCGCGTTAATCATCGGATTTATTCGTTCATCCGGGACGCCACCTCTTACACGGAGGCCATCACTATCCTGAAGGCCCAATACCAGAGGCCAGTAAACGAAGTGTACGCCAGACATCTGCTGGCTACACGCAGGCAGCGACCTGAGGAATCAATGGACGATTTCTTACAGGTCCTAAAGGGCTTGGTCCGGGACTGTAACTGCAAGGCCGTGACGGCCAACGTGTACTCTGACGAATTGGTCCACGATTCCTTCATCACGGGCCTCAAATCGAATTATATCCGGCAGAGACTGCTGGAGAAGGAGGTCCTGGACTTAAAAAAGGCAGTGGCCACTGCGCGATCGCTGGACGTGGCCCAGAAAAACTCTGACTCTTATTCTTCCGGCCATGCGGCCCTCACCGCCTCGTGCGCGCCGAGCGGGCCGCCATCTTGGAATCAGCCACCTTCCCCATCCAGATCTCAGACCAGCTCTACACCACCGGAGTCCCCACACAGAAGTTCACCCAGGAGTCCTACTACAGCGGCAATGTCTCGAGGCCCGAAATGCTACTTCTGCGGCCAGGCCAAGCACCCCAGACAACGATGCCCAGCGAAGGACGCTACATGCTTCAAATGTAAGAAAAAGGGGCATTTTAGCAAAGTCTGCAGGGGGAATCCGATTTCCAACTCCGTCACCGCCTCGTGCATGCCGTGCGGGCCGCCATCTTGGGATCCGCCATCTTTTCCCGACTCAACGGCCGCCCAGGGCCCAACAGTGGCTTCGATCACGGTGGATCAATCCAGGCCACAGCCATTGACAAAATCCATGATGGACATACAGGTAAACGGGAATTTAACAAAATGTTTAATTGACTGTGGGAGTACCGAGAGTTTTATCCACCCTAGCCTGGTACGGCAGCACTCATTAACGGTAACCCCTACATGGATCAGAATTGCTATGGCTGCTAAGCCCCACACTTCGGACATTTTGGGCTACTGTGTGGTAACACTGACTGTAAAAGGCACGGACTACAAGGATTTTAAACTCCTCGTGATGCCAGAACTCTGTGTTAATGTAATCTTGGGCCTGGACTTCCAGTGCCACCACGAAAGTGTCACGCTAGCATATGGCGGGTCCCAGCCGCCACTCACAGTCTGTGGCCTATCAACCTTAAAAATCAGCCCGCCCTCTTTATTCGCTAATCTCGCTCCGAACTGTAGGCCCATAGCGACCAAAGGTGGACGGTACAGTCTGGAAGACAGACACTTTATCAAGGCGGAAGTGGACAGACTCCTGCGGGAAGGCATTATTGAATGCAGTACCAGCCCGTGGCGTGCCCAAGTAGTCATAGTTAAAAATAGCGAAAAGAAACGGATGGTAATTGACTACAGCCAGACTGTTAATATTTATACCCTGCTGGACGCCTACCCTTTACCCCGCATATCAGAAATGGTCAACCAGATTGCGCAATACCGAGTCTTCTCGAATATCGACCTCAAATCCGCGTATCACCAGCTCCCCATTAGAACGGAGGACCGCCCATACACCGCCTTCGAGGCGAACGGGCGCCTCTACCATTTTCTCAGAGTGCCCTTCGGAGTAACAAATGGGGCCTCGGTCTTCCAACGTGAGATGGACCGCATGGTTGACGAGAATAAACTACAATCCACCTACCCCTATCTGGACAATGTCACTATCTGCGGGCACAACCAGCAAGACCACGATCTAAATCTTGCGAGATTTTTAAAAACTGCCCTAAAGCTGAATCTAACCTACAACGAAGACAAATGTGTCTTCAACACAACCCGTCTCTGTATCCTCGGCTGTGTGGTGGAAGATGGGGTAATTGGACCGGACCCTGACCGATTATGCCCCCTAAAGGAACTGCCCCTGCCACACAATCCCAAAGCTTTAAAAAGGTGCCTGGGATTTTTTTCATATTATGCCCAATGGGTGCCCAATTACTCTGATAAGGCCCGACCCCTCATTAAATCGACGTCCTTCCCACTATCAGCTGAAGCTCGGGAGGCTTTCACCAGTATCAAACAGGACATTGAAAGGGCTGCACTGTGTGCAGTGGACGAAAGCATTCCCTTTCAAGTCGAAAGCGATGCGTCAGACTTTGCCTTAGCTGCGACCCTCAATCAGGCTGTGAGACCTGTGGCCCTCTTCTCCTGAACCCTTCAGGGACCTGAAATCAGGCACTCTTCTGTCGAGAAGGAGGCACAGGCTATAGTGGAGTCAGTGCGGCACTGGAGACACTACCTAGCCGGCAAACGTTTCACCCTGCTCACCGACCAGCGGTCGGTGGCTTTCATGTTTAATAACAAACAAAGGGGGAAAATCAAGAATGACAAAATACTCAGGTGGAGGATCGAACTATCCACGTTCGACTATGATATTATGTACAGGCCGGGAGCCCTTAATGAACCCCCAGACGCCCTATCGCGGGGAATGTGTGCCAGCATTCATATGGACAAATTACAGGGTCTCCACACGACCTCTGTCACCCAGGGGTCAGCCGACTATACCATTTTATAAAGTCCCGCAATCTGCCCCACTCCATCGAGGAGGTCAGGGCAATGACCAGAGCCTGCCGCACCTGTGCGGAATGCAAGCCTCGTTTCTACAGGCCTGACCGTGCACACCTTATCAAAGCCACACGGCCATTCGAGCGCCTAAGTCTGGACTTCAAGGGACCCCTTCCCTCTGCCGACCGTAACATATACTTCCTCAATATCATCGATGAATATTCCCGCTTCCCCTTCGCCATTCCCTGCCCAGCCATGACCAGTGCCACGGTCATCAAGTGTCTCTGTAATCTATTCGGCATGTTTGGCATGCCGAACTACATACACAGCGATAGGGGGACGTCATTCATGAGTGACGAACTGCGCCAGTTCTTGCTCTCGAAGGGGATAGCCACTAGCAGAACCACTAGCTACAACCCCCGGGGTAATGGGCAAGTGGAAAGGGAGAATGCTACTGTTTGGAAGGCTGTCACGTTAGCCTTAAAGTCAAAAGGCCTTCCGACCTCCCGCTGGCAGGAAGTCCTCCCAGACGTGCTCCACTCCATAAGGTCTCTGTTATGTACTGCCACTAACGCTACCCCTCACGAAAAGATGTTAATTTTCCCCCGGAAATCCACCTCGGGCATATCTCTACCCGCGTGGCTGACGTCTCCGGGGACAGTACTATTGCGGAAGCACGTGAGAGGCCATAAAACGGACCCCCTTGTGGAAAAGGTACAGCTCCTCCATGCAAACCCTCAGTACGCCTATATCGAATACTCTGACGGGCGAGAGGACACTGTTTCCATAAAAGACCTCGCTCCCTCGGGGAGCGGAGAGAACGATGAGAGACTACCCGAGGAAGACCTACACCAAAAAGAGACAGGACGCCCAGAGGTTTCAATACCCAACTTTAACCTGGAGGACACTGCCGATAACCTGGAAGACACTGCGGAGGCCCGGACAGCGGAGGAACCAGAATCCACTCCCCTAGAGGCACCCCAACTCGCTTTGCGCCGATCACTGAGAACCGCAAAACCTCCTGACAGACTCACTTATACCAACTTTTAAGAAACATCACCCCGATGGACTAAATCTAAAGAAGGGGTGAATGTAATGAAATCTGTTTGTCGTGCCTGTATTTGTTTTGCACTCATGTATATTACCCTCCCCCACACGGTGTATAGTTTCACGTCCTCTTCCCTGACTAACCTGGAAGGTTCCAGGTCTTGGCTCTTGGCTCCGCCCCTGACTTCTCTTACTTAAAGATCCCAGGATCTGTATGACTCATTCCTGTGAGCCAGTCAGTGTGTTGAGATGTTAGCTCTGATCTTAGTGATTAAAAGCCAACTTGTTAAAGTCTATAACTTCTAGTTTTGTGGTTATTGAAGGCACATCAATCAGTCGGGAAAGAGGAAGTGAAACTATACACGGTGGCATAGTGGTTAGCACTGTTGCCTCACAGCGCCAGGGACCCGGGTTCGAATCTGGCCTCGGGCGACTGTCTGTGTGGAGTTTGCACATTCTCCCCGTGTTTGCGTGGGTTTACTCCGGGTGCTCCGGTTTCCTCCCACGGTCCAAAGATGTGCAGGTTAGGTTGATTGGCTATGATAAATTGACCCTTAGTGTTAGGGGGATTAAATACAGGGGGTTACGGGGATGGGGTGGGATATGTGTCGGTGCAGGCTCGATGGGCCGAAATGGCCTCTATCTGCACTGTGGGGTTTCTGTGATTTCTGTGATTTCTGTGAATACGAAAAAAATCCCAGGCACCTTTTTAAAGCTTTGGGATTGTGTGGCAGGGGCAGTTCCTTTAGGGGGCGTAATCGGTCAGGGTCCGGCCCAATTACCCCATCTTCCACCACACAGCCGAGGATACAGAGACGGGTTGTGTTGAAGACACATTTGTCTTCGTTGTAGGTTAGATTCAGCTTTAGGGCAGTTTTTAAAAATCTCGCAAGATTTAGATCGTGGTCTTGCTGGTTGTGCCCACAGATAGTGACATTGTCCAGATAGGGGTAGGTAGCTTGTAGTTTATTCTCATCAACCATGCGGTCCATCTCACGTTGGAAAACCGAGACCCCATTTGTTACTCCGAAGGGCACTCTGAGAAAATGGTAGAGGCACCCGTTCGCCTCGAAGGCGGTGTATGGGTGGTCCTCTGTTCTAATGGGGAGCTGGTGATACGCGGATTTGAGGTCGATAGTCGAGAAGACTCAGTATTGCGCAATCTGGTTGACCATTTCTGATATGCGGGGTAAAGGGTAGGCATCCAGCTGGGTATAAATATTAACAGTCTGGCTGTAGTCAATTACCATCCGTTTCTTTTCGCTATTTTTAACTATGACTACTTGGGCACGCCACGGGCTGGTACTGCATTCAATAATGCCTTCCCGCAGGAGTCTGTCCACTTCCGCCTTGATAAAGTGTCTGTCTTCCAGACTGTACTGTCTACTTTTGGTCGCTATGGGCCTACAGTTCGGAGCGAGATTAGCGAATAAAGAGGGCAGGCTGATTTTTAAGGTTGATAGGCCACAGACTGTGAGTGGCGGCTGGGACCCGCCATATGCTAGCGTGACACTTTCGTGGTGGCACTGGAAGTCCAGGCCCAAGATTACATTAACACAGAGTTCTGGCATCACGAGGAGTTTAAAATCCTTGTAGTCCGTGCCTTTTACAGTCAGTGTTACCACACAGTAGCCCAAAATGTCCAAAGTGTGGGGCTTAGCAGCCATAGCAATTCTGCTCCGTGTAGGGGTTACCGTTAATGAGTGCCGCCGTACCAGGCTAGGGTGGATAAAACTCTCGGTACTCCCACAGTCAATTAAACATTTCGTTAAATTCCCGTTTACCTGTATGTCCATCATGGATTTTGTCAACGGGTGCGGCCTGGATTGATCCACCATGATCGAAGCCACTGTTGGGCCCTGGGTGGCCGTTGAGTCGGGAAAAGATGGCGGATCCCAAGATGGCGGCCCGCACGGCGCGCACGAGGCGTGGACGGAGTTGGAAATCGGATTCCCCCTGCAGACTTTGCTAAAATGCCCCTTGTAGCGTCCTTCGCTGGGCATCGTTGTCTGGGGTGCTTGGCCTGGCCGCAGAAGTAGCATTTCAGGCCTCGAGACATTGCCGCTGTAGTAGGACTCCTGGGTGAACTTCTGTGTGGGGCCTCCGGCGGCGTAGAGCTGGTCTGAGACCTGGATGGGGAAGATGGCTGATTCCAAGATGGCGGCCCCCTCGGCGCGCACGAGGCGGTGAGGGCCGCATGGCCGGAAGAATAAGAGTCAGAGTTTTTCTGGGCCACGTCCAGCGATCGCGTAGTGGCCACTGCCTTTTTTAAGTCCAGGACCTCCTTCTCCAGCAGTCTCTGCCGGATATAATTCAATTTGAGGCCCGTGATGAAGGAAACGCGGACCAATTCGTCAGAGTACGCGTTGGCCGTCACGGCCTTGCAGTTACAGTCCCGGACCAAGTCCTTTAGGCCCTGTAAGAAATCGTCCATTGATTCCTCTGGTCGCTGCCTGCATGTAGCCAGCAGATGTCTGGCGTACACTTCGTTTACCGGCCTCTGGTATTGGGCCTTCAGGATAGTGATGGCCTCCGTGTAAGAGGTGGCGTCCCGGATGAACGAATAAATCCGATGACTTACGCGAGTAGTCAGTAGGCTCAGTTTATCGACCTCGCTAGCGGATGAGGCCCCCACGAAGAGTTCGAAGCATTTGAGCCAGTGTCCAAATTGATTTGATGCTTCAGCAGAATGTGGATCCAAGTCCAGACGCTCTGGTTTTAGGAGTCGATCCATCCTAGTATTCTTTCGTGATTAAAATTGATGGGCCTTCAATAACCACAAAACTAGAAGTTATAGACTTAAACAAGTTGGCTTTCAATCACTAAGATCAGAGCTAACATCTCAACATGCCGACTGGTTCACAGGAATGAGTCATACAGATCCTGGGATCTTTATGTAAGAGAAGTCAGGGACGGAGCCAAGAGCCAAAACCTGGAACCTCCCAGGTTAGTCGGGAAAGAGGAAGTGAAACTATACACAGTGGGGGAGGGTAATATACATGAGTGCAAAACGAATACCGGATCAAGACAAACAGATTTCATTACACCCTGTAAGAATGTTGTATGTTTCAACGAGATCCCCTCTTATTCTTCTAAACTCTAGAGACTATAGATCTAGTCTACTCAATCTCTCCTCATAGGACAATCTCCCCGTCCCAGAAATCAGTCTGGTGAACCTTCGTTGCACTCCCTCTATGGCAAGTATAGAGAAACCGAGGAACCAATCCCTGTATGTAGTTGAGACCGACCACCTTTACAGCGTATCAAGAAAGCCTGCACCATATACACCCAACGTCTTGAAACGTGTGGCTGTGAACCACTTGCCTGGATGAGTGCAGCTCCAACAACACTCAAGAAGTTCGACACCATCCAGGACAAAGCAGCCCCGCTTGATTGGCACCCCATCCCACCACCTTAAACATTCACTCCCTCCACCACCGGCGTACCGTGGCTGCTGTGAGCACCGTCTACAAGATGCACTGAAGCAACTCGCCAAGGCTTCTTCGGCAGCACCTCCCCAACCCGCGACCTCTTCCACCTAGAAGGACGAGGGCAGTAGACGCATGGGAACACCACCACCTCCAAGTTCCACCTCCGAGTCACACACCATCCTGACTTGGAAGTATATCGGCCGATCCTTCATCGTCGCTGGGTCAAAATCCTGGAACTCCCTCCCTAACAGCACTGTGGGAGCACCTTCACCACACGGACTGCAGCGGTTCAAGGCGGCTCACCACCACCTTCTCGAGGGCAATTAGGGATGGGCAATAAATGCTGGCCTTGCCAGCGATGCCCACATCCCATAAACAAATCGAAAAAAAAGGAGGCCAACTGCTTAGCCACTTACCTGTGACAATTACGTCAATGTTTGGACTTCTTGACGAGTTATACACAGTCCCGGACCGTTCCACCTGATAGCCGCAGTCATAGGTTGCCCCGGCTGCCAAACTTGCGTTGGCGATGGTGAACATGACGCTGTAAGCGTTGTTTGCAGCCCTCGCGTGCGACAGTTCCGCCTCCTCCCCGTACTTGTACAAGTAAAAGGGGCTCCCGAGGGAGTAAATCGGAGCGATGCACTGGATCCCAATGTCCTCTCCCTCCATGAACAGTCCAGCGCGCCTGACCAGCGAAATACCCGGCCTCGCCGGTTGAACTGAAAGAACAATCATTTTAATTTTTTTTTAAGTCAATCGATTGTCTTTACAATGTTAAAAAAAAAAACAAAGGGTCACTGCCGACAAGATGAGAAGGAAACACAAAAGGGGAGAGGTGATATTGGTCGGTGGCAATGGGTTCCAGGTCAATGGGCAGAAATGCATAGGTAGGGTAGATAGAAAGGAACATCTCACCTTAGTAGAGGGGTCAATAACCAGGGGGCATAATTTCAAGATAAGGGGCAGGAGGTTTACAGGGGATTTGAGGAAAAACTTTTTCACCCAGAGGGTGGTTGGAATCAGGAAACATAGAAACATAGAAACATAGAAGATAGGAGCAGGAGTAGGCCATTCGGCCCCTCAAGCCTGCTCCGCCATTCAATGAGATCATGGCTGATCATCCAAATTCAGTACCCTGTCCCTGCTTTCTCCCCATATCCCTTGATCCCTTTAGCCTTAAGAAATATATAACTCCTTCTTGAATATTTTTAATGAATTGGCCTCAACTGCCTTGTGTGGTAGAGAATTCCACAGGTTCACCACTCTCTGGGTGAAGAAATTCCTCCTCATCTCAGTCCTAAATGGCTTACCCCTTATCCTTAGACTGTGACCCCTGGTTCTGGGCTCCCCGACCATCGGGAACATCCTTCCTACATCTAGTCTGTCTAGTCCTGTTAGAATTTTATAAGTTTCAATGAGATCCCCTCTCACTCTTCTAAACTCCAGCGAGTATAAGCCCAATCGACCCAATCTCTCCTCATACGTCATTCCTGCCATCCCAGGTATCAGCCTGGTGAATCTTCGCTGCACTCCTTCCATGGCAAGAACATCCTTCCTCAGATAAGGCGACCAAAACTGCACACAATACTCAAGGTGTGGTCTCACCAAGGCCCTGTATAACTGCAGCAACAATACCGCCACGATCTCCTGCGCCGGCAGATCGTGACGTCAATCGAGCGTGCAACGCCCCGGACCGGATATTGAGTGGCGCGGAACACCTCCATTCAGTCCCATAGAAACATAGAAGATAGGAGCAGGAGTAGGCCATTCGGCCCCTCGAGCCTGCTCCGCCATTCAATGAGATCATGGCTGATCATCCAAATTCAGTACCCTGTCCCTGCCTTCTCCCCATATCCCTTGATCCCTTTAGCCTTAAGAAATATATCCAACTCCTTCTTGAATATATTTAATGAATTGGCCTCAACTGCCTTCTGTGGTAGAGAATTCCACAGGTTCACCACTCTCTGGGTGAAGAAATTCCTCCTCATCTCTGTCCTAAATGGCTTACCCCTATCTGTGTATATGTTCATGTATCTTTCTATCTAGTAAAGCTAGTATTAAGTCAAAGGAGGAAGCTTATAAAGTTGCCAGAAAAAGCGGTCAGCCCAAAGATTGGGATCTTTTTAGAAATCAGCAAAGGGGGCCCAAGAAATTGAGAAAGAAAGGGAAAATGGAATATGAGCACAAACTAGCTAAAAATATAAAAAGATTGTAAAATCTTCTATAGGTATGTGAAAAGGAAAAGACTGGCGAAGGTAAATGTAGGTCCTTTACAGTCAGAGACGGGAGAATTTATAATGGGGAACGAGGAAATGGCTGAGAAATGAAATAAATACTTTGTTTCTGTCTTCATGGAGGTAGACACAAAAAGCCTCCCAGAAATACGAGAAAACTAAGGGTGTGGCAAGAATGAGGAGCTTAAAGCAATTATTAGTAGTAAAAACACAGTACTAGCAAAATTAATGGGTCTAAAAGTCGATAAATTCCAAGGACCAGATGACCTACATCCTAGGGTTTTGAAAGAGGTGGCCATTGGGATAGTGGACGCATTGGTTGTCATCTTCCAAAATTCTATAGATTCTGGAATGGTTCCTGCAGATTGGAGGATAGCAAATGTAACCCCACTATTTAAGAAAGGAGGGAGGGAGAAAACAGGGAACTACAGACCTGTTAGCCTCATATCAGTAGTTGGGAAAATGCTGGAATCTATATATATATATATAAAAGGAGAGTGGTGTCTGTCCGTCTGTCTGTCCATCTGTCTGTGAGTTGAGGTCACTCGGGCCGGGCCTCACAACCGCTCGGCCCGAGACACAGAGCAGGGGAGCGGCAGCGCGCAGCCATGAACCGCGCCGCCCGAGACACAGAGCGGGGGGGCGGCAGCGGCCGGCCGTCAACCGTGCGGCCCTCTAAACTGCCCTGGCTACGCCCGGCCCCCCCAGCTAGTCTATTATAAAGGATGCAATAACTGGGCACTTAGAAACTAATAGTAAGATTGGGCAGAGTCAACATGGATTTATGAAAGGGAAATCCTGTTTAACAAACAATTGGAGTTCTTTGAGGCTGTAACTAGTGGAGTAGACAAAGGGGAATCGGTAGATGTAATGTGATATTCAAGAAGGAGTTGGATATATTTCTTAAGGCTAAAGGGATCAAGGGATATGGGGAGAAGGCAGGGACCGGTGACTGAATTTGGATGATCAGCCATGATCTCATTAAATGGCAGAGCAGGCTCGAGGGGCCGAATGGCCTACTCCTGCTCCTATCTTCTATGTTTCTATGTAACACTGTTAGAGGCCGAGGACAGTGATCTGGTCATTATCACATTGCTGTTTGTGGGAGCATGCTGTGCGCAAATTCGCTGCCGCGTTTCCCACATTACAACAGTGACCACACTCCAAAAAGTACTTCATTGGCTGTGAAGCGCTTTGGGACGTCCGGTGGTCGTGAAAGGTGCGATAGAAATGCAAGACTTTCTTTGTTTGTCTCCTAACAGCCTCACTTGTGGAACTTTATCCAGTGCCTTCTGCCACGTATTATTAGATGGCCACGCTAATGTTGTTTCTCTCCCCCTCCTTGGCCCTGTTCCCTCCCCACCGACAGGTCTTTTGGGATTCACCATGGACGAGTTTGGCTGAAGTGAGTCGGTTCGGGTGGGGATCGCCGGGGACGTTAGTTAGTTCCTTACCAGTCAGAATTCTATCGACTTCTGTTTTGAATATACCCAATGACTGAGCCTCCACAGCCCTCTGGGTAGAGAACTCCGAAGATTCACCACCCTCAGAGTGAAGAAATTTCTCATCTCAGTCCTAAATGTCCTACCCTTTATCCTGAGGCTCTGGCCCCTGGTTCTAGACTCCCCAGCCAAGGGAAACATTCTCCCAGCATCTACCCTATCTCTCTCTCTGTGTATATGTCCGTCTCTCTCTCTCGGTGTATATGTCCCTCTATCTCTCTCTTGGTGTATATGTCCGTCTATCTCTCTCTCGGTGTATATGTCCCTCTATCTCTCTCTTGGTGTATATGTCCCTCTATCTCTCTCTCGGTGTATATGTCCCTCTATCTCTCTCTCGGTGTACATGTCTCTCTATCTCCTCGTCGCCAAGTGTGATATCCGAGTGATAAAGTCCAATAACTGATATAAGTGAGACTTCAGGAAACCAAAACTTAACTTTTAAATTACACAGTTTAGGAGAGAACATAGCTCTTACAGCTACAGGCATGCACTTCTAATTCTTACAGCACGATGCAAAAATGGAGGATCCTATGAGTCATTCCCATAATGCAATGTTACCTTAATACTAGTAAATACAATCCCTTAGCATTTGTCTCCCTCTGGTGGATAACTTAAGCATTACATCCGAGATTACTTTACTCTCTCGGTGTATATGTCCCTCTATCACTCTCTTCGTGTATATGTCCCTCTATCGATCTCTCGGTGTATATGTCCCTCTATCGATCTCTCTCTATCGATCTCTCTCTATCGATCTCTCTCTATCACTCTCTCTCTATCGATCTCTCTCTATCAATCTCTCTCTATCAATCTCTCTCTATCACTCTCTCTCTATCAATCTCTCTCTATCAATCTCTCTCTATCATTCTCTATCAATCTCTCTCTATCACTCTCTCTCTATCACTCTCTCTCTATCACTCTCTCTCTATCGATCTCTCTCTATCAATCTCTCTCTATCACTCTCTCTCTATCAATCTCTCTCTATCACTCTCTCTATCAATCTCTCTCCATCACTCTCTCTCTATCACTCTCTCTCTATCACTCTCTCTCTATCAATCTCTCTCTATCACTCTCTCTCTATCAATCTCTCTCTATCAATCTCTCTCTATCAATCTCTCTCTATCAATCTCTCTCTATCACTCTCTCTCTATCACTCTCTCTCTATCACTCTCTCTCTATCACTCTCTCTCTATCACTCTCTCTCTATCACTCTCTCTCTATCACTCTCTCTCTATCACTCTCTCTCTATCACTCTCTCTCTATCACTCTCTCTCTATCAATCTCTCTCTATCACTCTCTCTCTATCACTCTCTCTCCATCACTCTCTCTCTATCAATCTCTCTCTATCACTCTCTCTCTATCACTCTCTCTCTATCACTCTCTCTCTATCAATCTCTCTCTATCACTCTCTCTCTATCACTCTCTCTCTATCACTCTCTCTCTATCAATCTCTCTCTATCACTCTCTCTCTATCAATCTCTCTCTATCACTCTCTCTCTATCACTCTCTCTCTATCACTCTCTCTCTATCAATCTCTCTCTATCACTCTCTCTCTATCAATCTCTCTCTATCAATCTCTCTCTATCAATCTCTATCAATCTCTCTCTATCACTCTCTCTCTATCACTCTCTCTCTATCAATCTCTCTCTATCACTCTCTCTCTATCACTCTCTCTCTATCACTCTCTCTCTATCAATCTCTCTCTATCACTCTCTCTATCACTCTCTCTCTATCACTCTCTCTCTATCACTCTCTCTCTATCACTCTCTCTCTATCACTCTCTCTCTATCACTCTCTCTCTATCGATCTCTCTCTATCGATCTCTCTCTATCACTCTCTCTCTATCACTCTCTCTCTATCACTCTCTCTCTATCACTCTCTCTCTATCGATCTCTCTCTATCGATCTCTCTCTATCAATCTCTCTCTATCACTCTCTCTCTATCAATCTCTCTCTATCACTCTCTCTCTATCACTCTCTCTCTATCACTCTCTCTCTATCGATCTCTCTCTATCAATCTCTCTCTATCACTCTCTCTCTATCAATCTCTCTCTATCAATCTCTCTCTATCACTCTCTCTCTATCACTCTCTCTCTATCAATCTCTCTCTATCACTCTCTCTCTATCACTCTCTCTCTATCAATCTCTCTATCACTCTCTCTCTATCACTCTCTCTCTATCACTCTATCACTCTCTCTCTATCACTCTCTCTCTATCAATCTCTCTCTATCAATCTCTCTCTATCACTCTCTCTCTATCACTCTCTCTCTATCACTCTCTCTCTATCACTCTCTCTCTATCACTCTCTCTCTATCACTCTCTCTCTATCACTCTCTCTCTATCGATCTCTCTCTATCACTCTCTCTCTATCACTCTCTCTCTATCACTCTCTCTCTATCACTCTCTCTCTATCAATCTCTCTCTATCAATCTCTCTCTATCGATCTCTCTCTATCACTCTCTCTCTATCACTCTCTCTCTATCACTCTCTCTCTATCACTCTCTCTCTATCGATCTCTCTCTATCAATCTCTCTCTATCACTCTCTCTCTATCAATCTCTCTCTATCACTCTCTCTCTATCAATCTCTCTCTATCACTCTCTCTCTATCAATCTCTCTCTATCACTCTCTCTCTATCAATCTCTCTCTATCACTCTCTCTCTATCACTCTCTCTCTATCACTCTCTCTCTATCACTCTCTCTCTATCACTCTCCAATTCAATTTCCAATTCAAATGCTTTATTGGCATGAAAGTTTACAGAGAACCATATTGCCAAAGCTTACATAGCAAAAAGGTACAGTTTTCCAACATTCTGTAGGTGTCAATCGATTTGACATTTGTTGGGTACATACAATATTACTTTTAAACAATATTAATTTTAAACAGCCTTTGTACTTCATTTGGTACGTTCAATATTAATTTTAAACAGTCTTAATTTTAAACAGTCCTCAGGTTGTGACATGTTGTTACATATTTGGCCCCAAGGTATGGTCTGTCTCCTTCTCCTAGGACTAATCTCAATTTTGACAGGTCATCCAATTCCTTGAAATCTGGGGTTGTTTGGCTTAGCTTGTTGAATAATATGTTTCTTGATGTGTTGAATTTTTCGCATTTTAGGAGGAAATGCATCTCTGTTTCAACCTCGCCGGCCAGACATTGATCGCATATTCTATTCTCTCTAGGCTGCCAGGATTTCTTGTATCTGCCTTTTTCAATTTCCAGTTGGTGGTCGCTTAGTCTGTACCTGGTGAGGGTCTGTCTCTGTTTTGTGTCTCTGATGGTCGTGAGGTAGTCTGCCAGTTTATATTCTCTTTTTAGGGCCCGGTAACATTCTAATCTGCTTTGGCTTTCGGTTATTTTGTTCCAATGTTCCAGGTAGGTTTCTTTGCATTTTTTAATGATTTGGTTCACTCGGATTGGTGTTTGGACGGCTGTGTTGGTCTGGGGCTGGTCAGGGTCCGGCTGAGTACTTAGTTTCAGTAGCAGCTGACTCAGGGGACTCTTTTCTGGGTTTAGCTCTTGGGTCTGAAAGGCTTTGAAATGAAGGGTGTCTGGGGAGCTAGATTTGAGGTGATTTAGGAAGTTTAGTGCTCGTTTTTGGATGTTTATTATCAGTGGGTATCTGCCTAGTTCGGCTCTGCATGCATTTGTTGGCGTTTTTCTTTGGGTGCGAAGGATGCTTCGGCAGAATTCTGCATGTAGGGCTTCTATTGTGTGTTTTTCCCATTTAGTGTAGCTTTGGTGATTTAGTGAGCCCCATACTTCACTACCGTACAGTGCAATGGGCAGGATTATGCTGTCAAATATTTTGAGCCAGATTTTGATTGGGATTTGGATGTTGTAGAATTTTCTTTTTATTGCATATAGGGCTCTTTGGGCTTTTTCTTTTAGTGCATTCACTGCTATGCTGAAGCTCCCTGATGCTGTAATAGTTAGACCAAGGTAGGTGTAGCTCATAGTGTGTCCTATAGTGGTATCACTGAGGGCAAACTGGTATTTGTTTTCCTGACATCTGGGCCTTTTTTGAAAAATCATGATGTTGGTTTTCTTTAGATTTACTGTTAGAGCCCAATTTTGGCAGTATTTGTCGAGTAGGTCTAGTTGTTGCTGTAATCCCTGTTCTGTGGGAGACAGCAGAACCAGGTCGTCCGCATAGAACAGGGATTTCACTTCTCCATCCAGGAGACGGAGACCTGGTGACTCGCTTTGCTCCAGCATGTCTGCTAATACATTTATGTATATGTTGAACAGGGTCGGGCTCAAATTGCAGCCCTGCCGGACGCCTCTTCTCTGGGTGAAGAAATCGGTATCACTCTCTCTCTCTATCACTCTCTCTCTATCACTCTCTCTCTATCAATCTCTCTCTATCACTCTCTCTCTATCAATCTCTCTCTATCAATCTCTCTCTATCACTCTCTCTCTATCACTCTCTCTCTATCAATCTCTCTCTATCACTCTCTCTCTATCGATCTCTCTCTATCACTCTCTCTCTATCACTCTCTCTCTATCACTCTCTCCATCACTCTCTTATCACTCTCTCTCTATCAATCTCTCTCTATCACTCTCTCTCTATCACTCTCTCTCTATCACTCTCTCTCTATCAATCTCTCTCTATCACTCTCTCTCTATCACTCTCTCTCTATCACTCTCTCTCTATCAATCTCTCTCTATCAATCTCTCTCTATCACTCTCTCTCTATCACTCTCTCTCTATCACTCTCTCTCTATCACTCTCTCTATCACTCTCTCTATCACTCTCTCTCTATCACTCTCTCTCTATCACTCTCTCTCTATCACTCTCTCTCTATCACTCTCTCTCTATCACTCTCTCTCTATCGATCTCTCTCTATCGATCTCTCTCTATCGATCTCTCTCTATCAATCTCTCTCTATCACTCTCTCTCTATCACTCTCTCTCTATCACTCTCTCTATCAATCTCTCTCTATCACTCTCTCTCTATCAATATCTCTCTATCAATCTCTCTCTATCAATCTCTATCAATCTCTCTCTATCAATCTCTCTCTATCACTCTCTCTCTATCACTCTCTCTCTATCACTCTCTCTATCAATCTCTCTCTATCAATCTCTCGATCACTCTATCTCCTCTATCAATCTCCTCTATCAATCTCTCGATCATTCTATCTCTATTTATCTATCTCCTCTATCAATCTCTCGATCACTCGATCAATCTCCTCTATCAATCTCTCGATCACTCTATCTCCCTCTGTCTATCTCCTCTATCAATCTTTTGATCACTCTATCTCCCTCTATCTATCTCCTCTTGCTCCATGTGGGAAGTCAGGGATGCTGCCAGTGTCCCTGAGGACCATGTGTGCGGGAAATGCATCCAGCTGCAGCTACTTGTAGACCGCATTGCGGCGCTCGAGCTGCGGGTGGATGAATTTTGGAGCATGCGCGATGCTGAGAGGCTCGTGGATAGCACGTTTAGCGAGTTGTTCACACCTCAGGGTAGGGCAGCACAGGGGGTGACCATCAGGCGGAGCAACAAAGGCAGGCAGGTAGCGCAGGGAACCCCTGTGGACATCCCCCTTTCAAACAAGTATACCGCTTTGGGTACTGTTGAGGGGGATGACTCACCAGGGGAAGGCAGCAGCAGCCAACTTCCTGGCACTGGGGGTGCTCCTGCTGCCCAGGAAGGGGGGAAAAAGAGTGGGAGAGCAATAGTGGTAGGGGATTCTATAGTAAGGGGAACAGATAGGCGTTTCTGTGGCCGTAGACGTGAATCCAGGATGGTTTGTTGCCTCCCTGGTGCCAGGGTCAAGGATGTCACTGAGCGGCTGCAGGGCATTCTGGAGGGGGAGGGTGAACAGCCAGTGGTCGTGGTCCACATTGGTACCAACGACATAGGTAAAAAGAGGGATGAGGTCCTGCAGCAAGAATTTAGGGAGCTAGGGGCAAGATTAAGGAGCAGGACCTCAAAGGTTGTAATCTCTGGATTACTCCCGGTGCCACGTGCTAGTGAGTATAGGAATGGGAGGATAGAACAGATGATTGCGTGGCTAAAGGGATGGTGCAGGAGGGAGGGCTTTAGTTTCCTGGATCACTGGGTCTGCTTCTGGGAAAGGTGGGACTTGTACAAGTCGGACAGTTTACGCCTGAACCAGAGGGGAACCAATATCCTTGCGGGGAGGTTTGCTAGCACTGCTGGGGGGGGTTTAAACTAACTCGGCAGGGGGATGGGATACAGAGTGGAGCTATAGTAGGGGGTGATGTACAGCCAAATACGGAGGAAAAAACAAGTCAGCAGGGAAGGCAGAGCAAAGATGTGAAGGCAAAAGGGAATATGGCAGGGCTGGAAGGCATTTATTTTAATGCACGGAGTCTTGCAAATAAGGTGGATGAACTGAAGTTGTTGTTGAACACATGGGAGTACGATATTGTTGCTATCACGGAGACATGGTTGAGGGAGGGTCAGGACTGGCAGCTGAATATTCCGGGGTATACAATCTTCAGGCGAGACAGAGGGGGGTGTAAAAGGGGAGGGGGTGTTGCAATATTAATTAAGGAGTCAATTACTGCAGTAAGGAGGGATGATATATTAGCGGGTTCCTCTAATGAGGCCATATGGGTAGAACTTAAAAACAAAAAGGGGGCAAGCACTTTGCTGGGAGTGTACTATAGGCCCCCAAACAGTCAGGGGGAGATAGAGGAACAGATATGTAGGCAAATCTCCGAGAAGTGCGAAAATAATAGGGTAATAATAGTGGGGGATTTCAACTTCCCCAATATAAATTGGGATAGTCAGAGTGTGAAAGGCTTAGAGGGTGCAGAATTCTTAAAGTGCATCCAGGAGAGCTTTTTGAGCCAACATGTAGAAAGTCCTACAAGAGAGGGGGCGGTACTGGACCTAATTCTAGGGAATGTAGCCGGGCAGGTGGTGGAAGTGTCTGTAGGAGAGCATTTTGGCTATAGTGACCATAATTCGGTGAGATTTAAGGTGGTCATGGAAAAAGACAAAGACGGCCCGGAAATAAGGGTTCTAAATTGGGGGAAGGCCGATTTTAATAAGATAAGGCAGGATCTGGCCAAAGTGGACTGGGAGCAGCTACTTATAGGAAAATCCACTTCAAAACAGTGGGAGGCTTTCAGAAGGGAAATAGAGAGAGTACAACACCAACATGTTCCTGTAAAGGTCAAGGGTGGGACCAACAAGCAAAGGGAACCTTGGATGACAAGGGATATACAAAAATGCATTAGGAAAAAAAGGGGGGCTTTTGGCAGTTACAAAAGACAAAAGACGGAGGAAGCCCTCGAGGAGTATAAAAGGTACAGGGGCATACTTAAAAAGGAAATTAGGAGGGCGAGGAGGGGCCATGAAATAACACTGGTGAGCAAAATAAAGGAAAATCCTAAGATGTTTTATAAGTATATTAAGGGCAAGAGGATAACCAGGGAAAGGGTAGGGCCCATTAGGGACCAAAGTGGCAAGCTGTGTGTAGAGCCAGATGAAGTAGGTGGGGTTTTAAATGAATTTTTTGCCTCTGTGTTCACTATGGAGAAAGACGATGTAGACATAGAAGTCGGGCAAGGGGACTGTGACATACTTGAACATATTAGCATCGAGAGGGAGGAGGTACTCGCGGTTTTAGCAGGCCAAAAAGTGGATAAATCCCCAGGCCCGGACGAGATGTATCCCAGGCTGCTGTGGGAGGCAAAGGAGGAGATTGCAGGGGCTCTGACACAAATTTTCAGAACCTCTCTGGCCACAGGGGATGTACCAGAGGACTGGAGAACAGCTAACGTAGTACCATTATTCAAGAAGGGTAGCAGGGATAAACCAGGGAATTACAGGCCAGTGAGCCTAACATCTGTGGTAGGGAAATTATTGGAAAAAATTCTGAGGGACAAAATTAGTCTCCACTTGGAGAGGCAAGGATTAATCGGGGATAGTCAGCATGGCTTTGTCAAGGGTAAATCATGTCTGACCAATCTGATTGAATTTTTCGAGGGGGTGACTAGGTGTGTGGATGAGGGAAATGCTGTGGATGTGGTTTACATGGACTTCAGTAAAGCTTTTGACAAAGTCCCGCATAGGAGACTGGTCAAGAAGGTAAGAGCCCATGGGATCCAGGGGGCCTTGGCGCGTTGGATCCTAAACTGGCTGAGTGGCAGGAGGCAGAGGGTGATGGTCGAAGGTTGCTTTTGTGACTGGAAGCCTGTGTCCAGTGGGGTACCTCAGGGATCGGTGCTGGGTCCCTTGCTGTTTGTAATCTACATTAATGATTTGGATGAGAATGTAAAGGGTATGATCAGTAAGTTCGCGGATGACACGAAAATTGGTGGGGTGGTAAATTGCGAGGAGGAAAGCCTCAGGCTACAGGACGATATTAACGGGTTGGTCAGATGGGCGGAAAAGTGGCAAATGGAATTTAACCCGGAAAAGTGCGAGGTGATGCATTTTGGACGGACAAATAAGGCAAGGGAATACACAATGAGTGGTAGGACCCTAGGAAGTACAGAGGGTCAGAGGGACCTTGGTGTACATGTACATAGATCCCTGGAGGCAGCGGAACAGGTAGATAAGGTGGTTAAAAAGGCATATGGGATACTTGCCTTCATTAGCAGAGGCATAGAATATAAGAGCAGGGAGGTTATGATGGAGCTGTACAAAACGCTGGTGAGGCCACAGCTGGAGTACTGTGTGCAGTTCTGGTCGCCTCACTATAGGAAGGATGTGATTGCTTTGGAGAGGGTGCAGAGAAGATTCACCAGGATGTTACCTGGGATGGAGCGCCTCAGCTATGAAGAAAGACTAAACAGGCTGGGGTTGTTTTCCTTGGAGCAAAGGAGGCTGAGGGGGGACCTGATTGAGGTGTACAAAATGATGAGGGGCATAGATAGGGTAGATAAAGAGGAACTTTTCCCCTTAGTAGGGGGGTCAATAACAAGGGGGCATAGATTCAGGGTAAGGGGCAGGAGATTTAGAGGGGATTTGAGGAGGAACGTTTTCACCCAGAGGGTGGTTGGAAGCTGGAACTCACTGCCTGAAAGGGTGGTAGAGGCAGGAACCCTCACAACATTCAAGAAGCATTTGGATGGGCACTTGAAATGCCATTGCATACAAGGCTATGGACCAAATGCTGGAAAATGGGATTAGACTGGACAGGGATTGATGGACGGCGCAGACACGATGGGCCGAAGGGCCTCTTTCTGCGCTGTAAAACTCTATGACTCTATGACTCTATCAATCTCTCGATCACTCTATCTCTATCTATCTTCTCTATCAATCTCTCGATCACTCTATCTCTATCTCCTCTATCAATCTCTCGATCACTCTATCTCCCTCTATCTATCTCCTCTATCAATCTCTCGATCACTCTATCTCTATCTATCTCCTCTATCAATCTCTCGATCACTCCATCTCTCTATCTATCTCCTCTATCAATCTCTCAATCACTCTATCTCTATCTATCTCCTCTATCAATCTCTCGATCACTCTATCTCCCTCTATCTATCTCCTCTATCAATCTCTCGATCACTCTATCTCTATCTATCTCCTCTATCAATCTCTCGATCACTCTATCTCTCTCTATCTATCTCCTCTATCAATCACTCAATCACTCTATCTCTCTCTATCTATCTCCTCTATCAATCACTCAATCACTCTATCTCTATCTATCTCCTCTATCAATCTCTCGATCACTCTATCTCTCTCTATCTATCTCCTCTATCAATCTCTCGATCACTCGATCTATCTCCTCTATCAATCTCTCAATCACTCTATCTCTCTCTATCTATCTCCTCTATCAATCTCTCGATCACTCTATCTCCCTCTATCTATCTCCTCTATCAATCTCTCGATCACTCTATCTCTATCTATCTCCTCTATCAATCTCTCAATCACTCTATCTCCCTCTATCTATCTCCTCTATCAATCTCTCGATCACTCTATCTCTATCTATCTCCTCTATCAATCTCTCGATCACTCTATCTCTCTCTATCTCCTCTATCAATCTCTCGATCACTCTATCTCCCTCTATCTATCTCCTCTATCAATCTCTCGATCACTCTGTCTCCCTCTAACTATCTCCTCTATCAATCTCTCGATCACTCTATCTCTATCTATCTATCTCCTCTATCAATCTCTCGATCACTCTATCTCCCTCTATCGATCTCCTCTATCAATCTCTCGATCACTCTATCTCTCTCTATCTCCTCTATCAATCTCTCGATCACTCTATCTCTCTCTATCTATCTCTCTCTATGAATCTCTCGATCACTCTATCTCTATCTATCTCCTCTATCAATCTCTCGATCACTCTATCTCCCTCTATCTATCTCCTCTATCAATCTCTCGATCACTCTATCTCTCTCTATCTATCTCTCTCTATCAATCTCTCGATCACTCTATCTCCCTCTATCTATCTCCTCTATCAATCTCTCGATCACTCTATCTCTCTATCTATCTCCTCTATCAATCTCTCGATCACTCTATCTCTCTATCTATCTCCTCTATCAATCTCTCGATCACTCTATCTCCCTTTATCTATCTCCTCTATCAATCTTTCGATCACTCTATCTCTATCTCCTCTATCAATCTCTCGATCACTCTATCTCCCTCTATCTATCTCCTCTATCAATCTCTCGATCACTCTATCTCTATCTATCTCCTCTATCAATCTCTCGATCACTCTATCTCCCTCTATCTATCTCCTCTATCAATCTCTCGATCAATCTATCTCCCTCTATCTATCTCCTCTATCAATCTCTCGATCACTCTATCTCTATCTATCTCCTCTATCAATCTCTCGATCGCTCTGTCGCCCTATCTATCTCCTCTATCAATCTCTCGATCACTCTATCTCCCTCTATCTATCTCCTCAATCAATCTCTCGATCACTCTATCTCTATCTATCTCCTCTATCAATCTCTCGATCACTCTATCTCTCTCGATCTATCTCCTCTATCAATCTCTCGATCACTCTATCTCTATCTATCTCCTCTATCAATCTCTCGATCACTCTATCTCTATCTATCTATCTCCTCTATCAATCTTTCGATCACTCTATCTCCCTATCTATCTCCTCTATCAATCTCTCGATCACTCTATCTCCCTATCTATCTCCTCTATCAATCTTTCGATCACTCTATCTCTATCTACCTCCTCTATCAATCTCTCGATCACTCTATCTCTATCTATCTATCTCCTCTATCAATCTCTCGATCACTCGATCTATCTCCTCTATCAATCTCTCGATCACTCTATCTCTCTCGATCTATCTCCTCTATCAATCTCTCAATCTCTCTCTATCTCTCTCTCTATCTCTTGATCTATCTATCTTTCTCTCTATCTATCTCTCTCAATCTCTCCATCTATCTCTTGACCTATCTCTCGATCTATCTATTTCTCTCTCTCTCTTTATCTATCTCCTCTATCAATATCTCAATCACTCTATCTCCCTATCTATCTCCTCTATCAATCTCTCTCTATCTATCTCCTCTATCAATCTCTCGATCACTCTATCTCTATCTATCTCCTCTATCAATCTCTCGATCACTCTATCTCTATCTATCTATCTCCTCTATCAATCTTTCGATCACTCTATCTCCCTATCTATCTCCTCTATCAATCTCTCGATCACTCTATCTCTCTATCTCTCTCCTCTATCAATCTTTCGATCACTCTATCTCTATCTATCTCCTCTATCAATCTCTCGATCACTCTATCTCCCTCTAGCTATCTCCTCTATCAATCTTTCGATCACTCTATCTCTATCTACCTCCTCTATCAATCTCTCGATCACTCTATCTCTATCTATCTATCTCCTCTATCAATCTCTCGATCACTCGATCTATCTCCTCTATCAATCTCTCGATCACTCTATCTCTCTCGATCTATCTCCTCTATCAATCTCTCAATCTCTCTCTATCTCTCTCTCTATCTCTTGATCTATCTATCTTTCTATCTATCTCTCTCAATCTCTCCATCTATCTCTCGACCTATCTCTCGATCTATCTATTTCTCTCTCTCTCTTTATCTATCTCCTCTATCAATCTCTCGATCACTCTATCTCTCTCTATCTATCTCCTCTATCAATCTCTCGATCACTCTATCTCTATCTATCTCCTCTATCAATCTCTCGATCACTCTATCTCTATCTATCTATCTCCTCTATCAATCTTTCGATCACTCTATCTCCCTATCTATCTCCTCTATCAATCTCTCGATCACTCTATCTCTCTATCTCTCTCCTCTATCAATCTTTCGATCACTCTATCTCTATCTATCTCCTCTATCAATCTCTCAATCACTCTATCTCCCTCTAGCTATCTCCTCTATCAATCTTTCGATCACTCTATCTCTATCTACCTCCTCTATCAATCTCTCGATCACTCGATCTATCTCCTCTATCAATCTCTCGATCACTCTATCTCTCTCGATCTATCTCCTCTATCAATCTCTCAATCTCTCTCTATCTCTCTCTCTATCTCTTGATCTATCTATCTTTCTCTCTATCTATCTCTCTCAATCTCTCCATCTATCTCTCGACCTATCTCTCGATCTATCTCTCGATCTATCTATTTCTCTCTCTCTCTTTATCTATCTCCTCTATCAATATCTCAATCACTCTATCTCCCTATCTATCTCCTCTATCAATCTCTCGATCACTCTATCTCTCTATCTATCTCCTCTATCAATCTCTCGATCACTCTATCTCTCTATCTATCTCCTCTATCAATCTCTCGCTCTCCGCATCTATAAATTCACTGACCTGAGCATCTGACAGCAGCATCTTTGAAATGACTGCAGGAGTATCGCGGGTAGTTGGACTGCAATGAGCAGAGCCAGAGGGACGATTCGGTGCCTTTGCAATAGACATCGTTGAGCCAAATCTTCCCGGTCCCTTGGCCGTACTGCGAGACGGCCGGCAGCGCGTCGGCGAAGCCACACCCGAGATGTCGGCACACCACATTCCCGTCTTTCAAATCCCACCCGTTGTTGCAGACTGACCCCCACTGGCCGTCGTAAAGCACTTCCACCCTGCCCGAGCAACCGTTCTCTCCATTCACCAGCCTTAGTTTGGCGTCACCTGAAATGTATAAAAAGCAACGAGGTCATAGAGTCATAGAAACATAGAAGATAGGAGCAGGAGTCGGCCATTCGGCCCCTCTAGCCTGCTCCACCATTCAATGCGATCATGGCTGATCATCCAAACTCAGTACCCTGTCCCTGCTTTCTCCCCATATCCCTTGATCCCTTTAGCCTTAAGAAATATATCTAACTCCTTCTTGAATATATTTAATGAATTGGCCTCAACTGTCTTCTGTGGTAGAGAATTCCACAGGTTCACCACTCTCTGGGTGAAGAAATTCCTCCTCATCTCTGTCCTAAATGGCTTACCCCTTATCCTTAGACTGTGACCCCTGGTTCTGGACTCCCCCGCCATCGGGAACATCCTTCCTGCATCTAGTCTGTCTAGCCCTGTTAGAATTTTATGAGTTTCAATGAGATCCCCTCCCATTCTTCTAAAATCCAGCGAGTATAAGCCCAATCGACCCAATCTCTCTTCATACGTCATTCCTGCCATCCCAGGTATCAGTCTGGTGAATCTTCGCTGCACTCCCTCCATGGCAAGAACATCCTCCCTCAGATAAGGCAACCAAAACTGCACACAATACTCAAGGTGTGGTCTCGCCAAGGCCCTGTACAACTGCAGCAAGACATCCTTGTTCCTGTACTCGAATCCTCTCGCTACAAAGGCCAACATACCATTTGCCTTCTTAACCGCCTGCTGCACCTGCATGCTTACCTTCAGCGACTGGTGCACAAGGACACCCAGGTCTCGTTGCACTTCCCCTTTTCCCAATCTATTGCCGTTCAGATAATAATCTGCCTTCCTGTTTTTGCCACCAAAGTGGATAACCTTGCATTTATCCACATTATACTGCATCTGCCATGCATTTGCCCAATCACCCAACCTGTCCAAATCATACTGGAGTTACTCTGCATCCTCCTCACAGCACACACGCCCACCCAGCTTTGTGCCATCTGCAAACTTGGAGCTCTTACATCTAGTTCCCTTGTCTAGATCATTAATATGTATTGTGAATAGCACCCAGTGCAGTGCTGAGGGAGCGCTGCACTGTCGGAGGGAGATGTATATACTCTAGGACTTGAGCTCCATAATCCAGGCCCACACTCCCCGGCGCCAGTACTGAGGGAGCGCTGCACTGTCGGAGGTAGATGTATATACTCTAGGGCTCGAGCCCCATAATCCAGGCCCACACTCCCCGGTGCCAGTACTGAGGGAGCGCTGCACTGTCGGAGGGAGATGTATATACTCTAGGACTCGAGCCCCATAATCCAGGCCCACATGCCCCGGTGCCAGTACTGAGGGAGCGCTGCACTGTCGGAGGTAGATGTATATACTCTCGGGCTCGAGCCCCATAATCCAGGCCCACACTCCCCGGTGCCAGTGCTGAGGGATCGCTGCACTGTCGGAGGTAGATGTATATACTCTAGGACTTAAGCTCCATAATCCAGGCCCACACTCCCCGGTGCCAGTACTGAGGGAGTGCTGCACTGTCGGAGGTGCCGTCTTTCGGATGAGACGTTAAACCGAGGCCCCCGTCTGCTCTCTCAGGTGGACGTAAAAGATCCCACGACCACTATTTCCAAAGAAGAGCGGGGAGGGGGGGTGGCGGGGGGGGGGAGTTCTCCCCGGTGTCCTGCGCCAATACGGGGTTAGCACTGTTGCCTCACAGCACCAGGGACCCGGGTTCAAATCCAGCCTCGGGTGACTGTCTGTGTGGAGTTTGCACATTCTCCCCGTGTTTGCGTGGGTTTTCTCCGGGTGCTCCGGTTTCCTCCCACAGTCCAAAGATGTGCGGGTTAGGTTGATTGGCCATGATAAAAATTGGCCCTTAGTGTTAGGGGGGATTAAATACGTGGGGTTACGGGGATAGGGCTTGGGTGGGATGCCTGTCGGTGTAAGGACCGGGTGCTAGGGTTTGGATGATCAGCCATGATCTCGTTGAATGGCGGAGCAGGCTCGAAGGGCCGAATGGCCGACTCCTGCTCCTATCTTCTATGTTTCTATGTTTAATATGTATCCCTCAATCAACATCACTAAAATAGATTATCTGGTCATTATCGCGTTGCTGTGTGTGTGAGCTTGCTGCGCGCAAATTGGCTGCCGCATTTCCTACATTACAACAGTGACTACACTTAAAATGTTCTTAATTGGCTGTAAAGCGCTTTGGGACGTCCTGGGTTGGTGAAAGGCGCTATATAAATGCAAGTCTTTTAGGTCTTTCTTTGAAGGATGGGAAGGAAAATCAAATATAGCCTTTATTTCAAATGGGTTGGAGTATAAGAGTGAGGAAGTCTTGCTACAATTGTACAGGGCCTTGGTGAGACCACACCTGGAGTACTGTGCACAGTTCTGGTCACCTTACCTGAGGAAGGAGATACGTGCCTTGGAGGCAGTGCAACAAAGGTTCACTAGATTGATTCCTGGGAGGAGAGGGTTGTCCTATGAGGAGAGATTGTGTAGATTGGGCCGATACTCTCTGGAGTTTGGAAGAATGAGAGGTGATCTCATTGAAACATACAAGATTCTGAGGGGGATTGACAGGGTAGATGCTGAGAGGCTGTTTCCCCCTGGCTGGGGAGTCGAGAACCAGGGGTCACAGTCTCAGGATAAGGGGTCGGCCATTGAGGACTGAGATGAGGAGGAATTTCTTCACTCAGAGGGCGGTGAATCTTTGGAATTCTCTGCCCCAGAGGGCTGTGGAGGCTCAGTCGTTGAGTATATTCAAGGCCGAGATCGATAGATTTCTGGGCTCTCGGGGAATCGAGGGATATGGAGATCGGGCGAGAACGTGGAGTTGCAACGCAATGGGAAAGAGTAGGGGGGAGTGGGACTAATTGCACAGCTCTGGCACAGGCACGATGGGCCGAATGGCCTCCTTCTAAGTCATATCATTCTATGAAGCCACCGTGATGCGTTTAGAACTGCCCAGCATTAGAGAGCTTTAGCATATCTGACTTGGCATTGGGTCGTATGGGGTGGAAATTCACCTTGGATGAAACAGGGGTGGGGTATCGCATCGGACGCCCGTTATAGGCCAGGCCGGATATTCGTTTCTATTGGACGCGGCCTGCCCCCCGCAAGACGTATTTCCAACCCGGCCGCAACAGGAACAGGCCGCTCAGCCAGCCCGACCCCTCACCCCAGCCACGGGATGGTTTCCAAGTGGATAAGAACAGGGAGGTTATGATGGAGCTGTACAAAACACTGGAATACTGTGCACAGTTCTGGTCGCCACACTATAGGAAGGGCGTGATTGCATTGGAGAGGGTGCAGAGGAGATTCACCAGGATGTTACCTGGGATGGAGCGCCTCAGCTATGGAGAGAGACTGGACAGGCTGGGGTTGTTTTCCTTAGAGCAGAGAAGGCTGAAGGGGGACCTGATTGAGGTGTACAGAATTATGAGGGGCATAGATAGGGTAGATAGAAAGGAACTTTTCCCCTTAGTAGAGGGGTCAATGACCAGGGGGCATAGTTTCAAGGTAAGGGGCAGGAGGTTTAGAGGGGATTTGAGGAAAAACTTTTTCACCCAGAGGGTGGTTGGAATGTGGAACTCACTGCCTGAAAGGGTGGTAGAGGCAGGAACCCTCACAACATTCAAGAAGCATTTAGATGAGCACTTGAAACGCCACAGCATACAAGGCTAGGGACCAAGTGCTGGAAAATGGGATTAGAATAGACAGGGCTTGATGGCCGGCGCGGACACGATGGGCCGAAGGGCCTCTTTCTGTGCGATATCACTCTGGCACTCTGCGATAGCACTCTGGGACGCTGCGATAGCACTCTGGCACTCTGCGATAGCACTCTGGCACTCTGCGATAGCACTCTGGCACTCTGCGATAGCACTCTGGCACTCTGCGATAGCACTCTGGCACTCTGCGATAGCACTCTGGCACTCTGCGATAGCACTCTGGCACTCTGCGATAGCACTCTGGCACTCTGCGATAGCACTCTGGCACTCTGCGATAGCACTCTGGCACTCTGCGATAGCACTCTGGCACTCTGCGATAGCACTCTGGCACTCTGCGATAGCACTCTGGCACTCTGCGATAGCACTCTGGCACTCTGCGATAGCACTCTGGCACTCTGCGATAGCACTCTGGCACTCTGCGATAGCACTCTGGCACTCTGCGATAGCACTCTGGCACTCTGCGATAGCACTCTGGCACTCTGCGATAGCACTCTGGCACTCTGCGATAGCACTCTGGCACTCTGCGATAGCACTCTGGCACTCTGCGATAGCACTCTGGCACTCTGCGATAGCACTCTGGCACTCTGCGATAGCACTCTGGCACTCTGCGATAGCACTCTGGCACTCTGCGATAGCACTCTGGCACTCTGCGATAGCACTCTGGCACTCTGCGATAGCACTCTGGCACTCTGCGATAGCACTCTGGCACTCTGCGATAGCACTCTGGCACTCTGCGATAGCACTCTGGCACTCTGCGATAGCACTCTGGCACTCTGCGATAGCACTCTGGCACTCTGCGATAGCACTCTGGCACTCTGCGATAGCACTCTGGCACTCTGCGATAGCACTCTGGCACTCTGCGATAGCACTCTGCGATAGCACTCTAGCACTCTGCGATAGCACTCTGGCACTCTGCGATAGCACTCTGGCACTCTGCGATAGCACTCTGCGATAGCACTCTGGCACTCTGCGATAGCACTCTGGCACTCTGCGATAGCACTCTGCGATAGCACTCTAGCACTCTGCGATAGCACTCTGGCACTCTGCGATAGCACTCTGCGATAGCACTCTAGCACTCTGCGATAGCACTCTAGCACTCTGCGATAGCACTCTAGCACTCTGCGATAGCACTCTAGCACTCTGCGATAGCACTCTAGCACTCTGCGATAGCACTCTACGATAGCACTCTAGCACTCTACGATAGCACTCTAGCATTCTACGATAGCACTCTAGCACTCTACGATAGCACTCTAGCACTCTATGAATGCCTCACCTGCTATAGTTACCTTCAAGCGGTCGCTGTGCGTCGAGTTGTACAAGCGTCCCGCCACCGCCACTTGTTGCTGACACGTGTAGTTGCCTTGGCTGCTTTTATTGGTGTTGGAGACACTAAACTGGACGACATCGGCGCTTCCAAAAGGCCGACGTGAATCAACGTGTCTCTGCTGACTGTCTTCGTACAAGTAGAAGATTCCACCAGCAAAGTCACTGGAAGCCGAGCACAGGATGATAATATTCGAAACAAATACTGCGGTTGATGACTTGATCTCTATCCGAGGCTTAGGTATCTGATCTAGAACAACATAATGTTTTTCCGTTAATCAAATATAAGGAACCATATAAGCCAAGATGCAGTATAATGTGGAAGATGCAGTATAATGTGGATAAATGCGAGGTTATCTACTTTGGTGGCAAAAACAAGAAGGTAGATTATTATCTGAACGGCAATAGATTGGGAGAAGGGGAAGTGCAACGAGACCTGGGTGTCCTTGTGCACCAGTCGCTGAAGGTAAGCATGCAGGTGCAGCAGGCGGTTAAGAAGGCAAATGGTATGTTGGCCTTCGTAGCGAGAGGATTCGAGTACAAGAGCAAGGATGTCTTGCTGCAGTTGTACAGGGCCTTGGTGAGACCACACCTTGAGTATTGTGTGCAGTTTTGGTCGCCTTATATGAGGAAGGATGTTCTTGCCATGGAGGGAGTGCAGCGAAGATTCACCAGACTGATACCTGGGATGGCAGGAATGACGTATGAGGAGAGATTGGGTCGATTGGGCTTATATTCGCTGGAGTTTAGAAGAATGAGAGGGGATCTCATTGAAACTTATAAAATTCTAACAGGATTAGACAGACTAGATGCAGGAAGGATGTTCCCGATGGTCGGGGAGTCCAGAACCAGGGGTCACAGTCTCAGGATAAGGGGTAAGCCATTTAGGACAGAAATGAGGAGGAATTTCTTCACCCAGAGAGTGGTGAACCTGTGGAATTCTCTACCACAGAAGGTAGTTGAAGCCAATTCATTAAATATATTCAAGAAGGAGTTGGATATATTTCTTAAGGCTAAAGGGATCAAGGGATATGGGGAGAAGGCAGGGACACGGTACTGAGTTTGGATGATCAGCCATGATCTCATTAAATGGCGGAGCAGGCTCGAGGGGCCGAATGGCCGACTCCTGCTCCTACCTTCTATGTTTCCATGTTTCTCTGTAAAGCCAAGGCTCGTGATAGCGCCATTTATTTTTCCAATGACCTCGCGCAGACCCATTTCCAACTGGGATCCCGTCTGTTCCTGCTGAACTCAGTCAATCAACGAAAGTGACTCTGTACTGTAAGCTTGAGTCTTGCCACTAAGTGTGTACTCGCTACCACAGGGAGTGGTTGAGGTGAACATAGGTGCATTTAAGGGGAAGCTAGACAAACACATGAGGAAGGAATAGCATGCTGATGGGGACTCAAAGGGTTAAGTTACGAGGAGAGATTACACAAACTAGGGTGGTATTCCCTGGAATTTAGAAGATTAAGGGGTGATCTGATCGAAGTTCTCAAGATAGTAAGGGAAACCTGGATGAGTGCAGCTCCAACAACACTCAAGAAGCTCGACACCATCCAGGACAAAGCAGCCCGCTTGATTGGCACCCCATCCACCACCTTAAACACTCACTCCCTCCACCACCGGCGCACCGTGGCTGCAGTGTGTACTGTTAAGTATGTGTATTGTATTGAACAATTAACACAAAGACTTAAACATATAACTCAAACAGGTCTTTACTGGTTGGAGGTAGGGACTACACGTAGATCTTTACTTCATGCCCACAGGCGGGAACTGAGGGGAGATCAGTACCCACAGTACTATTTATACCCCTATGGCCAGGAGTGGTACTGCGTATCACTACGCCCTACAAGTAGTGCAGTCCTGTCCATAGGTTCAAAGTAGCACACATATTACATACACAACATTCCTCCCTTCCTAGCTTTACAGTCATCTCCCCATTTAACATAACGTAATAACATATATACATATATAACTTCAGGTTTACATAACAGAATAACATAGATACATAGATAACTTCATGTCAAAACAGATCACAGATTCAGTCTCTGCGGAAAACAGTTCACAGATTCAATCTCTGTGGTGGAGTCGGTTCACGTTGCTGGAGTGACTCATTCAATAGTCCTTCCATGGATTTAACAGTTTGAACTTCCGAACTGAATTGGCTCCGTTCGGAGGGACCACGTGTGTGATCTGGTAGAGGTAATAATGGTTCAGATGGGTCATCTTCTGTTTCGACTTTTCCTTTTCTGCTTCTTGGAGACTCGCACGCGTGGGTTCGAATCCCATCCTCGTCGCCAGTGTTAAGTATGTGTATTGTATTGAACAATTAACACAAAGACTTAAACGTATAACTCAAACAGGTCTTTACTGGTTGGAGGTAGGGACTACACGGAGATCTTTACTTCATGCCACAGGCGGGAACTGAGGGGAGATCAGTACCCACAGTATTATTTATACCCCTATGGCCAGGAGTGGTACTGCGTATCACTACGCCCAACAAGTAGTGCAGTCCTGTCCATAGGTTCAAAGTAGCACACATATTACATACACAACATGTACCATCTACAAGATGCACTGCAGCAACTCGCCAAGGCTTCTTCGGCAGCACCTCCCCAAACCCGCGACCTCTACCACCTAGAAGGTCAAGGGCAGCAGGCGCATGGGAACACCACCACCTCCAAGTTCCACCTCCAAGTCACACACACCATCCCGACTTGGAAATATATCGGCCGTTCCTTCATCGTCGCTGGGTCCAAATCCTGGAACTCCCTCCCTAACAGCACTGTGGGGAGCACCTTCACCACACGGACTGCAGCGGTTCAAGAAGGCGGCTCACCACCACCTTCTCGAGGGCAACTAGGGACGGGCAATAAATGCTGGCCTTGCCAGCGACACCCAGATCCCATCAGCGAATTTTAAAAAAAAGATAGGGTTTATCGAGAGAAACTATTTCCACTGGTTGGGGATTCTTGGACCAGGGGGCATAGACTAAAAATTAGAGCCAGACCGTTCAGGGGTGAAGTTAGGAAACACTTCTACACACAAAGGGTGGTAGAAGTTTGGAACTCACCTCCGCAAACGGCAATTGATGCTTGATCAATTGTTCATTTAAAATTGGAGATTGATAGATTTATGTTAAGCAAAGGTATTAAGGGATATGGGGCAAAGGCGGGTAGATGGAGTTAGGTCGCAGATCAGCCATGATCTCACTGAATGGCGGAACAGGTTCGAGGGGCTGAATGGCCTCCTCCTGTTCCTGTGTAATAGGCTCGAGGGGGCTGAATGGGCCTCCTCCTGTTCCTGTGTAACAGGCTCGAGGGGGCTGAATGGGCCGCCTCCTGTTCCTGTGTAACAGGCTCGAGGGACTGAATGGGCCTCCTCCTGTTCCTGTGTAACAGGCTCGAGGGGGCTGAATGGGCCTCCTCCTGTTCCTGTGTAACAGGCTCGAGGGGCTGAATGGGCCTCCTCCTGTTCCTGTGTAACAGGCTCGAGGGGTTGAATGGGCCTCCTCCTGTTCCTGTGTAACAGGCTCGAGGGGGCTGAATGGGCCTCCTCCTGTTCCTGTGTAACAGGCTCGAAGGGGCTGAATGGGCCTCCTCCTGTTCCTGTGTAACAGGCTCGAGGGGGCTGAATGGGCCTCCTCCTGTTCCTGTGCAACAGGATCGAGGGGGCTGAATGGGCCTCCTCCTGTTCCTGTGTAACAGGCTCGAGGGGGCTGAATGGGCCTCCTCCTGTTCCTGTGTAACAGGATCGAGGGGGCTGAATGGGCCTCCTCCTGTTCCTGTGTAACAGGCTCGAGGGGGCTGAATGGGCCTCCTCCTGTTCCTGTGTAACAGACTCGAGTGGCTGAATGGGCCTCCTCCTGTTCCTGTGTAACAGGCTCGAGGGGGCTGAATGGGCCTCCTCCTGTTCCTGTGTAACAGGCTCGAGGGGGCTGAATGGGCCTCCTCCTGTTCCTGTGTAACAGGCTCGAGGGGCTGAATGAGCCTCCTCCTGTTCCTGTGTAACAGGCTCGAGGGGTTGAATGGGCCTCCTCCTGTTCCTGTGTAACAGGCTCGAGGGGGCTGAATGGGCCTCCTCCTGTTCCTGTGTAACAGGCTCGAAGGGGCTGAATGGGCCTCCTCCTGTTCCTGTGTAACAGGCTCGAGGGGGCTGAATGGGCCTCCTCCTGTTCCTGTGCAACAGGATCGAGGGGGCTGAATGGGCCTCCTCCTGTTCCTGTGTAACAGGCTCGAGGGGGCTGAATGGGCCTCCTCCTGTTCCTGTGTAACAGGCTCGAGGGGCTGAATGGGCCTCCTCCTGTTCCTGTGTAACAGGCTCGAGGGGGCTGAATGGGCCTCCTCCTGTTCCTGTGTAACAGGCTCGAGGGGCTGAATGGGCCTCCTCCTGTTCCTGTGTAACAGGCTCGAGGGGGCTGAATGGGCCTCCTCCTGGTCCTGTGTAACAGGCTCGAGGGGCTGAATGGGCCTCCTCCTGTTCCTGTGTAACAGGCTCGAGTGGCTGAATGGGCCCCCTCCTGTTCCTGTGTAACAGGCTCGAGGGGGCTGAATGGGCCTCCTCCTATTCCTGTGTAACAGGCTCGAGGAGCTGAATGGGCCTCCTCCTATTCCTGTGTAACAGGCTCGAGGAGCTGAATGGGCCTCCTCCTGTTCCTGTGTAACAGGCTCGAGGGGGCTGAATGGGCCTCCTCCTGTTCCTGTGTCACAGGCTCGAGAGGCTGAATGGGCCTCCTCCTGTTCCTGTGTAACAGGCTCGAGGGGGCTGAATGGGCCTCCTCCTGTTCCTGTGTAACAGGCTCGAGGGGCTGAATGGGCCTCCTCCTGTTCCTAAGTTCCTATGAAACAGGCCATTCGGCCCAACTGCTCCGTGCTGGTCCTTATGCTCCTCACGAGCCTCCTCCCACCCCTCCTCATCTCACCCCACCCGCACAACCTTCTCTCCCTTTCCCCCCCATGAATCTTTAGACTATGCTCCCTTCGTACAAGACTCCCCAACCAGCGGAAATCGTTCCTCTCGATCTGTTCCCCTTTAATATCTTCAAACCTCGATCTGATCACCCCTTATTCTTCTAGATTCTAGGGAATATAACCCTAATTTTTTTTTATTCGTTCCTGGGCTGTGGGCATTGCTGGCAAGGCCAGCATTTATTGCCCATCCCTAGTTGCCCTCGAGAAGGTGGCGGTGAGCCTCCTTCTTCAACCGCTGCAGTCCGTGTGGTGAAGGTGCTTCCACGGCGCTGTTAGGGAGGGTGTTCCAGGATTTTGACCTGGCGACGATGAAGGAACGGCCGATATACTTCCAAGTCGGGATGGTGTGCGTGACTTGGAGGTGGAACTTGGAGGTGGTGGTGTTCCCATGCGCCTGCTGCCCTTGTCCTTCGAGGTGGAAGAGGTCGCGGGTTTGGGAGGTGCTGCCGAAGAAGCCTTGGCGAGTCGCTGCAGTGCATCTTGCAGATGGTGCACACTGCAGCCACGGTGCGCCGGTGGTGGAGGGAGTGAATGTTTAAGGTGGAATATTTGTATCTCCCCTTGTAACTTGACCCTTGGAATCCGGGTATCATTCTTGTAAACCTACGCTGCACTCCCTCCAAGGCCAATATATCCTTCCTAAGGTGTGGTGCCCAGAACTGTGCACAGTGCTCCAAGTGTGGTCTAACCAAGGGATATGGAGACCAGAACTGTGCACAGTGCTCCAGGTGTGGTCTAACCAAGGTATATGCAGACCAGAACTGTGCACAGTGCTCCAAGTGTGGTCTAACCAAGGGATATGGAGACCAGAACTGTGCACAGTGCTCCAAGTGTGGTCTAACCAAGGGATATGGAGACCAGAACTGTGCACAGTGCTCCAGGTGTGGTCTAACCAAGGGATATGGAGACCAGAACTGTGCACAGTGCTCCAAGTGTGGTCTAACCAAGGTATATGGAGACCAGAACTGTACACAGTGCTCCAGGTGTGGTCTAACCAAAGTATATGGAGACCAGAACTGTGCACAGTGCTCCAAGTGTGGTCTAACCAAGGTATATGGAGACCAGGACTGTGCACAGTGCTCCAAGTGTGGTCTAACCAAAGTATATGGAGACCAGAACTGTGCACAGTGCTCCAAGTGTGGTCTAACCAAGGTATATGGAGACCAGGACTGTGCACAGTGCTCCAAGTGTGGTCTAACCAAGGTATATGGAGACCAGAACTGTGCACAGTGCTCCAAGTGTGGTCTAACCAAGGGATATGGAGACCAGAACTGTGCACAGTGCTCCAGGTGTGGTCTAACCAAGGTATATGTAGACCAGAACTGTGCACAGTGCTCCAAGTGTGGTCTAACCAAGGGATATGGAGACCAGAACTGTGCACAGTGCTCCAAGTGTGGTCTAACCAAGGTATATGGAGACCAGAACTGTGCACAGTGCTCCAGGTGTGGTCTAACCAAGGTATATGGAGACCAGAACTGTGCACAGTGCTCCAAGTGTGGACTAACCAAGGTATATCGAGACCAGGACTGTGCACAGTGCTCCAAGTATGGCCTAACCAGGGCTTTGTACATCTGCAGCATAACTTCTACCACTTTCTATGTCATAGAGTCATAGAGTTATACAGCACAGAAAGAGGCCCTTCGGCCCATCGTGTCCGCGCCGGCCATCAAGCCCTGTCTATTCTAATCCCATTTTCCAGCACTTGGTCCCTAGCCTTGTATGCTATGGCGTTTCAAGTGCTCATTGAATGTTGTGAGGGTTCCTGCCTCTACCACCCTTTCAGGCAGTGAGTTCCACATTCCAACCACCCTCTGGGTGAAAAAGTTTTTCCTCAAATCCCCTCTAAACCTCCTGCCCCTTACCTTGAAACTATGCCCCCTGGTTATTGACCCCTCTACTAAGGGGAAAAGTTCCTTTCTATCTACCCTATCTATGCCCCTCATCATGTTGTACACCTCAATCAGGTCCCCCCTCAGCCTTCTCTGCTCTAAGGAAAACAACCCCAGCCTGTCCAGTCTCTCTTCATAGCTGAAGCGTCCAGCCCAGGTAACATCTCCTCTGCACCCTCTCCAATGCAATCACATCCCTCCTATAGTGTGGCGACCAGAACTGCACACAGTTTGCTGTACATTCCATGCAGCCTTACCTGTGACAATTAATTGCAGATGGTCGCTGGCACTGGAATTGAGGTACCGCCCCGACGCGCGAATCTGGTACGAGCAGGTGTAATTGTACCGGCCCGTCTGTCGCCCCACCGTGAAATGGAACGAGGCCAGTGTACTTCCGACTACCGAGAGGTGGCGCACCAGCTCACCCTCCCCAACTCGGTGTAAGGAAAACCCGGTGACAGCGTACGGGTAAGGAGCGATGCACTCGACCACCGCGGAGCCTCCAGGGAGGAAGACGTTGCTTCGACGGTTATGGCCAATCGAGGGCTTGGCAGGTGCATCTGCAGAGGAGAAGAAAATGATCACATGTTGCCCGGGATCGAAAACGTCATTGGGTCTTTGCAATCAGCCCTGGGAGGAGAGGGCAGTCCGATGGTGAGAGGTTGTGTGGAATGGGCCTACACTCTCTGGCGTTTAGGAGAAACATAGAAGATCGGAGCAGGAGTAGGCCATTCGGCCCCTCGAGCCTGCTCCGCCATTCAATGAGATCATGGCTGATCATCCAAATTCAGTACCCTGTCCCTGCCTTCTCCCCATATCCCTTGATCCCTTTAGCCTTAAGAAATATATCCAACTCCTTCTTGAATATATACAATCCCAGCTTCTCCAGTCTCTCCACATCACTGAAGACCCTCATCCCTGGTACCATTCTGGTCAATCTCCCCTTAGCCTTCTCTGCTCTAAGGAGAACAACCCCAGCTTCTCCAGACTCTCCACATCACTGAAGACCCTCATCCCTGGTACCATTCTGGTCAATCTCCCTTAACCTTCTCTGCTCTAAGGAGAACAACCCCAGCTTCTCCAGTCTCTCCACATCACTGAAGTCCCTCAGCCCCTGGTACCATTCTGGTCAATCTCCCCTTAACCTTCTCTGCTCTAAGGAGAACAACCCCAGCTTCTCCAGTCTCTCCACATCACTGAAGACCCTCATCCCTGGTACCATTCTGGTCAATCTCCCCTAACCTTCTCTGCTCTAAGGAGAACAACCCCAGCCTCTCCATGCAACTGAAGTCACTCATCGCTGGTCCCACTCTGGTCAATCTCCCCTTAACCTTCTCTGCTCTAAGGAGAACAACCCCAGCTTCTCCAGTCTCTCCATGTAACTGAAGTCCCTCATGTCTAGAAATCTATCTATCTCCTTCTTAAATATATTCAGTGACTTGGCCTCCACAGCCTTCTGCGGTAGAGAATTCCACAGGTTCACCACCCTCTGAGTGAAGAAATTTCTCCTCATCTCAGTCCTAAATGTCCTACCCCGTATCCTGAGACTGTGACCCCTCGTTCTAGACCCCCCCCCGAGCCAGGGGAAACATCCTCCCTGCATCCAGTCTGTCAAGCCCGGTCAGAATTTTATACGTTTCCACGAGATCCCCTCTCATTCTTCTAAACTCTAGTGAATACAGGCCTAGTCGACCCAATCTCTCCTCATACGACAGTCCTGCCATCCCAGGTATCAGACTGGTGAACCTTCGCTGCACTCCCTCCATGGCAAGAACATCCTTCCTCAGATAAGGCGACCAAAACTGCACACAATACTCCAGGTGTGGTCTCACCAAGGCCCTGTACAACTGGAGTAAGACATCCTTGCTCCTGCACTCGAATCCTCTCGCTATGAAGGCCAACATACCACTTGCCTTCCTAACTGCTTGCTGCACCTGCATGCTTGCTTTCAGTGACTGGTGCACAAGGACACCAATGTCCCTTTGTACATCAGCATTTCCCAATCTATCACCATTTAAATAATACTCTGCAGTATGTACCATCTACAAGATGCACTGCAGCAACTCGCCAAGGCTTCTTCGGCAGCACCTCCCAAACCCGCGACCTCTTCCACCTAGAAGGACGAGGGCAGCAGGCGCATGGGAACACCACCACCTCCAAGTTCCCCTCCAAGTCACACGCCATCCTGACTTGGAAATATATCGGCCGATCCTTCATTGTCGCTGGGTCAAAATCCTGGAACTCCCTCCCTAACAGCACTGTGGGAGCACCTTCACCACACGGACTGCAGCGGTTCAAGAAGGCGGCTCACCACCACCTTCTCATGGGCAACTAGGGATGGGCAATAAATGCTGGGCTTGCCAGCGACGCGCACATCCCAGGAACGATTTTTAAAAAAAAAATAGATTGTATTAAAATGCGCATCAAGTCACTCACCTCCGACTGTAATGTTGACACTCCGACTCACGGTTGAGTTGTACAGATGTCCATGTCTGTTCAACTGGTACCAGCAGACATAATATCCTCCGTCCGACGCACTCACGTTGAGGAGCATGAGGGATACTTTCCACCCCATCAACACGGTCACCATTGATGGCACAGCGAGACCGGTGCCGACCCTGCCCAAGTAGAAGGTGACTCTTCTCTTGTAGTGCGTACTTGCTGAACACTGAATGCTGAAGTTTTCACCCTCAATAAATATTCCAGCTGATCTTGGCAAGTAAATTGTTGGTTCCGCTGGGAGAACTGAGGGAAAGATAGAAACATAGAAGCAGGGGTAGGACATTCGGCCTCTTGAGCCCGCTCCGCCATTCAATGAGATCATGGCTGATCATCCAAATTCAGTGCCCTGTCCCTGCTTTCTCCCCATATCCCTAGATCCCGTTAGCCTTAAGAAATATATCCAACTCCTTCTTGAATATATTTAATGAATTGGCCTCTACTGCCTTCTGTGGTAGAGAATTCCACAGGTTCACCACTCTCTGGGTGAAGAAATTCCTCCTCATTTCTGTCCTAAATGGCTTACCCCTTATCCTTAGACTGTGACCCCTGGTTCTGGACTCCCCCGCCATCGGGAACATCCTTCCTGCATCTAGTCTGTCTAGTCTTGTTAGAATTTTATAAGTTTCAGTGAGATCCCCTCTCATTCTTCTAAACTCAAGCGAATATAAGCCTGATCAACCCAATCTCTCCTCATACGTCATTCCTGCCATCCCAGGTATCAGTCTGGTGAATCTTCGTTGCACTCCCTCCATGGCAAGAACATCCTTCCTTAGATAAGGCGACCAAAACTGCACACAATACTCAAGGTGTGGTCTCACCAAGGCCCTGTACAACTGCAGCAAGACATCCTTCCTCCTGTACTCGAATCCTCTCGCTATGAGGGCCAACATACCATTTGCCTTCTTAACCGCCTGCTGCACCTGCATGCTTACCTTCAGCGACTGGTGCACAAGAACACCCAGGTCTCGGTGCACTTCCCCTTCTCCCAATCTATTGCCGTTCAGATATTAATCTGCCTTCCTGTTTTTGCCACCAAAGTTGATAACCTCGCATTTATCCACATTATACTGCATCTGCCCAAATAAGCCCAAGCACCCAACCTGTCCAAATCATACTGGAGTTTCTCTGCATCCTCCTCACAGCACACACGCCCACCCAGCTTTGTTTCGTCAGTAAACTTGGAGATTTTACATCTAGTTCCCTCGTCTAGATCATTTATATAGGTAAGGGCAGTACAACCATTATTCATTACCTTAGTCACGGTCATTGTCAAAACCCTTCTGCCATTGGAAACAATCTCTCCCAGTTTATTCTGTCAAACGCCATCGTAATTTTTAACGCCTCTATTGAATCTGCTCTTAACCTTCTCTGCTGTAAGAAAGATTTGCATTTCTATAGCGCCTTTCATGACCACCGGACGTCCCAAGGCGCTCTACGGCCAATGAAGTCCTGCTTGAAGTGGAGTCGCTGTTGTAATGTGCGAAACGCGGCAGCCAATTCACGCACAGCAAGCTCCCACAAACAGCGATGTGATAACGACCAGATCATCTGTTTTTGTTATGTTGGTTGAGGGATAAATATTGGCCCCAGAACACCGGGGAGAACTCCCCCCCCCACTGCTCTTCTTCGAAATAGTGCCAGGGGATCTTTTACGCCCACCGGGGAGTGTGGGCCTGGATTATGGGGCTCGAGTCCTAGAGTATGTACATCTACCTCCGACAGTGCAGCGCTCCCTCAGTACTGGCACCGGGGAGTGTGGGCCTGGATTATGGGGCTCGAGTCCTAGAGTATATACATCTACCTCCAACAGTGCAGCGCTCCCTCAGTACTGGCACCGGGGAGTGTGGGCCTGGATTATGGGGCTCGAGTCCTAGAGTATACACATCTACCTCCGACAGTGCAGCACTCCCTCAGTACTGGCACCGGGGAGTGTGGGCCTGGATTATGGGGCTCGAGTCCTAGAGTATACACATCTACCTCCGACAGTGCAGCACTCCCTCAGTACTGGCACCGGGGAGTGTGGGCCTGGATTATGGGGCTCGAGTCCTAGAGTATGTACATCTACCTCCGACAGTGCAGCGCTCCCTCAGTACTGGCACCGGGGAGTGTGGGCCTGGATTATGGGGCTCGAGTCCTAGAGTATATACATCTACCTCCAACAGTGCAGCGCTCCCTCAGTACTGGCACCGGGGAGTGTGGGCCTGGATTATGGGGCTCGAGTCCTAGAGTATACACATCTACCTCCGACAGTGCAGCACTCCCTCAGTACTGGCACCGGGGAGTGTGGGCCTGGATTATGGGGCTCGAGTCCTAGAGTATACACATCTACCTCCGACAGTGCAGCACTCCCTCAGTACTGGCACCGGGGAGTGTGGGCCTGGATTATGGGGCTCGAGTCCTAGAGTATGTACATCTACCTCCGACAGTGCAGCGCTCCCTCAGTACTGGCACCGGGGAGTGTGGGCCTGGATTATGGGGCTCGAGTCCTAGAGTATATACATCTACCTCCAACAGTGCAGCGCTCCCTCAGTACTGGCACCGGGGAGTGTGGGCCTGGATTATGGGGCTCGAGTCCTAGAGTATAAACATCTACCTCCGACAGTGCAGCACTCCCTCAGTACTGGCACCGGGGAGTGTGGGCCTGGATTATGGGGCTCGAGTCCTAGAGTATACACATCTACCTCCGACAGTGCAGCACTCCCTCAGTACTGGCACCGGGGAGTGTGGGCCTGGATTATGGGGCTCGAGTCCTAGAGTATATACATCTACCTCCGACAGTGCAGCACTCCCTCAGTACTGGCACCGGGCAGTGTGGGCCTGGATTATGGAGCTCGAGTCCTAGAGTATATACATCTACCTCCGACAGTGCAGCACTCCCTCAGTACTGGCACCGGGGAGTGTGGGACTGGATTATGGGGCTCGAATCCTAGAGTATATACATCTACCTCCGACAGTGCAGCGCTCCCTCAGTACTGGCACCGGGGAGTGGGGGCCTGGATTATGGAGCTCGAATCCTAGAGTATATACATCTACCTCCGACAGTGCAGCGCTCCCTCAGTACTGGCACCGGGGAGTGTGGGCCTGGATTATGGGGCTCGAGTCCTAGAGTATATACATCTACCTCCGACAGTGCAGCACTCCCTCAGTACTGGCACCGGGGAGTGTGGGTCTGGATTATGGGGCTCGAGTCCTAGAGTATATACATCTACCTCCGACAGTGCAGCACTCCCTCAGTACTGGCACCGGGGAGTGTGGGCCTGGATTATGGAGCTCGAGTCCTAGAGTATATACATCTACCTCCGACAGTGCAGCGCTCCCTCAGTACTGGCACCGGGGAGTGTGGGCCTGGATTATGGGGCTCGAGTCCTAGTGTATATACATCTACCTCCGACAGTGCAGCACTCCCTCAGTACTGGCTCCGGGGAGTGTGGGCCTGGATTATGGGGCTCGAGTCCTAGAGTATATACATCTACCTCCGACAGTGCAGCGCTCCCTCAGTACTGGCACCGGGGAGTGTGGGCCTGGATTATGGGGCTCGAGTCCCAGAGTATATACATCTACCTCCGACAGTGCAGCACTCCCTCAGTACTGGCACCGGGGAGTGTGGGCCTGGATTATGGGGCTCGAGTCCTAGAGTATATACATCTACCTCCGACAGTGCAACGCTCCCTCAGTACTGGCACCGGGGAGTGTGGGCCTGGATTATGGGGCTCGAGTCCTAGAGTATATACATCTACCTCCGACAGTGCAACGCTCCCTCAGTACTGGCACCGGGGAGTGTGGGCCTGGATTATGGGGCTCCAGTCCTAGAGTATATACATCTACCTCCGACAGTGCAGCACTCCCTCAGTACTGGCACCGGGGAGTGTGGGCCTGGATTATGGGGCTCGAGTCCTAGAGTATATACATCTACCTCCGACAGTGCAGCACTCCCTCAGTACTGGCACCGGGGAGTGTGGGCCTGGATTATGGGGCTCGAGTCCTAGAGTATATACATCTACCTCCGACAGTGCAGCGCTCCCTCAGTACTGGCACCGGGGAGTGTGGGCCTGGATTATGGAGCTCGAGTCCTAGAGTATATACATCTACCTCCGACAGTGCAGCGCTCCCTCAGTACTGGCACCGGGGAGTGTGGGCGTGGATTATGGGGCTCGAGTCCTAGAGTATATACATCTACCTCCGACAGTGCAGCACTCCCTCAGTACTGGCACCGGGGAGTGTGGGCCTGGATTATGGGGCTCCAGTCCTGGAGTATATACATCTACCTCCGACAGTGCAGCACTCCCTCAGTACTGGCACCGGGGAGTGTGGGTCTGGATTATGGGGCTCGAGTCCTAGAGTATATACATCTACCTCCGACAGTGCAGCGCTCCCTCAGTACTGGCACCGGGGAGTGGGGGCCTGGATTATGGAGCTCGAATCCTAGAGTATATACATCTACCTCCGACAGTGCAGCGCTCCCTCAGTACTGGCACCGGGGAGTGTGGGACTGGATTATGGGGCTCGAGTCCTAGAGTATATACATCTACCTCCGACAGTGCAGCGTTCCCTCAGTACTGGCACCGGGGAGTGTGGGCCTGGATTATGGAGCTCGAGTCCTAGAGTATATACATCTACCTCCGACAGTGCAGCACTCCCTCAGTACTGGCACCGGGGAGTGTGGGTCTGGATTATGGGGCTCGAGTCCCAGAGTATATACATCTACCTCCGACAGTGCAGCGCTCCCTCAGCACTGACACCGGGGAGTGTGGGCCTGGATTATGGAGCTCGAGTCCTAGAGTATATACATCTACCTCCGACAGTGCAGCACTCCCTCAGTACTGGCACCGGGGAGTGTGGGTCTGGATTATGGGGCTCGAGTCCTAGAGTATATACATCTACCTCCGACAGTGCAGCGCTCCCTCAGTACTGACACCGGGGAGTGTGGGCCTGGTTTATGGGGCGCGAGTCCTAGAGTATATACATCTACCTCCGACAGTGCAGCACTCCCTCAGTACTGGCACCGGGGAGTGTGGGCCTGGATTATGGAGCTCGAGTCCTAGAGTATATACATCTACCTCCGACAGTGCAGCACTCCCTCAGTACTGGCACCGGGGAGTGTGGGCCTGGTTTATGGGGCTCGAGTCCTAGAGTATATACATCTACCTCCGACAGTGCAGCACTCCCTCAGTACTGGCACCGGGGAGTGTGGGCCTGGATTATGGGGCTCGAGTCCTAGAGTATATACATCTACCTCCGACAGTGCAGCACTCCCTCAGTACTGGCACCGGGGAGTGTGGGCCTGGATTATGGGGCTCGAGTCCTAGAGTATATACATCTACCTCCGACAGTGCAGCACTCCCTCAGTACTGGCACCGGGGAGTGTGGGCCTGGATTATGGGGCTCGAGTCCTAGAGTATATACATCTACCTCCGACAGTGCAGCACTCCCTCAGTACTAGCACCGGGGAGTGTGGGCCTGGATTATGGGGCTCGAGTCCTAGAGTATATACATCTACCTCCGACAGTGCAGCACTCCCTCAGTACTGGCACCGGGGAGTGTGGGCCTGGATTATGGGGCTCGAGTCCTAGAGTATATACATCTACCTCCGACAGTGCAGCACTCCCTCAGTACTGGCACCGGGGAGTGTGGGCCTGGATTATGGGGCTCGAGTCCTAGAGTATATACATCTACCTCCGACAGTGCAGTGCTCCCTCAGTACTGGCACCGGGGAGTGTGGGCCTGGATTATGGGGCTCGAGTCCTGGAGTATATACATCTACCTCCGACAGTGCGGCGCTCCCTCAGTACTGGCACCAGGGAGTGTGGGCCTGGATTATGGGGCTCGAGTCCTAGAGTATATACATCTACCTCCGACAGTGCAGTGCTCCCTCAGTACTGGCACCGGGGAGTGTGGGCCTGGATTATGGGGCTCGAGTCCTAGAGTATATACATCTACCTCCGACAGTGCAGCGCTCCCTCAGTACTGGCACCGGGGAGTGTGGGCCTGGATTATGGGGCTCGAGTCCTGGAGTATATACATCTACCTCCGACAGTGCAGCGCTCCCTCAGTACTGGCACCGGGGAGTGTGGGCCTGGATTATGGGGCTCGAGTCCTGGAGTATATACATCTACCTCCGACAGTGCAGCGCTCCCTCAGTACTGGCACCGGGGAGTGTGGGCCTGGATTATGGGGCTCGAGTCCTGGAGTATATACATCTACCTCCGACAGTGCGGCGCTCCCTCAGCACTGCACTGGGAGTGTCGGACTAGCTTTATATGCTCAAGTCCCTGGAGTGGGACTTGATCCCACAACCTTCGGACTCGGAGGCGAGGGTACAGCCTCAGCTGACACACTGGGGGAAAATTGGGTGTCGGCCATTGTGGGGCGCCAATATTGGCCGGGCGCAAAGTTCAGCGCCCGGCCCTAATTATCGCCTCCGACTGCAAAATTCGCCTCTATCGCCCCTGGCGGTGATTTGAGCGCCAAATCAGGCGCTACTCACATCTCTTAAGGCGCAAAGGTCGGGGAGCGAGGCGCGACCTCAGAGCGCTAACGAAGCTCGGGCGATGTCCGTTACCATGGAAGCCAGACACTCTGGCGCCGGACAGTTCTTAAAGGGGAGGGGGCCATCTTGCTGGCCAGCCACATCCTGCTCATTGCAGCCTTGAATCTCGGCCTGGAGAGACCTCCAAAGCAATTGTGTTGGAAAGAACAATGGAGAGGCCCAAGGAAAGAGCTCGGGGCTTAGGAACCTCAAAAGTGGTGCTGAGGCCCAAAACAACCCTTTTGGGTGGCATTAAATCTCCCTAGACGTCTCGCTCCCTCTCCACCGAAAATTTCACCGGCTAGCAAAGGCAGGAAGCACTCTCCTTTAAGTAGCGCTCCCCCCAGCCCCTTCCCGACTCGAAAGCGTTCCCGCTCTACCTGTCGTTGCTAGCGGTGGGCGCCAAGGCAGGGGGGCGCCACTCAATATCCGGTCCGGGGCGCTACCGGCATGTTGCGCGCTGGACTGAGGTCGCGATCTGCGGGCGCAGGAGATCGTGGCGGGAGTGTTCAGCGCCGCCGCAAAACGACTGGTCAACTTCGCCAGCGGCGCTAAAATCGCCGCGCTCGGGCACTAAGTTCCTAGCGCCCCCCCAGAGGCACTAACGGGAGGCGCTAGCCAACCGAATTTTACCCCATTTGTATATTATATATTTATTTACATACAATGGGCTGGATTTTCATTGAGGAGGCGGGACTACAACTTTCGGGGTTTTAGTCCCGCCTCCATCGAGTTGTGGCCAACCCACGCGATTCTAACTTGATTGACCTTGTCGAGCCCGCCCAGTGGGCTCAGCAGGCCAATTAAGGGCCACCCGGCAACAGGTGACGTCACAGATTGACATTTCATCTGTCAAGAGCTTTTGACAGATGAAATATCAGTGTTTTACAGCTGTTTGAAGCTGTCAAACACTGACAATCTGTACACTAAGTTCATTCCTTCCTCTCAGGATGATTTAGAGATCTCTCCGGAACAGAAAGCTGAATGTTGCAACTTTTGACAGCTCGCAGCCATTCTGCTTTCTGTGCCGGTGAGATGAGGGACTCCCGAGACCTAAAGGAAGGAAGGCTGTAAAGGTAAGTAAAACTTCTTTAAACGCTTTACACACACCAAACACACTTACCTCTTCACTCATGCACCCATCACTCACCTGAACACCGGACCCTCCAAGCCCTTCATCCCGACGGTCCGCCTCGCTAACTTGGCGTGGTTCGGAGCCGTCGGGAATCCCACACTTCAGGGCTAAAAATAGGGATTAGGCTAAAAACTGCCTGTTAACTACCTGTTAACAGGCAGTTAATTGGCACCAATGCCCTTCCCGCCTCAGGGAGGCGGGTTCCAGTGCAGGGCGGGTACCCGCCTCCTTTGAAACTGGCATGGAGGTGGGTTGGGGGCGGGATGGGTTCGGGACCCCCGATTTCGCAATTTAACCCCCCCCCCCACACGCCTCCAATCCTGCCTCCACGGCCCAACGAAAATCGAGCCCAATGTGTTGCGCAGAAACGAGCCACCCTGTCTAATGGTCCACACCAGCCTCCTCCCACCCTACTTCATCTCACCTTATTGTCAAATCCTTCCATTCCTTTCTCCCTCGTCTGTTTATCCAGCCTCCCCTTAAATGCATCTATGCTAGTTGATATGAATCAGTCATTCATGAAAGAAAGACACATGAAATAATACTGGGCGGCCTGTGGGTGGCGCTGTCCAGGGAGAGTATAAATACTCGGGCACGGGCCCAGCTTGTGCAGGACATTCTTAACAGGAACTAGTGAAGGACACAACTAGACCTCCATGTTGTAAAACAGTTGATTAAAGCTTTGTTTAACATTCAAACCAAGGGCCTAGTAGTTTTCTTCCGTCACTAGTCACCGCCACCACTCCCTGTGGTAGCCAGTTCCATAAGGTACCACATAACAGACTGACAGAGGAGGTCGGGGACTGCGGAGTCAGGGGACAAGTAGCCCTACAACCCTCTTGAGATCTCTGCCCTCCTCCAGTTCTGGTCTCTTGCACGTCCCCCCCCGCCCCCCCCCCCCCCGAGTTCAATCGCGCCGCCAGCGGCCTCGGCTCTAATCTTCGGAAATCTCTCCCTAAAATTTTCCACCTTCCTTCGGCTCTCTCCGCCTTCAAGTCGCTCCTTAAAACCGACCTCTGTGCACATCTCCTCGTATCTCCTTATGTGGCTCAGTGTCAAATTTTGTTTGATAAATCTCCTGTGACGTTTTACTGTGTTTACAGCACTATATAAATTCCAAGTTATTGTTGAAGCACCTCATATCCCCCCCAACCCCACCCCACCCCCCACCCAATTCAATGGTAGACAAGGGTAATGTAGTAGATGTAATATATCTGGATTTTCAAAAGGCCGTCGATAAGGAACCCCATAATAGACTGATGAACAAGGTCAGAGAATGCGGAGTCAGGGGACAAGTAGCAGAATGGATCGCTGGCTGGCTTCAGGACAGAAAGCAGAGAGTCGGGGTAAAGGGTAGCTATTCACCGTGGCAGAAGGTGGGCAGGATATTCATCCAGCAGTCAGGTTGGAGGCGGGACTACAACTTTTGGGGTTGTAGTCCCGCCTCCATCGAGATGCGGCCAAACCACGCGATTTTAACTTGATTGACCTTGTCGAGCCCGCCCAGCGGGCTCAGCAGGCCAATTAAGGGGCAACCCGGCAACAGGTGACATCACAGACTGAAATGTCATCTGTCAAGAGTTTTTGACAGATGAAATATCAGCGTTTCACAGCTGTTTGAAGCTGTCAAACACTGACAGTCTGACTTCTAACCTGAGTCCTTCTACGCAGACTCAGTTAGAAATCTCACCGGCACAGAAAGCTGAAGGCTATCACTTTTGACAGTTCGCAGCCATTCTGCTTTCTGTGCCGGTGAGATGAGGGACTCCCGAGACCTAAAGGAAGGAAGGCTGAAAAGGTAATTTAAACTTCTTTAGTCACTTTAGACACACCAAACACACTTACCTTTGCACTCATGCACACATCACTCACCTGAACACCGGACATCTCGACCCCTCCAAGTCCTTCAACCCGACGGCCCGACTCCTCCAACTTGGCGTGGTTTGGAGCCGTCGGGAATCCCTCAGTTCAAGCTTAAAAATAGGGATTAGGCTAAAAACTGGCTGTTAATTACCTGTTAACAGGCAGTTAATTGGCACTAATCCCCTTCCCGCCTCGGGGAGGCGGGTTCCAGTGCGGGGCGGGTACCCGCCTCCTTTGAAACTGGCATGGAGGTGGGTTGGGGGCGGGATGGGGTCGGGACCCCCGATTTCGGGAATTTAACCCCCCTCCGCACGCCTCCAATCCCGACTCCACGGCACACTGAAAATCGAGCCCAATATACAGGAAACTTTTTTTTATCCGGCACCGACGCTTCATCAAAAATTCCGGATAACCGAAAGCTATAGTAAACGATACGGAGCGGAGAGCTCCGTATAAAGCAACAAACCCTGTTGCTTAGCAACAGGTTCAGAACAATGGCCACAAGTTGCAAGCGTCTCTGTAGCTTAACAACAGCTGCAGCCACACCCTTGCACAGCAACAGATGGAGGAAGGCAAGTAATAAAACTTACCTGAACCTACTCCTGAATTTTGCCGGTTAACCGAGATTTCCGGTTATTTAGGTGCCGGTCAATCAAAGGTTTCCTGTATCTGGATTTTCAAAAGGCCGGCGATAAGGAACCCCATAATAGACTGATGAACAAGGTCAGAGAATGCGGAGTCAGGGGACAAGTAGCAGAATGGATCGCTGGCTGGCTTCAGGACAGAAAGGAGAGAGTCGGAGTAAAGGGTAGCTATTCACAGTGGAGAAGGTGGGTGGTGGTGTTCCACAAGGATCAGTGCTGAGACCATGGCTGATCACAATTTACATTAACGATTTAGACTTTGGAATCAAAAACACAATTTCTAAATTGGCGGATGACACCAAATTGGGGGGGATAGTCAATACTGAGGAGGACTGCAGCAAATTATAGGAGGACATTAATAAACTTGCAGAATGGCCATATAATTGGCACATGAAGTTCAACACAGACAAATGTGAGGTGTTACATTTTGGTAGGAAGAATAGGGAGGTCACTTATTACTTGGAGGGTGCGAGTCTAGGTGGGGTAGAGGAACAAAGCGATCTCGGAGAACAAATACACAAATCACTGAAAATAGCGACACAGGTTAACAAGGCCATAAAAAAAGCAAACCGAGCACTAGGGTTTATTTCTAAAGGGATAGAATTGAAAAGTAGGGAAGTTATGCTACACCTGTATCTAACCTTGGTTAGACCACACTTGGAGCACTGTGCACAGTTCTGGTCTCCTTATACCTTGGTTAGACAACACTTGGAGCACTGTGCACAGTTCTGGTCTCCATATACCTTGGTTAGACCACACTTGGAGCACTGTGCACAGTTCTGGTCTCCTTATACCTTGGTTAGACAACACTTGGAGCACTGTGCACAGTTCTGGTCTCCATATACCTTGGTTAGACCACACTTGGAGCACTGTGCACAGTTCTGGTCTCCGTATACCTCGGTTAGACCACACTTGGAGCACTGTGCACAGTCCTGGTCTCCATATCCCTTGGTTAGACCACACTTGGAGCACTGTGCACAGTCCTGGTCTCCATATCCCTTGGTTAGACCACGCTTGGAGCACTGTGCACAGTTCTGGTCTCCATATACCTTGGTTAGACCACACTTGGAGCACTGTGCACAGTTCTGGTCTCCATATACCTTGGTTAGACCACACTTGGAGCACTGTGCACAGTTCTGGTCTCCATATACCTTGGTTAGACCACACTTGGAGCACTGTGCACAGTTCTGGTCTCCATATACCTTGGTTAGAACACACTTGGAGCACTGTGTACAGTTCTGGTTTCCATATACCTTGGTTAGACCACACTTGGAGCACTGTGCACAGTCCTGGTCTCCATACACCTTGGTTAGACCACACTTGGAGCACTGTGCACAGTTCTGGTCTCCGTATACCTCGGTTAGACCACACTTGGAGCACTGTGCACAGTTCTGGTCTCCATATACCTTGGTCAGATCACACTTGGAGCACTGTGCACAGTTCTGGTCTCCATATACCTTGGTTAGACCACACTTGGAGCACTGCGCACAGTTCTGGTCTCCATATACCTTGGTTAGACCACACTTGGAGCACTGTGCACAGTTCTGGTCTCCATATACCTTGGTTAGACCACACTTGGAGCACTGTGCACAGTTCTGGTCTCCATATACCTTGGTTAGACCACACTTGGAGCACTGTGCACAGTTCTGGTCTCCATATACTTTGGTTAGACCACACTTGGAGCACTGTGTACAGTTCTGTTTGCCATATTATAAAAAGAATATAGAGGCACTGGAGAGGGTGCAGAGAAGATTTACAAGGATGATACCAGAAATGCGAGGGTATACATATCGGGAAAGGATGAACAGGCTGGGTCTCTTTTCTCTTGAAAGAAGGCTGAGGGGTGACCTAATAGAGGTCTTTAAAATCATGAAAGGTTTTGACAGAGTGGATACAGAGAGAATGTTTCGACTTGTGGGGAAGAGCATAACTAGCGGCCATCAATATAAGATCATCACCAAGAAATCCAACAGGGAATTCAGAAGAAACTTCTTTACCCAGAGAGTGGTGAGAATGTGGAACTCGCTACCACAGGGAGTGGTTGAAGCGAATAGTAAAGATGCAATTAAGGGGAGGCTAGACAAGCATATGAGGGAGAAGGGAATAGAGGGTTAGGCTGATAGATTTAGATGAGGAAAGACGGGAGGAGTCTCGAGTGGAGCACAAACACTGGCATCAACTGGTTGGGCCGAATGGCCTGTTTCTGTGCCTTGTATCCTATGTAATCCTAAGTTGGCTCTCTGGCCTGCAGTTGCCAAGTTTGTCGCCCTCCCCTTTTTTGAACAAGGATATAATATTTGCAATCCACCGGTCATGTGGCACCACCTCAGTATCAAAGGAGGATTGGAAGATTATGAACCAGAGCCAGAGCCTCTGCGATTTCCACCCGTGCTTCCCTCACCACACGGACTGCAGCAGTTCAAAAGTGTCTCACCTCCTGACTCCCCGAAGTCTTTCCACCATCTACAAGGCACAAGTCAGGAGTGTGATGGAATACTCGCCACTTGCCTGGATGAGTGCAGCTCCCAACAACACTCAACAAGCTCGACACCATCCAGGACAAAGCAGCCCACTCGATTGGCACCCCCCTCCACCACCTTAAACATTCACTCCCTCCACCGCCGGCGCACCGTGGCTGCAGTGTGGACCATCTACAAGATGCACTGCAGCAACTAATAGAAACATAGAAGATAGGAGCAGGAGTAGGCCATTCGGCCCCTCGAGCCTGCTCCACCATTCAATGAGATCATGGCTGATCATCCAAATTCAGTGCCCTGTCCCTGCTTTCTCCCCATACCCCTTGATCCCTTTAGCCTTAAGAAATATATCCAACTCCTTCTTGAATATATTTAATGAATTGGCCTCTACTGCCTTCTGTGGTAGAGAATTCCACAGGTTCACCACTCTCTGGGTGAAGAAATTCCTCCTCATTTCTGTCCTAAATGGCTTACCCCTTATCCTTAGACTGTGACCCCTGGTTCTGGATTCCCCCGACCATCGGGAACATCCTCCCTGCATCTAGTCTGTCCAGTTTCAATGAGATCCCCTCTCATTCTTCTAAACTCCAGCGAGTACAAGCCCAATCGACCCAATCTCTCCTCATACGTCATTCCTGCCATCCCAGGTATCAGCCTGGTGAATCTTCGCTGAACTCCTTCCATGGCAAGAACATCCTTCCTCAGATAAGGCGACCAAAACTGCACACAATGGGCCAGAAATTCCAGGCCAGAAGCGTGAGTACGGTCGGCTTACTCACGCTTCTGGCCGTTGGAAATGCCGGCGTTCAGCATGAACAGCGCATGCGGGGAACGCCGGCATTTCCAGACCTCGAGCGCGTGCGACTGCACAGGCAGCGCTTGCGCAGTGAACTTCGTGGATTTCATTCATGAAATCCGTGAGGTTAAGTCCTTAGAAGTTACACTGAAAAAAAGCAAGTGTAAAGTGGTTCATTGGCTGCGGAGGAAGATATATTTTATCGTGGAGCTTTTGAAATGCAATATTTTTGTTTGGGAAAGGGAGGGAAGTTATTTTAAGAAATTGTAAGTAAGTTTTAAAGTTAAAATTTTTTTTTTTTTTTAAAGAGTTTTCAGAACGGTAGGTAGAAGGAGCAATTGTGGCTGTGTGAATGGAATGTGAGAATGAGTTATGTATGTATGTCCACATATATTCCTTTACGTATATGTATGTATGTTTTATATTCCTTTACTATGAATGTATGTTTTTAATTATGATTTTCCAATAAGTTGCTTTCTCTGAAAGTCATAATTAAATAATACATTCATACACATAAGTAAAGGAATATATACATAACACGCAAAGGAATATATACAGACATACATACTTTCAGAAGCTCCACGATAAGAAATATCTTCCTCCGCAGCCTCTGTAGCAACTGTACCCATGCTTTTTTCATGTGTAAGTTGTAATGACTGGACCTCACTGAAAGCATTAATGAAAGCGGCGAATTATACTGCACACGCGCTGCATGTGCAGTCGCACGCGTTCTGCCTCTGAACCCCTTCGTTCAGAGGACAGGAAATGCCGGTTTTCCCCACATGCACTGTGCATGCTGAAAACCGGCATTTCATCCGGCCAGATGCGTAAGTACCCCGACCGTACTAGCGCATTTGGAAGAGAATTATTGGGCCAACATTTTACATGTCAATAAAATAAAAAATTTAACACTTGCACGACTTGCCCCCTCGCATCTGCGACTGAGGGTCCAAGGAGGTGCATTGCGCAAGAGGTCATCATCGGACATATCCTCACACTGTTCCCTTTGGGGAACTGTATGAAGTGGTGGAAGGATTTATGGCCATGATTAACGCTCATTCCGTGACCGTAACCATCTTTGAACCAGCCATTAGGGTGGTTAGTCCTATGGCGGGAGGGTTTTACGGGCTCCCACAACCCATCTGAGGGGGGGGGGGGGCCACCAACACCCACGGACGCAAGTATCCCGCTGGATGTCCACCCAGAATTTAAAGTTGGAGCTCCGACTCCACTTGCCGGGACTGTCTGGAGTGGGGTTCAAAACCCTACTCCTTCTGGCCCAGCGGAGGGGATGCTTACTGCTACGCAAAAGGCCCACTCCGCACAAAAGGTGACACCCATACATTTCCTGCGCCTTTTCCCTCCCCGTGACTGGAGCCCTATGCTGCCATTTCACGTTGCTAATCGGATTGGGCCTTTGTCATAGCGGTAGGATCCCCGCCGCTGGGCCAGATCAGGGTAGGGTTTCGAACCCCGCTCCAGACAGTCCCGGCAAGTGGAGTCGGAGCTCCGGCTCTAAATTCTGGGTTGACATCCAGTGGGATAGTTGCGTCCGTGGGTGTGGGTGGCCCCCCCTCCTTGTATAGCTTGTGGGAGCCCGTAAAATCCTCCCGCCATAGGACTAACCGCCCTAATGGCTGGTTCAAAGATGGTTACGGTCACGGAATGAGCGTTAATCACGGCCATAAATCCTTCCACCACTTCATACAGTTCCCCAAAGGGAACAGTGTGAAGACACGTATGACGCCGACATTGCTAAATAAATAAATGGAATTAAAAAAATTCTTTTAGGGCTTTTAAAAGTCTTTAAATTGCTTTAATTCTCTTTAAAACTACTTCAGATTACTCAAAATAATGTAAACATTTAAAACATTTTATAAAAGTTACCAAAATCTTGAAAAAACTTCCAAAAACCTATTTAAACTGCTGCTTTGCATGTAAAAAAGCAAAGCAGCTTGACAGAAACATTGGGGGCGTGTCCAGTGAAACTGAGACCTCAAGGGGCGTGTCTCACTTACACTGCACGCTCCTGGGTCCGCGCTGGCTGCACTCCTGGGCGGCGTGACGTCATACGCTGCCCGGGATTCTTGTTTCAGTTTCTGGAAGTGCAGGCGTCCCTGGAGCTGATCGGCAGGAGCGCGGGGTAAGTGCAAATACGGGGCTTGCACGCGCTGCAAGCCCCGTTCTGGAATTTCTGGCCCAATACTCAAGGTGTGGTCTCACCAAGGCCCTGTACAACTGCAGCAAGACATCCTTGTTCCTGTACTCAAACCCTCTCGCTATGAAGGCCAACATACCATTTGCCTTTTTAACTGCCTGCTGCACCTGCATGCTTACCTTCAGTGACTGGTGCACAAGGACACCCAGGTCTCGTTGCACTTCCCCTTCTCCCAATCTATTGCCATTCAGATAATAATCTGCCTTCCTGTTTTTGACACCAAAGTGGATAACCTCACATTTATCCACGTTATATTGCATCTGCCAACCTTCTGCCCAATCACCCAGCCTGTCCAAATCATCCTGTGGTTTCTTGGCATCCTCCTCACAGCACACACGCCCACCCAGCTTTGTGTCATCTGCAAATTTGGAGATATTACATCTTGTTCCATTGTCTAGATCATTAATATATATTGTGAATAGCTGGGGTCCAAGGACCGATCCCTGCGGTACCCCACTAGTCACTGCCTGCCACTCGGAAAAAGACCCGTTTATTCCAACTCTTTGCTTTCTGTCTGCCAACCAGTTCTCTATCCAAGTCAATACCTTGCCCCCAATCCCATGTGCCTTAACTTTACACGCTAATCTCTTATGCGGGACCTTATCGAAAGCCTTCTGAAAGTCCAAATATACCACATCCACTGGTTCTCCCTAATCTATTTTACGAGTTACATCCTCAAAAAATTCCAGTAGATTAGTCAAGCATGATTTACCTTTTGTAAATCCATGTTGACTTTGTCCGATCCTGTCACTGTTTTTAAGTGATCTGCTATTACATCTTTTATAATGGACTCTAGCATTTTCCCCACTACCGATGTCAGTCTGTAATTCCCCGTTTTCTCTCTACCACCTTTTTTGAATAGTGGGGTAACATTAGCTACCCTCCAACCCATGGGTACTGTTCCAGATTCCATCGAATGTTGGAAGATGATCAGCAATGCATCTTCGGCAGCACCTCCCAACCCGCGACCTCAACCACCTGGAAGGACAAGGGCAGCAGGCGCACGGGAACACCGCCACCTCCAAGTTCCACCTCCGAGTCACACACACCATCCTGACTTGGAAATATATTGGGCCGTTCCTTCATCGTCGCTGGGTCCAAATCCTGGAACTCCCTCCCTAACAGCACTGTGGGAGCACCTTCACCACACGGACTGCAGCAGTTCGAGAAGGCGGCTCACCACCACCTTCTCAAGGGGCAACTAGGGATGGGCAATAAATGCTGGGCTTGCCAGCGACGCCCACATCCCAAGAATGAATAAAAAGTAACCTAGTATCAAATCAAATCAAATCAAATCAACTTTTATTGTCATTGTTAGTGCACAAGTGCAGTACAACGAAATGTAGTCTTGCGGTTTCCGAGAGTGTACAATTTGGATTAGGATACTTAAACATTTCAACATACATTTGTACATATGTATTGGCATAAATATGACCATAATAAAGTGCATCGGCAGATGTGCAGGCTTTAGTGTTTATTTGTGGAGTTCAGTAGGATGACAGCCCTGGGAAAGAAGCTGTTCCTAAATCTGGTCGTACGGGTGCAAATGCATCTGTAGCGTCTTCCAGACGGTAGGAGGGCGAACAGACTGTGGCTGTGGGTAGGGTCTTTGATGATGGACCGTGCCCTCCGTAGGCAGCGTTTCTGGTAGATGTGCTCTATGGTCGGTAGCCGGGTGCCGGTAATGCGTTGGGCAGTTTTGACTACCCGCTGCAGGGCTTTCCGGTCATGGGAGCTACAGCTGCCGTACCATACCGTGATACAGTTTGTCAGGATGCTCTCTATAGTGCAGCGGTAGAAGTTAGAGAGGATCAGGGGTGACAGGTTACATCCCTTCAGCCTCCTCAAGAAATATAGGCGCTGCTGGGCCTTCTTCACCAGAGAGGAGGTGTTGAGGGACCAGGAGAGGTCTTCCGTGATGTGGACTCCGAGGAACTTAAAGTATGCATCCCATCTGCAGCTTTGTAATTCTCTGCCCCAGAGGGCTGTGGAGGCTCAGTCGTTGAGCATATTCAAGGCTGAGATCGAGAGATTTTTGGACTCTCGGGGAATCGAGGGATATGGGGATCGGGCGGGGAAAGTGGAGTTGAGGTCGATGATCAGCCATGATCGTATGAATCGCGGAGCACGCTTGAGTATGGCCTACTCCTGCTCCTAATTCGTAAGTTCTTAAAATATCTTGTATTTCATATCATTCATGAATGTTGCTTACATGATGGCGAAGCGTTTTTTTTTTTTATTCGTTCGCGGGATGTGGGTCTCGCTGGCAAGGCCGGCATTTATTGTCCATCCCCTAATTGCCCTTAGAGAAGGGTGTGGTGAGCCGCCACCTTCAACCGCCACAGCGTTTCGTAGCGGTCTGGTACAACTGAATGGCTCGCTGGGCCATTTCAGAGGCACAGTTGAGAGTCAACCACATTTCTGTGGGCCGGGAGTCGCTTGTCGGCCAGACCGGGTAAAGGCAGTAGATTTCCTTCCCTAAAACCAAGATGGGCTCTTACGACAATCCGGTAGTTTCATGGTCACCATGGCTGATATTATTTTTTGCTTATGGGATGTGGGCATCGCTGGCAAGGCCAGCATTTATTGCCCATCCCTAATTGCCCTCGAGAAGGTGGTGGTGAGCCACCATCTTGAACCGCTGCAGACCATGTGGTGAAGGTGCTCCCACAGTGCTGTTAGGGAGGGAGTTCCAGGATTTTGACCCAGCGACGATGAAGGAACGGCCAATATAACATAGAAACATAGAAGATAGGAGCAGGAGTAGGCCATTCGGCCCCTCGAGCCTGCTCCGCCATTCAATGAGATCATGGCTGATCATCCAAACTCAGTACCCTGTCCCTGCCTTCTCCCTATATTCCTTGATCCGTTTAGCCTTAAGAAATATATCTAACTCCTATACTAGATATACTTCTAAGTCAGGATGGTGTGTGACTTGGAGGGGAACTTGGAGGTGGTGGTGTTCCCATGCGCCTGCTGCCCTTGTCCTTCTAGGTGGAAGAGGTCGCAGGTTTGGGAGGTGCTGCCGAAGAAGCCTTGGCGAGTTGCTGCAGTGCATCTTGTAGATGGTCCACACTGCAGCCACGGTGCGCCAGTGGTGGAGGGAGTGAATGTTTAAAGTGGTGGATGAGGTGCCAATCAAGCGGGCTTCCTTTGTCCTGGATGGTGTCGAGCTTCTCGAGTGCTGTTGGAGCTAGCGGAGAGTGACATGAATCTTGTCATCCATGTGGAAATGACTTATGAAGTAATACTGGGCGGCCAGCTGGTGGCGCTGTCCAGGGAGAGTATAAATACTCGGGCATGGGCCCAGCTTGTGCAGGACATTCTTCAACAGAAACTAGTGAAGGACACAACTAGACCTCCATGTTGTAAAACAGTTGATTAAAGCTTTGTTTAACGCTTAGACCAAGTGCCTAGTCGTTTTATTACATCAGAGAGTATTCCAGCACACTCCTGACTTGTGCCTTGTCGATGGTGGAAAGGCTTTGGGGAGTCAGGAGGTGAGACACTCGCCATAGAATACCCAGCCTCTGACCTGCTCCTGTAGCCACAGTATTTATGTGGCTGGTCCAGTTAAGTTTCTGGTCAATGGTGACCCCCAGGATTGGGGATACTAGGGGCTGGATTTTCATTAAGCTGTCGGGAAGGAGGCTGGACTACAACTTTCGGGTTTTAGTCCCGCCTCCATCGACGTCCGGCCAATCGACGCGATTTTCCCTCGATTGACCTTGTCGAGCCCACCCAGCGGGCTCAGCAGGCCAATTAAGGGGCCACCCGGCAACAGGTGACGTCACAGACTGAAATTTCATCTGTCAAGAGTTTTTGACAGATGAAATATCCGTGTTTCACAGCTGTTTGAAGCTGTCAAACACTGACAGTCTGACTTCTAACCTGAGTCCTTCTCCACAGACTCAGTTAGAAATCTCACCGGCACAGAAAGCTGAAGGCTGTCACTTTTGACAGATCGCAGCCGTTGTGCTTTCAGTGCCGGCTGAGTGATGGGACTCCCGAGACCTAGAGGAAGAAAGGCTGTTAAGGCAAGTACAGGTAAGTAAAACTTCTTTACACACTTTAGACACACCAAACACACTTACCTTTGCACTCATGCACCCATCACTCACCTGAACACCGACATCACGACCCCTCCAAGCCCTTCAACCCGACGGCCGGCCTGCTCTCACCTGGCGTGGTTTGGAGCTGTCGGGAATCCCACACGACACCCCTCAAAATAGGGATTAGGCTAAAAACTGCCTGTTAACTACCTGTTAACAGGCAGCTAATTGGCACTAATCCCCTTCCCGCCTCGGGGAGGCGGGTCCCAGTGCGGGGCGGGTACCCGCCTCCTGTGAAACTTACGTGGAGGCAGGCTTTGGGCGGGATGGTGTCGGGACCCCCGAATTCAGGATTTTTGCCCCCCGCACGCCTGAAAGCCCGCCTCATGGCACACTGAAAATCGAGCCCCTAGCTCTTTATATTCCAGATTTATTTAATTGGCTGAATTTAAATTCCCCAACGGCCGTGGCGGGATTCGAACTCGCGTCGGCGGACCATGAATCTCAACACGCCTCAGGTGTACTCACGGGAACAATTGACCAACGCATCAGAGTTTCCGTTCCAATATCTTTGCTTGTTATACGGTTCGATGTAACAGTCCCAAAGCGACTTTTCCATCCCTTGGCAGCTGGCGCCGTTCAACCAGATCCGCCCGGCGCCTTGTCCCGCCTGGCGTCGCCTGGGCACCGCGGCAGCGAAGCCGCAACCCAATTGGCCGCACACGACATCGCCGGCGGCCAGGTCCCAGCGCTTGCTGGCAACGCGCCCCCACTCGCCTCGGTAGTAAAGCTCGACTCGTCCCGAGCACACGTCTGTCCCGTTCGCCAGCCTCAGCTTGGTGTCATCTACAAGGTGGTACATCAAAGAACCAATAAACAACCAGTCAAAGAGGGCCAAACTCTCGTTCAATGCTACACATCAATGGAGATTTTGATTTCTGGGCAATAGTGTAAAAAACGGACCATATCAAATCAGATGTCTCTTCCGATTGCCACTTAGGACCAGAAGGAGACAGAGACAGAAACAGAGAGGGAGACAGAGACTGAGAGAGAGAGACACACACAGACAGAAAGAGAGAGAGACAGAGACAGAGAGAGAAAAAGTAGATTACTTGATTTTCTTAACAAACATAATATCCTCAGAAAAAACCAAATAGGCTTTCTTCCAAAACACCGCACCGCCGACCATATCTATACCCTTCACACCCTCATTGAAAAACATATACACCAAACAAAAAATGGGAAAATATTCGCCTGTTTCATCGACTTCAAGAAAGCCTTTGACTCTATATGGCACGAAGGGCTCCATTATAAACTTCTTCAGTGTGGAATAGGGGGCAAAGTCTATGACCTTATTAAATCAATGTATCTGAAAAACAAATGCGGGGTCAAAATTGGAGACAAACGCACCGATTTCTTCACCCAGAGAAGAGGCGTCCGACAGGGCTGCAATTTGAGCCCGACCCTGTTCAACATATACATAAATGAATTAGCAGACATGCTGGAGCAAAGCGAGTCACCAGGTCTCCGTCTCCTTGATGGAGAAGTGAAATCCCTGTTCTATGCGGACGACCTGGTTCTGCTGTCTCCCACAGAACAGGGATTACAGCAACAACTAGACCTACTCGACAAATACTGCCAAAATTGGGCTCTAACAGTAAATCTAAAGAAAACCAACATCATGATTTTTCAAAAAAGGCCCAGATGTCAGGAAAACAAATACCAATTTACC
>NW_028225187.1:21794639-21849639 GCF_052327205.1 Somniosus microcephalus | reverse complement strand
AGTTATTTTAAAAATGTGATTTTTAAAAAATGTATTTGAAGTTTTAGTGATGTTTTGGGGCTGAATTGTATTCATAGATTTGACAGCTCTTCCTGTCAAATCTATGAATAGAGATTCCCTGCTACCATTGGCTCTCCATGGCCCACGCGATCCCAGGGGACGCATCGAACTAACTGCGCCCCTGGGATACGCGAGCACTGCGGGCCGGCAGCTGGAGGAGGCCCAGCATCGGAATCCCACGCGGGCCCACAGCTCAACGGCCGGCGCGCTAGGTAAGTGCAGGTCGGGAGCTTGCACCCGCGGGAAGACCCCGACACGAATTTCTGGGCCGTTATCTGGTCATTAATCACATTGCTCTTTGTGGGAGCTTGCTGTGCGCAAATTGGCTGCTGCGTTTCCCACATTACAACAGCGACTACACTCCAAAAAGTACTTCATTGGCCGGAAAGCGCTTTGGGACATCCGGTGGTCATGAAAGGCGCTGGAGAAATGCAAGTCTTTCTTAGAGAAGGTTAAGAGCAGATTCAATAGAGGCGTTACAAATTACGATGGCGTTTGACAGAATAAACTGGGAGAAACTCCTTCCAATGGCAGTAGGGTCAGTAACCAGAGTACAACGATAGAAGATAATTGGCAAGGGTACAAGAGAGGAGACTGGGAGATTTTTCTTCACGATGCGAGATCTGGAATGCGCTGCCTGAAAGGGCGGTGGAAGCAGATTCAATAGTAACTTTCAAAAGGGGAATTGGATCGATACTTGAAAAGGAAGACTTTGCAAGGCTCTGGGGAGAAGAGCAAGGGGGATTCGGGCTGTGTGGAGAGCTCTTTCAAAGAGCCGGCACAGGCTTTGATGGGCCGAATGGCCTCCTTCTGTGCTGTAAGTGTAAGCTGGGGCTCAGTGGGCAGCACACTCGCCTCCAAGTCAGACGGTTGTGGGTTCAAGTCCCACTCCAAGAGACTTGAGCCCATAAAGCTAGGCTGACACTCCCCGGTGCCAGTGCCGAGGGAGCGCTGCACTGTCGGAGGTGCCGTCTTTCGGATGAGAAGTTAAACTGAAGCCCCCGTCTGCTCTCTCAGGTGGACGTAAAAGATCCCATGGCCACTATTGGAAGAAGAGCAGGGGGGAGTTCTCCCCGGTGTGCTGGGGCCAATATTTATCCCTCGATCCAACATCACTAAAACCAATTGGTCGCCTTATCTGAGGAAGGATGTTCTTGCCATGGAGGGAGTGCAGCGAAGATTCACCAGACTGATACCTGGGATGGCAGGAATGACGTATGAGGAGAGATTGGGTCGATTGGGCTTATATTCGCTGGAGTTTAGAAGAATGAGAGGGGATCTCATTGAAACTTATAAAATTCTAACAGGACTAGACAGACTAGATGCAGGAAGGATGTTCCCGATGGTCGGGGAGCCCAGAACCAGGGGTCACAGTCTAAGGATAAGGGGTAAGCCATTTAGGACAGAGATGGCATAGTGGTTAGCACTGTTGCCTCACAGCGCCAGGGACCCGGGTTCAAATCCGGCCTCGGGTGACTGCCTGTGTGGAGTTTGCACATTCTCCCCGTGTTTGCGTGGGTTTCCTCCGGGTGCTCCGGTTTCCTCCCACAGTCCAAAGATGTGCGGGTTAGGTTGATTGGCCATGATAAAAAAAAAAAATTTTTAAATTGGCCCTTAGTGTTAGGGGTGATTAAATACGTGGGGTTATGGGGATAGGGCTTGGGTGGGATGGCTGTCGGTGTAGGGACCGGGTGCTAGGGTTTGGATGATCAGCCATGATCTCGTTGAATGGCGGCGCAGGCTCGAGGGGCCGAATGGCCGACTCCTGCTCCTATCTTCTATGTTTCTATGATCTGGTCATTATCACATTGCTGGTTGTGGGAGCTTGCTGTGCGCCAATTGGCTGCCGCGTTTCCTACATTACAACAGTGACTCCACTGCAAAAAAAGTACTTCATTGGCTGTAAAAACGCCTTGAGACGTCCGGTGGTCGTGAAAGGCGCTATAGAAATGCAAGTCTTTCTTTAAGTTCTATTCTACGATGTTATGGGCTATGAGGAGAGAGGCATGGGTGAGGGGCTAATTGGAGAGCTCTTTCAAGGAGCCGAAACAGGCACGATGGGCCGAATGGCCTCCTTCTGCGCTATAGCATTCTTTGATCTCATTTATCTCCTCCCAGCGTACATGGAAACACAGAAAAATAGGAGCAGGAGTCGGCCATTCGGCCCTTCGAGCCTGCTCCGCCATTCAATATGATCATGGCTGATCCTCTATCTCAATACCATATTCCCGCTCTCTCCCCATACCCCTTGATGCCTTTTGTGTCTAGAAATCTATCTACCTCCTTCTTAAATAGATTCAGTGACTTGGCCTCCACAGCCTTCTGTGGTAGAGAATTCCACAGGTTCGCCACTCTCTGAGTGAAGAAATTTCTCCTCATCTCAGTCCTAAATGTCCTACCCCGTATCCTGAGACTGTGACCCCTCGTTCTAGACCCCCCCAGCCAGGGGAAACATCCTCCCTGCGTCCAGTCTGTCTAGTCCTGTCAGAATTTTATACGTTTCAATGAGATCCCCCTCTCATTCTTCTAAACTCCAGTGAATACAGGCCTAGTCGACCCCAATCTCTCCTCATACGACAGTCCTGCCATCCCAGGAATCAGTCTGGTGAACCTTTGCTGCACTCCCTCTATGGCAAGTATATCCTGTCTTAGGTACAGGTCCCGTCTACTAACAATGTCTCGGAACACAAAGAGGATCAGAGGGACCTTGGTGTGCATGTACATAGGTCCATGAAGGCAGCAGGACAGGTAGATAAGGTGGTTAAAAAGGCATATGGGATACTTGCCTTCATTAGCCGAGGCATAGAATATAAGAGCAGGGAAGTTATGATGGAGCTGTACAAAACGCTAGTTAGGCCACAGCTGGAATACTGTGTGCAGTTCTGGTCGCCACACTATAGGAAGGATGTGATTGCATTGGAGAGGGTGCAGAGGAGATTCGCCAGGATGTTACCTGGGCTGGAGCACTTCAGCTATGGAGAGAGACTCGACAGGCTGGGGTTGTTTTCCTTGGAGCAGAGAAGGCGGAGGGGGGACCTGATTGAGGTGTACAATATTATGAGGGGCATAGATAGGGTAGATAGAAAGGAACTTTTCCCCTTAGTAGAGGGGTCAATAACCAGGGGGCATAGTTTCAAGGTAAGGGGCAGGAGGTTTAGAGGGGGATTTGAGGAAAAACTTTTTCACCCAGAGGGTGGTTGGAATCTGGAACTCACTGCCTGAAAGGGTGGTAGAGGCAGGAACCTTCACAACATTCAAGAAGCATTTAGATGAGCACTTGAAACGCCATAGCATACAAGGCTAGGGACCAAGTGCTGGAAAATGGGATTAGAATAGACAGGGCTTGATGGCCGGCGCGGACACGATGGGCCGAGGGGCCTCTTTCTGTGCGGTATAACTCTGATTATCGCCTCCGACTGCAAACTTGGCTTCTATCGCCCCTGGAGGTGATTGGAGCGCTAAATCAGGCGCTACACACCTCTCTTAAGGCGCTAACACCGAGGAGCGAGGCGCTACCTCAGAGCGCTGGCGGAGCTCATGTGATGTCAGTCAGCAATGGAACACAGACACACTGGCGCCGGCCAGTTCTTAAACGGGGAGGGTCGATCTTGCTCTCCATCCACATCCTGCTCATTGCAGCCTTGAATCTCGGCCTGGAGAGACCCGTACATCAAATCTGCTGTAAAGAACAATGGAGAGGCCCAGGGAAAGAGCTCAGAGTGCAGCCCCCACAGTCTCTTCTAAATCGATACAAGGTCAAATCAAAATGAACCTGCAAAGCGCTGCTCAGTACCCAAAACTCCTTCACACAGCGTTGGATCTCTCCAGAAGCCTCTCTCTCTCTCTCAGTATGCGTGGTGTAAAAATGTCCCGACTGCAAAACACTCCCTTCAACCTGTCGTTGCTAGCGGCAGGAGGTAAGGCAGGGAGGCGACACTCAATATCCGGTCCGGGGCGCTACCGGGGCGTTGCGCACTCGAATGACGTCACGAAATGCCGGCCGCAGGAGATCGTGGCGGTCGTGTTTAGCGCCGCCACAGAATGTCTGGACGGTTTCACGAGCGGCGCAGACATCGCCGCGCCCGGGCGCTAGTTGCTTGGCGCCCCATCAGCGCCCCCTTAAGGCGCGAACGGGAGGCGCAAACCGACCGAATTTTTCCTCCATGACTCGATGCACAACAAACATTTCTCTCACCTGTCGCGACATACACTGAGGCACTCGCCGTTGAATTGCCGAGAGCCCTGGACGTTGTTATCTGATATCGGCAAGTGTAGTTGCCCGCGTTGGAACCAACTGTGTTCGCAACTCTGAAGGTGGTGGAATAGAGCCGCTTGTGAGTCAGTTTAGGGTCGATATTCCTGTCCCTTCCCTCTTTGAACAAGTAAAATCTCAACCCTGCAAAGCTGGTGGAGGCAGAGCATTCGATATTTCTGTATTGAGTGAATGGCGCAGTGGGAGAGTCCAAGTGTATCTCGGGTTTTGGCAGCTCGTCTGCAAAGTTAAGGGGGAGCTCATCAGTAAAGCCAACATGATTTCGAACATTATCACAGAATCACAGAAGTTTACATAGAAACATAAACATAGAAGATAGGAGCAGGAGTAGGCCATTCGGCCCCTCGAGCCCGCTCCGCCATTCAATGAGATCATGGCTGATCATCCAAATTCAGTACCCTGTCCCTGCTTTCTCCCCATATCCCTTGATCCCTTTAGCCTTAAGAAATATATCCAACTCCTTCTTGAATATATTTAATGAATTGGCCTCTACTGCCTTCTGTGGTAGAGAATTCCACAGGTTCACCACTCTCTGGGTGAAGAAATTCCTCCTCATCTCTGTCCTAAATGGCTTACCCTTTATCCTTAGACTGTGACCCCTGGTTCTGGACTCCCCGGCCATCGGGAACATCCTTCCTGCATCTAGTCTGTTTAGTCCTGTTAGAATTTTATAAGTTTCAATGAGATCCCCTCTCATTCTTCTAAACTCCAGCGTGTATAAGTCCAATCGACCCAATCTCTCCTCATACGTCATTCCTGCCATCCCAGGTATCAGCCTGGTAAATCTTCGCTGCACTCCCTCCATGGCAAGAACATCCTTCCTCAGATAAGGCGACCAAAACTGCACACAATACTCAAGGTGTGGTCTTACCAAGGCACTAAAAACAAGGGCATATAAGGTAGCCAAATCTTGTGGGAGGATAGAGGATTGGGAAAACTTTAAAAGACAGCAAAAAATAACAAAAAGATTGATTAAGAAAGGGAAGATAGATTATGAAAGTAAATTAGCAAAAAATACAAAAACAGATAGTAAGAGTTTTTATAGTTATATAAAAAGAAAAAGGGTGGCTAAAGTAAATGTTGGTCCCTTAGAGGACGAGACCGGGAAATTAATGGTGGGAAATATGGAGATGGCAAAAACACTGAATGAATATTTTGTATCAGTCTTTACAGTAGAGGACACTAAGAATATCCCAACACTGGACAAACAGGGGGCTATAGGGGGGGAGGAGCTAAACACGATCAAAATCACTAAGGAAGTGGTACTCGGTAAAATAATGGCACTCAAGGCGGATAAATCACCTGGACCTGATGGCTTACATCCTAGGGTCTTGAGGGAAGTGGCGGTAGGGATTGTGGATGCATTGGTAATAATTTTCCAAAACTCCCTGGACTCAGCAAAGGTCCCGGCAGACTGGAAAACTGCTAATGTAACACCCTTATTTAAAAAGGGCAGTAGACAGAAGGATGGAAACTATAGACCGGTTAGCCTAACATCTGTGGTAGGTAAAATATTGGAGTCCATTATTAAGGAGACAGTAACAGGACATTTGGATAATCATCATTTAATAGGACAAAGTCAGCATGGTTTTATGAAGGGGAAGTCATGTTTGACAAATTTGCTGGAGTTCTTTGAGGAAGTAACATATAGGGTGGATAAAGGGGAACCAGTGGACATAGTGTATTTAGACTTCCAAAAGGCATTTGACAAGGTGCCACACAAAAGATTATTGCTTAAGATAAAAAATCACGGGATTGGGGGTAATATTCTGGCATGGATAGAGGATTGGCTATCTAGCAGAAGGCAGAGAGTTGGGATAAATGGTTCATTCTCGGACTGGCAATCAGTAACTAGTGGTGTTCCGCAGGGGTCAGTGCTGGGTCCCCAACTCTTTACAATCTATATTAATGATTTGGAGGAGGGGACCGAGTGTAACATATCAAAGTTTGCAGATGATACTAAGATGGGAGGGAAAGTAGTGAGTGAGGAGGACATAAAAAACCTGCAAGGGGACATAGACAGGCTAAGTAAGTGGGCAGAGATTTGGCAGATGGAATACAATACTGGAAAGTGTGAGGTTATGTACTTTGGCAGGAAAAATCATAGAGCAAGTTATTATCTTAATGGCAAGAAACTGGAAAGTACTGAAGTACAAAGGGATCTGGGGGTCCTGGTGCACAAAACTCAAAAGGTTAGTATGCAGGTGCAGCAAGTGATTAAGAAGGCCAATGGAATGTTGGCTTTCATTGCTAGGGGGATAGAATATAAAAATAGGGAGGTATTGCTTCAGTTGTACAAGGTATTGGCGAGACCACACCTGGAATACTGCATGCAGTTTTGGTGTCCATACTTAAGAAAAGACATACTTGCTCTCGAGTCAGTACAAAGAAGGTTCACTCGGTTAATCCCGGGGATGAGGGGATGGACATATGAGGAGAGGTTGAGTAGATTGGGACTCTACTCATTGGAGTTCAGAAGAATGAGAGGCGATCTTATTGAAACATATAAGATTGTGAAGGGGTTGGATCGGGTGGATGCGGGGAGGATGTTCCCGATGATGGGTGAAACTAGAACTAGGGGGCATAGTCTTAGACTAAGGGGCTGCTCTTTCAAAACTGAGATGAGGAGGAACTACTTCACTCAGAGGGTGGTAGGTCCATGGAATATGCTGCCCCAAAAAGCTGTAGAAGCTACATCATTACATAAATTTAAAACAGAAATAGACAGTTTCCTAGAAGTAAAGGGAATAAAGGGTTATGGGGAGCGGGCAGGAATTTGGACATGAGTCTAGGTTCGGATCGGTCATGGCCCTGTGGGTAGCGGAGCGGGCCCAGGGGCCGTGTAGCCTGATCCTACTCCTATTTCGTGTGTCTAATTCTGTTAGATTCAGGAGATGGTTCTGTGATAGTAGATTGGCGGTTAGGATCAGATCAGCCATGATCTTATTGAATGGCGGAGCAGGCTCGAGGGGCCAATTGGCCTACTCCTGCTCCTATTTCTTATGTTCTTATGTTCTTATGTTCTGTACAACTGCAGCAAGACATCCTTGTTCCTGTACTCGAACCCTCTCGCTACGAAGGCCAGCATACCATTTGCCTTCTTAACCGCCTGCTGCACCTGCATGCTTACCTTCAGCGACTGGTGCACAAGGACACCCAGGTCTCGTTGCACTTCCCCTTCTCCCAATCTATTGCCGTTCAGATAATAATCTGCCTTCCTGTTTTTGCCACCAAACTGGATAACCTCGTATTTGTCCACATTATACTGCATCTGCCATGCTTCTGCCCAATCACCCAACCTGTCCAAATCATACTGGAGTTTCTCGGCATCCTCCTCACAGCACACACGCCCACCCAGCTTTGTGTCGTCTGCAAACTTGGAGATATTACGGCACAGAAGGAGGCCATTCGGCCCATCTTGTCTACACCGCCCAACGAGGAACTACCCAGCCTAATCCCACTTTCCATCTCTTGGTCCGTAGCCCTGCAGGTTACGGCACTTCAAGCGCACATCCAAGTACTTTTTAAATGTGGTTCGGGTTCCTGCCTCTACCACCCTTTCAGGCAGTGAGTTCCAGACCCCCACCACCCTCTGGGTGAAGAAATTTCCCCTCAAATCCCCTCTAAACCTCCTAACAATGAAACCTACGCCCCCTGGTTATTGACCCCTCTGCTAAGGGAAATAGGTCCTTCCTCTCCACTCTACCGAGGCCCCTCATCATTTTATACACCTCAATTAAATCTCCCCTCAGCCTCCACTGTTCCAAAGAAAACAACCCCAGCCTCTCCAATCTTTGCTCATCGCTAAAATTCTCCAGCCCAGGCAACATCCTGGTAAATCTCCTCTGTACCCTCTCCAGTGCAATCACATCCTTCCTGTAATGTGGTGACCAGAACTGCACGCAGTACTCTAGCTGAGGCCTAACTAGTGTTTTATACAGTTCAAGCATAACCCCCCTGCTCTTATATTCTATGCCACGGCTAATAAAGGCAAGCATTCCGTATGCCTTCTTAACCACCTTATCTACCTGTCCTGCTACCTTCAGGGATCTGTGGACATGCACTCCAAGGTCCCTTTGTTCCTCTACGCTACTCAGTGTCCTACCATTTATAGTGTATTCCCTTTCCTTGTTAGCCCTCCCCAAATGCATTACCTCACACTTCTCCGGATTGAATGTCATTCGCCACTGTTCTGCCCACCTGACCAGTCCATTGATATCTTCCTGCAGTCTACAGCTTTCTTCCTCATTATCAACCACACGGTCAATTTTTGTATCATCTGCAAACATCTTAATCGTACTTCCTACATTCAAGTCCAAATCATTGATATATATATACCACAAAAAGCAAAGGAACCAGTACAGGAAACTTTCAATTAGCCGGCCCCATAATAACCGGAAATGTCGGTTAACCGGCAAAATTCAGGAGTAGGTTCAGGTAACTTTCATTACTTGCCTTCCTCCATCTGTTGCTGTGCAAGGGTGTGGCTGCAGCTGTTGCTAAGCTACAGAGACGCTTGCAACTTGTGCCCATTGTTCTGAAGCTGTTGCTAAGCAACAGGGTTTGTTGCTTCACACGGAGCTCTCAGCTCCGTATCTTTTACTATAGCGTTCGGTTATCCGGAATTTTTGATGAACCGGCACGTCGGTCCCGTCGGTGCCGGATAAAAGAAAGTTTCCTGTACTGAGCCCTGCGGAACCCCACTGGAAACAGCCTTCCAGTCACAAAAAAACACTTCTACCATAACCCTTTGCTTCCTGCCTCTGAGCCAGCTTTGGATCCAACTTGCCACTTTGCCTTGGATCCCGTGGGCTTTTACTTTCCTGACCAGTCTGCCATGCGCGATCATATCACAACCCTGTGTCCCGTATGCCTTCTTAACCGCCTTATCTACCCGTCCTGCGACCTTCAACGATCTGTGGACATGCACTCCAAGGTCCCTCTGTTCCTTCTCATTAACTACAGAAAAATACAGGCAGCAATCTAAATGCAGACGGTTGGAGTTTCATTCATCGAAATTTAAATCTGGAAAGGAATTATTTCACCAGCCCCACTTAATCAGAGAGACCCCTGGCATTTTTTTCTACCCAGAGGGTTGTGGGGGTCTGGAACTCACTGTCTGAAAGGGTGGGAGGGGCAGAAACCCTCATCGCATTTAAAAAGTACTAGATGTAATATCTCCAAATTTGCAGACGACACAAAGCTGGGTGGGCGTGTGCGCTGTGAGGAGGATGCCGAGAAACTACAGGATGATTTGGACAGGTTGGGTGATTTGGCAGAAGCATGGCAGATGCAATATAATGTGGATAAATGCGTGGTTATCCACTTTGGTGTCAAGAACAGGAAGTCAGGTTATTATCTGAATGGCAATAGATTGGGAGAAGGGGAAGTGCAACGAGACCTGGGTGTCCTTGTGCACCAGTCGCTGAAGGTAAGCATGCAGGTGCAGCAGGCGGTTAAGAAGGCAAATGGTATGTTGGCCTTCATAGCGAGAGGGTTCGAGTACAGGAACAAGGATGTCTTGCTGCAGTTGTACAGGGCCTTGGTGAGACCACACCTTGAGTATTGTGTGCAGTTTTGGTCGCCTTGTCTGAGGAAGGATGTGCTTGCCATGGAAGGAGTGCAGCGAAGATTCACCAGGCTGATACCTGGGATGGCAGGAATGACGTATGAGGAGAGATTGGGTCAATTGGGCTTGTACTCGCTGGAGTTTAGAAGAATGAGAGGGGATCTCATTGAAACTTATAAAATTCTAACAGGACTGGACAGACTAGATGCAGGGAGGATGTTCCCGATGGTCAGGGAATCCAGAACCAGGGGTCACAGTCTAAGGATGAGGGGTAGGGCAGAAATGAGGAGGAATTTCTTCACCCAGAGAGTGCTGAACCTATGGAATTCTCTACCACAGAAGGCAGTGGAGGTCAATTCCTTAAATATATTCAATAAGGAGTTGGATATATTTCTTAAGGCTAAAGGGATCAAGGGATATGGGGAGAAAGCAGGGACAGGGTACTGAATTTGGATGATCAGCCATGATCTCATTGAATGGCGGAGCAGGCTCGAGGGGCCGAATGGCCTACTCCTGCTCCTATCTTCTATGTTTCTATGGATATGCACTTGAAGTGCCGTAACCTACAGGGCTGGAAAGAGGGATTAAAACATAAGAACACAAGATACAGGAGCAGGAGTAGGCCATTCGGCCCCTCGAGCCTGCTCTGCCATTCAATAAGATCATGGCTGATCATCCATCTCAACTCCACTTTCCCGCCCGATCTCCATATCCCTCGATTCCCCGAGTCCAAAAATCTATCGATCTCGGCCTTGAATATACTCAACGACTCAGCATTCTCTGGGGCAGAGAATTCCAAAGATTCACAACAGTCCGAGAGAAGAAATTCCTCCTCATCTCGGTCTTTAATAGAGTCAGAGAGTTATAGAGCACAGAGAGAGGCCCTTCGGCCCATCGTGTCCACGCCGGCCATCGAGCCCTGTCTATTCTAATCCCATTTTCCAGCACTTGGTCCGTGGCCTTGTATGCTATGGCGTTTCAAGTGCTCATCCAAATGCTTCTTGAATGTTGTGAGGGTTCCTGCCTCTACCTCCCTTTCAGGCAGTGAGTTCCACATTCCAACCGCCCTCTGGGTGAAAAAGTTTTTCCTCAAATCCCCTCTAAACCTCCTGCCCCTTACCTTGAAACTATGCCCCCTGGTTATTGACCCCTCTACTAAGGGGAAAAGTTCCTTTCTATCTACGCCCCCTCATAATTTTGTACACCTCAATCAGGTCCCCGCCCTGAGCCTTCTCTGCTCTAAGGAAAACAACCCCAGCCTGTCCAGTCTCTCTTCATAGCTGAAGCGCTCCAGCCCAGGTAACATCCTGGTGAATCTCCTCTGCACCCTCTCCAATGCAATCACAACCTTCCTTTCGTGTGGTGACATAAGAATTAAGAGCAGGAGTAGGTCATTCGGCCCCTCGAGCCTGCTCCGCCATTCAATAAGATCATGGCTGATCATCGGCCTCAACTCCACTTTCCCGCTCGATCTCCATGTCCCTCAATCCCCCTGAGAGTCCAAAAATCTATCGATCTCTCTCTTGAATATACTCAACGACTCAGCATTCTCTGGGGCAGAGAATTTCAAAGATTCTCAACCCTCCGAGTGAAGAAATTCCCGTGAAGGGGTTGACTCGTAACCGCCCGTCTGAAATGGTCGACAAACCGCCCAGGTGTATCAAACCGCCAACGACAAAGCCAGCGCTGTGGGAGCACCTTCACCACACGGACTGCAGCGGTTCAAGAAGGCGGCTCACCCACCACCTTCTCGAGGGCAATTAAGGATGGGCAATAAATGCTGGCCTCGCCAGTGATGCTCACGTCCCAGGAACGAATGAAATAAAACACTCCTGCTGAAAGGGACACTTTGTAACTGAACACTAGGCGTTGCATTTTTTAAAATTTGGTTATGAGATGTGGGCGTCGCTGGCAAGGCCAGCATTTATTGCCCATCCCTAGTCGCCCTCGAGAAGGTGGTGGTGAGCCGCCTTCTTGAACCGCTGCAGTCTCCGTGTGGTGAAGGTACTCCCACAGCGCTGTTAGGGAGGGAGTTCCAGGATTTTGACCCAGCGACGATGAAGGATCGGCCGATATACTTCCAAGTCGGGATGGTGTGTGTGACTTGGAGGTGGAACTTGGAGGTGGTGGTGTTCCCATGCACCTGCTGCCCTTGTCCTTCTAGGTGGAAGAGGTCGCGGGTTTGGGAGGTGCTGCCGAAGAAACATAGAAGATAGGAGCAGGAGTAGGCCATTCGGCCCCTCCAGCCTGCTCCGCCATTCAATGAGATCATGGCTGACCATCCAAATTCAGTACCCTGTCCCTGCCTTCTCCCCATGTCCGTTGTTCCCTTTAGCCTTGGCCAGTTGCTGCAGAGCATCTTGTAGATGGTACACACTGCAGCCACGGTGCGCCGGTGGTGGAGGGAGTGAATGTTTAAGGTGGTGGATGGGGTGCCAATCAAGCGGGCTGCTTTGTCCTGGATGGTGTTGAGCTCCTCGAGTGTTGTTGGAGCTGCACTCATCCAGGCAAGTGGAGAGTATTCCATCACACTCCTGACTTGTGCCTTGTCGATGGTGGAAAGGCTTTGGGGAGTCAGGAGGTGAGACACTCGCCGCAGAATACCCAGCCTCTGACCTGCTCTTGTTGCCACAGTATTTATGTGGCTGGTCCAGTTACAGTTTCTGGTCAATGGTGACCCCCCAGGATGTTGAGGGCGATGGTAATGCCGTTGAATGTCAAGGGACGGTGGTTAGAGTGGGCCACACCCGATACTGCCCGTTTGCCGTCGCAAATTTGTCCGCCCTCGCTCACCAAATACAACAATCTTCACGAAGCTGCTGAGCGTCGAGTTTACATAGCGTTCCGACACCTTCATTTGATACGAGCATGCGTACGCAAACTCCCCGCTGCCGTTGTCCGTCTTGATGGCGAAAGAGGCTCGTGCGTCGGTCGAACTCATAACGTCCCGCAGCACCTGATTCGCCCTCACCTCGTGCAAGTAAAATACCACCGGCACGTAATGTGGGCTCCAGCAGTTAATCACAAGCATCTCGCCCGCTAAATAGTTGTTGTTCCGACGGTTCAGGGAAATCGAAGGTCCGTAAGGCTTGTCTGAAAATCAAAGACATGGGAACATTTCTTTACACGTTCAATACCATTGCCGGTCATCTGTCCTCGCAGTTCAACATTTCCAAATTACTTATTTTGTTGAACGACACATTGGGCCAGAAATTCGGGTCCCCACGGGTGAGTACGCATGGGGTATTCACCCGTAGGCCCAACGAAAGTGCCGGTTTCGTGCACGCACTGCGCAGGCGCGGGAAACCGGAACTTCCGTTCCCTTAAAGGAAGGGGTTCACAGGTGGAACGCGTGCGCCGGAGAGGCAGCGTGTACGCCTGGAGCTTCCGGGTTTTTTTTCCAGGTTTCTCCGGGAGGGTAAGTCTCCAGCAGCTACGCTTATAACAAGCAGTCGCAGGGCCTGCTTTTAACAAGGTAAGTGGTGAATTAAGTAAAATTAAAACATTTTTTCCACAGGTTTATTATTTTTAAATACTTTAAAGAAAGGTAAGTTTATTTTTAGCACTGTTTGAAACATTAATTAATGTTTTCAAAAATTTTAATTGTTTAAAATAGTTATTTTATGTAATTTATAGTTATGGTAAAAATGTGATTTTTAAAAAAATATTTATTTGAAGTTTTAGTTAGGTTTTGGGGCCGATCTCTATTCATAGATTTGACAGGTCTTCCTGCCAATTTTATGAATGGGCATTCCCTGCTACCATTGGCTCTCCATGGCCCACGTGATCCCAGGGGAGGCTTCGAACTAACTGCGCCCCTGGGATACGCGAGCACTGCGCGCCGGCAGCTGGAGGAGGCCCAGGATCGGAATCCCACACGGGCCCACAGCTCAACGGCCGGCGCGCTAGGTAAGTGCAGGTCGGGGGCTTGCACCCGCGGGAAGCCCCCCGACCCGAATTTCTGGCCCATTGAGTCAGCGGTCAAATACCTGGCAGATGCAGTATAATGTGGAGAAATGTGAAGTTACCCACCTCGGTGGGAAAAACAGAAAGGTAGAGTGTTATTTAAATGGTGATAGATTGGGAAATGTTGATGTACAGAGGGACCTGGGTGTCCTTGTACACCAGTCACTGAAAGCAAACATGCAGGTGCAGCAAACAGTTAGGAAGGCAAATGGTATGTTGGCCTTCATTGCAAGAGGATTCGAGTACAGGAGCAAGGATGTCTTACTACAGTTATACAGGGCCTTGGTGAGACCACACCTGGAGTACGGTGTGCAATTTTGGTGTCCTTACCCAAGAAATGGCAGCGACGATGAAGGATCGGCCGATATATTTCCAAATCAGAATGGTGTGCATGACTTGGAGGGGAGGCTGGGAGGTGGCGGTGTTCCCATGCGCCTGCTGCCCTTGTCCTTCTAGGTGGAAGAGGTCGCGGGTTTGGGAGGTGCTGCCGAAGAAGCCTTGGCGAGTTGCTGCAGTGCATCTTGTAGATGGTGCACACTGCAGCCACGGTGCGCCGGTGGTGGAGGGAGTGAGTGTTTAAGGTGGTGGATGGGGTGCCGATCAAGCGGGCTGCTTTGTCCCGGATGGTGTCGTGTTTCTCGAGTGTTGTTGGAGCTGCACTCATCCAGGCAAGCGGAGCGCATGCCATCACACTCCTGACTTGCGCCTGAATCATCGGGCCCACTCACCTTGCACCGTAATGCGGAGCCTGGAAGTAGTTGAGTTGTAGCGGAACCCGGCTCGCTGAACCTGGTACAGGCAAGCATAAAGCCCGCTGCTTCTGGTGGTCCCGTTGGCGATGATGAAGGTGACATTGTAGGAGGTCTCAGAAGTCACCATTGACACCGCGGAAGCAGCCTCGCCCCACTTGTACAGGTAGAACACGCTTCCCGCATACAATGGTCGCGCGGAGCATTGTATGGTGATGTCCTCGCCTGCTACGAACAGCAAAGACAATCGCCCCGTCGACATTGAAGGTTCCATGGGCTGGTCTAGAAGGACGGGAACCACAGCCATTAGCACGATAGCAAAATACTGCGGACGCTGGAAATCCGAAATAACAACAGAAAATGCTGGAAAAACTCAGCAGGCCAGGCAACATCCGTGGAGAGAGAAATAGAGTCAACGTTAAACCCTTTGTCAAGACTGGAAAAGCACAGGAAATGAAACAGATTAAAAGGCCAGTTGTGGGGCTGGGAGAGAACAAAAGAGAAGTGAAGAGACATTAAGAGGTCAAAACGAGACGAGATGGTGATAGGACTAGTGGAGACAAAAGACGGCTCTAGATTATGTGTGAAATGCGCGGGCAGCAATGGGAGACAGCTGCCATGTGGGAGAGAGGAAAAAAAGCGGGGGGGGAAAGGCCAAAACAAAGGTGTGGATAAAAAATAAGTAAAAATGTAATAGGGGCCGAGGTTATGATCTGAAATTGTTGAACTCGATATTGAGTCCTGAAGACTGTAAAGTGCCTAATCGGAAGATGAGGTGCTGTTCCTCGAGCTTACGCTGAGCTTCCGTGGAACAATGCAAGAGCCCGAGGACGGTGAGGTCCGAGTGGGAATGGGGCGGTGAATTAAAATGACAGGCGACCGGAAGCTCAGGGTCACCCCTTACGGACTGAACGGAGGGTGTTCCGCAAAGCGGTCACCTAATCTGCGTTTGGTCTCCCCAATGTTTTTTCCCTCTCTCCCACATGGCAGCTGTCTCTCATTCTGCCAGTACATTTCACACCTAATCTAGAGCCGACTTTTGTCTCCACTAGTCCTATCACCATCTCGTCTCGTTTTGAATACCTCTTAATGTCTCTTCACTTCTCTTTTGTTCTCTCCCAGCCTGGCCTTTTAATCTATTTCATTTCCTGTGCTTCTCCAGTCATGACAAAGGGTTTCGACCCGAAACGCTGACTCCATTTTCTCTTCACGGATGTTGCCTGGCCTGCTGAGTTTTTCCAGCATTTTCTGTCGTTAACCACAGCCATTAGTTTAGTTGCTCACCTCAAACTGATGTTCGTCTGCAGATATAATCGTTCAAATTCACAGAAGCATAGAAATTTACAACACAGGAGGAGGCCATTCGGCCCGTCGTGTCCGTGCTGGCCGACAAAGATCTCTCTAGCCTAATCCCATTTCCCAGCTCTTGGCCCGTATCCCTGCAGGTTAGAGCATCCCAAGTGTACATCCAAGTACTTTTTAAATGCGATGAGGGTTCCTGCCTCGACCACCCTTTCAGGCAGTGAGTTCCAGACCCCCCACCACCCTCTGGGGGAAAACATTTCTCCTCAAATCCCCTCCGACCAATTACTTTAAAGCTATGTTTAACCGATGACTGATACCTGGGATGGCAGGAATGACGTATGAGGAGAGATTGTGTCGATTGGGCTTGCACTCGCTGGAGTTTAGAAGAATGAGAGGGGATCTCATTGAAACTTATAAAATTCTAACAGCACTGGACAGACTAGATGCAGGAAGGATGTTCCCAATGGCGGGGGAGTCCAGAACCAGGGGTCACAGTCTAAGGATAAGGGGTAAGCCATTTAGGACTGAGATGAGGAGGAATTTCTTCACCCAGAGAGTGGTGAACCTGTGGAATTCTCTGCCACAGAAGGCAGTTGAGGCCAATTCATTAAATATATTCAAGAAGGAGTTAGATATATTTCTTGAGGCTAAAGGGATCAAGGGATATGGGGAGAAGGCAGGGACAGGGTACTGAATTTGGATGATCAGCCATGATCTCATTGAATGGTGGAGCAGGCTCGAGGGGCCGAATGGCCTACTCCTGCTCCTATCTTCTATGTTTCTATGTTTCTATATCCCCTGATTATTGACCCATCTGCTAAAGGAAATAGGTCCTTCCTATCCACTCTATCTAGGCCCCTCGTAATTTTATACACCTCAATTAGGTCTCCCCTCAGCCTCCTCTGCTCCAAGGAAAACAGACCCAGCCTATCCAATATTTCCTTGTAGCTAAAATTCCCCAGCCCAGGCAACATCCTGGTAAATCTCCTTTATTTAGTTCACCTTTGACTCTTGAAAATTAGGAGTTAAAGCTATAAATGATTATGAGTAATTCTTAATGTTTTATACTGCTTTCGTAATAACTGCTGAATATGGAGTTGGATGCCTTGTATGCTATGGCGTTTCAAGTGCTCATCTAAATGCTTCTTGAATGTTGTGAGGGTTCCTGCCTCTACCACCCTTTCAGGCAGTGAGTTCCAGATTCCAACCACCCTCCGGGTGAAAAAGTTTTTCCTCAAATCCCCCTCTAAACCTCCTGCCCCTTACCCTGAAACTATGCCCCCTGGTTATTGGCCCCTCTACTAAGGGGAAAAGTTCCTTTCTATCTACCCTATCTATGTCCCCTCATCATTTTGTACACCTCAATCAGGTCCCCCCTCAGCCTTCTCTGCTGTAAGGAAAACAACCCCAGCCTGTCCAGTCTCTCTTCATAGCTGAAGCGCTCCAGCCCAGGTAACATCCTGGTGAATCTCCTCTGCACCCTCTCTAATGCAATTACATCCTTCCTATAGTGTGGCGACCAGAACTGCATACAGTATTCCAGCTGTGGCCTAACTAGCGCTTTGTACAGCTCCATCATAACCTCCCTGCTCTTATATTCTATGCCTCGGCTAATGAAGGCAAGCATCCCGTGTGCCTTCTTAACCGCCTTGCCTACCCGTCCTGCTATCTTCATTGTACTCCTTTGCTGTCTTAACCCGTGCACAAATACTGGTATCACTTGCAAACCTACTGACCATACTCGCAATACCGCTGGCCAAGTCTTTACTCAACACCGTGAAGAATAGCGGGTCTTGGAGCGATCGCAGGGGGGGACACGATTAACTACATGCCTCCAGAATGAGCTACAGCCGTTAACTATCAGCAGTAGGCACATTTATTAGAGTTTTTTGAAGATGTATCTAGCAGGGTAGATAAAGGGGAACCAGTGGATGTAGTATATTTGGATTTCCAAAAGGCATTCGATAAAGTGCCACAGAAAAGGTTGCTACGCAAGGTAAGGCCTCATGGGGTTGGGGGGTAATATAGTAGCATGGATAGAGGATTGGTAAACAGAGAGTCGGGATAAACTGATCTTTTTCAGGTTGGCAGGCTGTAACTAGTGGGGTGCCGCAAGGATCAGTGTTGGGGCCTCAGCTATTTACAATCTACATCAATGAACTAGATGAAGAGACCGAGTGTAATGTATCCAAGTTTGCTGAAGATACAAAGCTAGGTGGGACAGTAAGCTGTGAGGCGGACACAAAGGGTCTGCAAAGGGATAAAGATGGACTAAGTGAGTGGGCAGTACGGTGGAGTATAAAGTAAGGAAATGTGAGGTTATTCACTTTGGTAGGAAGAATAGAAAAACAGACTATTTTTTAACTGGTGAGAAACATTCACAATGTTGGTGTTCAGAGAGATTTGGGTGTCCTCATGCAAGAAACACAGAAAGCTAGCATGCAGGTACAGCAAGCAATAAGGAAGGCAAATGGCATGTTGGCCTTTATTGCAAGGGGGTTGGAGTATAAGAGTGAGGAAGTCTTGCTACAATTGTACCGGGCCTTGGTGAGACCGCACCTGGAGTACTGTGCACAGTTCTGGTCTCCTTATCTAAGGAAGGAGATACTTGCCTTGGAGGCGGTGCAACGAAGGTTCACGAGATTGATTCCTGGGATGAGAGGGTTGTCCTATGATGAGAGATTGTGTAGAATGGGCCGATACTCTCTGGAGTTTAGAAGAATGAGAGGTGATCTCATTGAAACATACAAGATTCTGAGGGGGATTGACAGGGTAGATGCTGAGAGGTTGTTTCCCCCTGGCTGGAGAGTCTCGAACCAGGGGTCACAGTCTCAGGATAAGGGGTCGGCCATTGAGGACTGAGATGAGGAGGAATTTCTTCACTCAGAGGGCGGTGAATCTTTGGAATTCTCTGCCCCAGAGGGCTGTGGAGGCTCAGTCGTTGAGTATATTCAAGGCTGAGATCGATAGATTTTTGGACTCTAGGGGAATCAAGGGATATGGAGATCGGGCAGGGAAAGTGGAGTTGAGGTCGATGATTAGCCATGATCTTATTGAATGGCGGAGCAGGCTCGAGAGGCTGTATGGCCGACTCCTGCTCCTAATTCTTAAGTTCTTATTTTTTGTTTTATTCGTTCATGGGATCTGGGCGTCGCTGGCAAGGCCAGCATTTATTGCCCATCCCTAGATGCCTTTGAGAAGGTGAGCTAATGGTGTCAAGGGATATGGGGAGAAAGCAGGGACAGGGCACTGAATTTGGATGATCAGCCATGATCTCATTAAATGGCGGAGCAGGCTTGAGGGGCCGAACGGCCTGCTCCTGCTCCTATCTTCTATGTTTCTATGTTTCTGTGCCTCTTATGGTTCCACGTCCGGCTATTTGCAATTGTCTCCAAGTTACACAGCTTGCAGTTGTTAATCATACTAACACTACTGCAAAATCAACATGTCATTCTTAGCTTATCTCAACTGCCAGTTCAGCAACTTAGAAAAAGCTTACTACTGCAAAGGCCCATTAGATTGTTGTCTTTATTACACCATTCAGTGAAACTGCCAACGATGTCAGTTTAACTCTTGCCCCACTGCAGCCCTGCCGCCCCCTCCCCCCCGATTGTTCTTCAAGAAAGGCCAATCGGAGAGTTCCGCCTTACCTGTGCAAGTAACGCCCGCGTCTCTCCTGTGGCTGCAGAAGTGCTCGGAGTCGGAGGAGCTCAGCGCGCACTGCCAAAGCAGGGCCTCCGTCCCCCGGCATTCGACGGAGGTGAACCAAATGGGCCCGGTGGCCCAGCCGAAGGAGAGGCGGCCCGGCGCCGCCCCGCCGAATCCGCAGCCGGCGTGGCGGCAGACGACCTCGGCCTCCGAGCTGTCCCAGGCGGCATCGCAGACTGTGCCCCACACGCCCTGGCGCCGGACTTCCACCCTGCCCGAGCACCGCGTCTGCCCATCAGCCAACCGCAGTCGGGAGTCGCCTGGAAGGAGGCAAGAGCAGTCATCGAGTCGTACAGCGCTGAAAGATTTATCCCTCAATCAACATCACTAAAACCAATTAGAACAAGGGGTTAGCCTGATACCTGGGATGGCAGGAATGACGTATGAGGAGAGATTGGGTCGATTGGGCTTGTACTCGCTGGAGTTTAGAAGAATGAGAGGTGATCTCATTGAAACTTATAAAATTCTAACAGGACTAGACAGACTAGATGCAGGAAGGATGTTCCCGATGGTCGGGGAGTCCAGAACCAGGGTTCACAGTCTAAGGATAAGGGGTAAGCCATTTAGGACAGAGATGAGGAGGAATTTCTTCACCCAGAGAGTGGTGAACCTGTGGAATTCGCTACCGCAGAAGACAGTTGAGGCCAATTCATTAAATATATTCAAGAAGGAGTTGGGTATATTTCTTAAGGCTAAAGGGATCAAGGGATATGGGGAGAAAGCAGGGACAGGGTACTGAGTGTGGATGATCAGCCATGATCTCATTAAATGGTGGAGCAGGCTCGAGGGGCCGAATGGCCTACTCCTGCTCCTATCTTCTATGTTTCTATGTAACACTGGTTAGTCCTCAACTGGAGTATTGCGTCCAATTCTGGGCAACGCACTTTAGGAAGGATGTGAAGGCCTTAGAGAGGGTGCAGAAAAAATTTACAAGAATGGTTCCAGGGATGAAGCTCGACTCCATCCAGTACAAAGCAGCCCGCTTGATCAGCACCCCATCCACCACCTTAAACATTCACTCCCTCCACCACCGGCGTACCGTGGCTGCAGTGTGCACCATCTACAAGATGCACTGCAGCAACTCACCAAGGCTTCTTCGGCAGCACCTTCCAAACCCGCAACCTCTTCCACCTAGAAGGACAAGGGCAGCAGGCGCGCGGGAACACCACCACCTCCAAGTTCCCCTCCAAGTCACACACACCATCCCGACTTGGAAGTATAACGGCCGATCCTTCATCGCCGCTGGGTCAAAATCCTGGCAATCCCTCCTGTTATAAATCTCATCATCATACAGAAACGACTCATGAAATAACGCTGGACGGCCAGCTGGTGGCACCGTCCAAGGAGAATAAATACTCGGGCGTGGGCCCAGCTTGTCCAGGGACATTTTGTAAGACAGGAACTAGTGAAGTACAACTAGTCCTCCATGTTCTGAAACAAGTTGATTAAAGCCTTGCTTTCTACTCGAACCAAGTGCGTAGTGAGTGATATTACGTCACCTCCCTAACAGCACTGTGGGAGCACCTTCACCACACGGGACTGCAGCAGTTCAAGAAGACAGCTCTCCACCACCTTCTCAAGGGCAACTAGGGATGGGCAATAAATGCTGGCCTTGCCAGCAACGTCAACATCCCAGGATCTAATAATACATTTTTACTGTGCCACCCAACCTTCCAACAGGCTTTTGGATTTTTTTTGGGTACTGTCGGTACACAATATTGGTCTCTTACCGAATATAAGGACCTCCAAGTCATCGCTCTTGGGTGACGTGTAGAGACGGCCGGAACTGTTTGTTTGATATTGACACCAGTAGATTCCCTCCTCGCTGACGTTCTTCCGCGCAACGTACGAGGTTGCCGTCGGACCCTTCCAGAGAAGTATCTGTCCATCGAAGTCCGTCCTCTCGCCACCCGCAAACAAGTCAAACCTGCTGACTGGGAATCCTGAGGGTGCAGAGCACTGGACTGTCCTGTGCTGGAAGGACCTCGGGTTCCATGGTTCCAGGGAGATATCAGCTTTTGGCAGCTCTTCTGTAACACATGTTGCACCTGTTATCCAATAAGCTGAGCGCCGGGTCTGATACATGGAAGATAAGGAGCAGGAGTAGGCCATTCGGCCCCTCGAGCCTGCCCTGCCATACAATGAGATCATGGCTGATCATCCAAATTCAGTACCCTGTCCCTGCTTTCTCCCCATATCCCTTGATCCCTTTAGCCTTAAGAAATATATCCAACTCCTTCTTGAATATATTTAATGAATTGGCCTCTACTGCCTTCTGTGGTAGAGAATTCCACAGGTTCACCATTCTCTGGGTGAAGAAATTCCTCCTCATTTCTGTCCTAAATGGCTTACCCCTTATCCTTAGACTGTGACCCCTGGTTCTGGACTCCCCCGCCATCGGGAACATCCTTCCTGCATCTAGTCTGTCTAGTCCTGTCAGAATTTTATAAGTTTCAATGAGATCCCCTCTCATTCTTCTAAACTCCAGCGAGTGTAAGCCCAATCGACCCAATCTCTCCTCATACGTCATTCCTGCCATCCCAGGTATCAGTCTGGTGAATCTTCGCTGCACTCCCTCCATGGCGAGAACATCCTTCCTCAGATAAGGCGACCAAAACTGCACACAATACTCAAGGTGCGGTCTCACCAAGGCCCTGTACAACTGCAGCAAGACATCCTTGCTCCTGTACTCGAATCCTCTCGCTACGAAGGCCAACATACCATTTGCCTTCTTAACCGCCTGCTACACCTGCCTGGGTTGTGGGCGTCGCTGGCAAGGCCAGCATTTATTGCCCGTCCCTAATTGCCCTTGAGAAGGTGGTGCTAGCCTCTCTATGTCCCAGAAGGTTTGCTGAAATGATTCGAAAGTGCTGTTCAGACACTCCTGCAGCAAGTGAACAGTAAAAGGGTCACAGTCTAAAGATAAGGGGTACTGAATTTGGATGATCAGCCATGATCATATTGAATGGCGGAGCAGGCTCAAGGGGCCGAATGGCCGACTCCTGCTCCTATCTTCTATGTTTCTATGGAGGGATTTGAACAGGTGGATGAGAATTGTAGGGGCTGAAGGAGGTTACAGAGATAGGGAGGGGGCGAGGGCCATGGAGGGATTTGACCAGGAGGATGAGAATTGTAGGGGCTGGAGGAGGTTACAGAGATAGGGAGGGGGCGAGGGCCATGGAGGGATTTGAACAGGAGGATGAGAATTGTAGGGGCTGGAGGAGGTTACAGAGATAGGGAGGGGGTGAGGGACCATGGAGGGATTTGAACAGGAGGATGAGAATTGTCGGGCTGGAGGAGGTTACAGAGATAGGGAGGAGGCGAGGGGCCATGCAGGGATTTGAACAGGAGGATGAGAATTGTAGGGGCTGGAGGAGGTTACAGAGATAGGGAGGGGGCGAGGGGCCATGGAGGGATTTGAACAGGAGGATGAGAATTGTAGGGGCTGGAGGAGGTTACAGAGATATGGAGGGGGCGAGGGCCATGGAGGGATTTGAACAGGAGGATGAGAATTGTAGGGGCTGGAGGAGGTTACAGAGATAGGGAGGGGGCGAGGGGCCATGGAGGGGTTTGAACAGGAGGATGAGAATTGTAGGGCTGGAGGAGGTTACAGAGATAGGGAGGGGGCGAGGGGCCATGGAGGGATTTGAACAGGAGGATGAGAATTGTAGGGGCTGGAGGAGGTTACAGAGATAGGGAGGGGGCGAGGGGCCATGGAGGGATTTGAACAGGAGGATGAGAATTGTCGGGGCTGGAGGAGGTTACAGAGATAGGGAGGGTGGCGAGGGCCATGGAGGGATTTGAACAGGAGGATGAGAATTGTCGGGGCTGGAGGAGGTTACAGAGATAGGGAGGGTGGTGAGGGCCATGGAGGGATTTGAACAGGAGGATGAGAATTGTAGGGGCTGGAGGAGGTTACAGAGATAGGGAGGGGTGGCGAGGGCCATGGAGGGATTTGAACAGGAGGATGAGAATTTTGAAATTGAGGCGTTGCTTAACCGGGGAGCCAGTGTAGGTCAGCGAGCACAGAAGGTGATGGGCGAACGGGACTTGGTGCGAGTTAGGACACGGGGGCAGCCTCAGAGTTTTGGATGACCTCAAGTTTACGAAGGGTGGATTGTGGGACGCCAGCCAGGAGTGCGTTTCAGGAGGTGGTCCTGTTGCCAGAGAACGGTGGACCTCTGGATTAGGCTGCCACCTCGCGCAGAATTTCTTCGCTCGAGAGCTGGATCTGTTTCTGGTTGGGACGAAGATCGCCTCTTACGAGAGGGTAGGTACCGCAGGGAATTCAGCGCCAGAGTGCTAGACTAGATAAGATCGGCTAGATGGCTCGGAGAGGAATTTTATCTGGTTTTTTTTCTCCTCTCCCAGCAGATCACCTGGTTTCGCGGTGGGGTGGGGAATGCATTTATTGTGACACACAAGGTATCGCGATGGAGTGGCACAGTGGGCCCATTCAGCCCCCTCGAGCCTGTTACACAGGAACAGGAGGAGGCCCATTCAGCCCCCTCGAGCCTGTTACACAGGAACAGGAGGAGGCCCATTCAGCCCCTCGAGCCTGTTACACAGGAACAGGAGGAGGCCCATTCAGCCCCTCGAGCCTGTTACCATAGGAACAGGAGGAGGCCCATTCAGCCCCCTCGAGTCTGTTACACAGGAACAGGAGGAGGCCCATTCAGCCCCTCGAGCCTGTTACACAGGAACAGGAGGAGGCCCATTCAGCCCCTCGAGCCTGTTACACAGGAACAGCAGGAGGCCCATTCAGCCCCTCCAGCCTGTTACACAGGAACAGGAGGAGGCCCATTCAGCCCCTCGAGCCTGTTACACAGGAACAGGAGGAGGCCCATTCAGCCCCTCGAGCCTGTTACACAGGAACAGAAGGAGGCCCATTCAGCCCCTCGAGCCTGTTACCATAGGAACAGGAGGAGGCCCATTCAGCCCCCTCGAGCCTGTTACACAGGAACAGTAGGAGGCCCATTCAGCCCCTCGAGCCTGTTACACAGGAACAGGAGGAGGCCCATTCAGCCCCTCGAGCCTGTTACACAGGAACAGTAGGAGGCCCATTCAGCCCCTCGAGCCTGTTACCATAGGAACAGGAGGAGGCCCATTCAGCCCCCTCGAGCCTGTTACACAGGAACAGTAGGAGGCCCATTCAGCCCCTCGAGCCTGTTACACAGGAACAGGAGGAGGCCCATTCAGCCCCCTCGAGCCTGTTACACAGGAACAGGAGGAGGCCCATTCAGCTCCTCGAGCCTGTTACACAGGAACAGGAGGAGGCCCATTCAGCCACTCGAGCCTGTTACACAGGAACAGGAGGAGGCCCATTCAGCCCCCTCGAGCCTGTTACACAGGAACAGAAGGAGGCCCATTCAGCCCCTCGAGCCTGTTACACAGGAACAGGACGAGGCCCATTCAGCTCCTCTAGCCTGTTACACAGGAACAGGAGGTGGCCCATTCAGCCCCTCAAGCCTGTTACACAGGAACAGGAGGAGGCCCATTCAGCCCCTCGAGCCTGTTACCACAGGAACAGGAGGAGGCCCATTCAGCCCCTCGAGCCTGTTATACAAGTACAGGAGGCGGCCCATTCAGCCCCTCGAGCCTGTTACCACAGGAACAGGAGGAGGCCCATTCAGCCCCTCAAGCACTCTCTCTGTCTCTGTCGCTCCCTGTCTCTGTTGCTCCCCGTCTCTCTGGCGTCTCTCCCTGTCTCTCCCCGTCTCTCTCCGTCTCTCTCCGTCTCTCTCCGTCTCTCTCTCTCTCTCTCCGTCTCTCTCCCTTTCTCCCCGTCTCTCTCCGTCTCTCCCTGTCTCTCCCTGTCTCTCCCTGTCTCTCCCTGTCTCTCCGTCTCTCTCCGTCTCTCTCCGTCTCTCTCCGTCTCTCTCTCTCTCTCCCCGTCTCTCCCCATCTCTCCCCGTCTCTCCATCTCTCCCCGTCTCTCCATCTCTCCGTCTCTCCCTTTCTCTCCGGCGTCTCTCCGTCTCTCCCCGTCTCTCCGTTTCTCCCTGTCTCTCCCATCTCTCTCCCTCTCTCTCCCTCTCTCTCCCTTTCTCTCCATTTCTCTCCCTCTCTCTCCCTCTCTCCATCTCTCTCTGTCTCTCTCCGTCTCTCCTCTCTCCGTCTCTCTCTCCCTGTCTCCCTGTCTCTCTCTCTCTGTCTCTCCCTTTCTCTCCCTCTCTCCCTCTCTCCGTGTCTCTCCCTCTCGCTCTGCCACTCTCTCTCGCTCTCACTCTCTCGCTCTGTCTCTCTCGCTCTGTCTCTCTCGCCCCCACCCACCCAACTCCACTTTCCCTGCCTCTGAACTTGTTTAAAAGCTGTACAGCTTCCAGTTTCTGGCGAAGTCTCATCGACCTGAAACGCTAACTCTGTTGTTCTCTCTCTCTCTCTCTCTCTCTACAGGCCCTGCCTGAACTGTTGAGGTTTACCATCATTTTCTGCTTTGATTTCCGATTTCCAGCATGCGCAGTATTTTGTTTTCCTTACACCTTCAATCCAGATACTAACCTTCAGGGTCCGGGATGCTTTCTGTTAACACCGGAACTGAAAATAAACCAAAATAAAACAGTATCGTCAACTCCTAAAACTTGTGATACTCTAATTGTTCACTCAAATATTGTAAAATTGTAGGAGTCTGAGGGGGAAAAATTCGGTGTCGACCATTTTGGGGCGCTAACATCGGCCGGCCACAAACTTTAGCGCCCGGCGCTAATTAGCACCAGCGACCGCGAAATTCGTCTCAAGTGCCCCCGGAGGTGATTGGAGCGCTAAATCGAGCGCTGCACACTTCTCTTAGGGCGATAACGACGGGGGAAAGGGGCACTACCTCAGCGCGCTACTCAAGCTCAGGCGCTGTCAATTACCGAGCACTCAGACAGACTGGCGCCTTCCAGTTCTTCAAGGGGCGGTTCATTGATGCTGCACAGCCTCACGCTGATCATTGCTGATTGCGAACCAGGCCTGCAAGCAGGTGCAATTCTTCAACCAGGAATATCATGGCTGCTCAGAGGCCCAGGGAGAGAGTCATAGAGTCACAGAAGGGGGCCATTCGGCCCATCGAGTCCAGTGACCAGGCATTGGAGGCGCTGATTATGGCTGTGGGAACAAACAGGAAGCGCAAGCCTTTAAATAGCGCTCCCCCAGCGCCCAGCAAACCGTCCCCATCTCCCTGTCAGTCCTAGCAGCAGAGCACTGAGGCAGGGCGAGCGAGAGTCAATTTTCGATCCGGCGCTACCGGGGCGCTGCGCGCTTGGATGATGTCACGATCTCCGGGCGCAGGAGATCGTGGCGGTAGTGTTTACCACCACCGCAAACCATCGCTAAAATCGCCGCGCACGGGCGGTAAGTTGTTAGCGCCGCCCACCCCCGCCGGCGCAAACCAACCAAATTTCTATCCCTTAGCATTTCGGAGCCGACTGAAAGAAATTGATTTCCCAATTATATTAGCTATTACACAACTTATCTACCTGTCCTGCTGCCTTCAGGGATCTATGTACATGCACACCAAGATCCCTCTGATCCTCTGTCCTTCCTAGGGATCCTACCATTCATTGTGTACTCCCTTGCCTTGTTAGTCCTCCCAAAATGCATCACCTCACACTTTTCAGGGTTAAATTCCATTTACCGCTGTTTTGCCCCTCTGACCAACCCGTCTATATCGTCCTGTAGCCTGAGGCTTCCCGTAACCAGTAAACAACAAAACAGGAAGACAGATTATTATCTGAACAGCAATAGGTTGGGAGAAGGGGAAGTGCAACGAGACCTGGGTGTTCTTGTGCACCAGTCGCTGAAGGTAAGCATGCAGGTGCAGCAGGCGGTTAAGAAGGCAAATGGTATGTTGGCCTTCATAGCGAGAGGGTTTGAGTACAGGAACAAGGATGTCTTGCTGCAGTTGTACAGGGCCTTGGTGAGACCACATCTTGAGTATTGTGTGCAGTTTTGGTCGCCTTATCTGAGGAAGGACGTTCTTGCCATGGAGGGAGTGCAGCGAAGATTCACCAGGCTGATACCTGGGATGGCAGGAATGACGTATGAGGAGAGATTGGGTCGATTGGGCTTATACTCGCCGGAGTTCAGAAGAATGAGAGGGGATCTCATTGAAACTTATAAAATTCTAACAGGACTGGACAGACTAGATGCAGGAAGGATGTTCCCGATGGTCGGGGAGTCCAGAACCAGGGGTCACAGTCTAAGGATATGGGGTAAGCCATTTAGGACTGAGATGAGGAGGAATTTCTTCACCCAGAGAGTGGTGACCCTGTGGAATTCTCTACCACAGAAGGCAGTAGAGGCCAATTCATTAAATATATTCAAGAAGGAGTTAGATATATTTCTTAAGGCTAAAGGGATCAAGGGATATGGGGAGAAGGCAGGGACAGGGCACGGAATTTGGATGATCAGCCACGATCTCATCGAATGGCGGAGCAGGCTCGAGTGGCCGAATGGCCGACTCCTGCTCCTATCTTCTATGTTTCTATGTAACCAGTAAACAACAATGGTCGTAGCTACACTGGGGCCTTAATTCACCTTGGCCTACAGCGCAAAAATAGGCGATAGTTCACCCAATTATGCGTTTCCATTGAATGCAAGTGAAAAAAAAAAATCGGGCGGGGCGCAAAACACGGGCCATCGCCCGTTTTACGCTGCCTCCACAGTCGAATAGCCCTTTATTTTTTTTAAACGCCGCCATATTTGGCACAAACCCAGTGTTTTGACGTGCGTCAGCATGCAGAAACGTTGATACTTACTCGATAAGAGGAGCACGAATGCTGGGGACATCTTGAGAGGACCTCTGCCCTCTCCGGTGGATGTGAAAAATCCCACGGAGGAAGAGCCGGATAATTCTCCCCGGGTGTCCGAAACCGAGATTTATCCCTCAACCAAGACCTAAAAAAAAAATGAGAATATCTGGTCATTATCATGTTGATGTTCGTGGGCTCTTGCTGTGTGCAATTTGGCTGTTGCGTTTCCTACATTACTACAGTGGCTACGCTTCGAAAGTACCTCATTGGCTGTAAAGCGCTGTGGAATGTCCTGAGGTTGTGAAAGGCGCTATATGAATGAAAGTCTTTCTTTTTCTTCTTAACCCGATGTTGGAAATGTCAGTGTCACTGTTAGCTTTGATGTTACGTTAGCTTGTATAGAATCTTAGACCACACTTGGAGCACTGTGCACAGTTCTGGTCTCCATATACCTCAGTTAACCACACTTGGAGCACTATGCACAGTTCTGGTCTCCATATACCTTGGTTAGACCACACTTGGAGCACTGTGCAGAGTTTTGGTCTTCATATCCCTTGGTTAGACCACACTTGGAGCACTGTGCACAGTTCTGGTCTCCATATACCTTGGTTAGACCACACTTGGAGCACTGTGCACAGTTCTGGTCTCTGTATACCTTAGTCAGACCACACTTGGAGCACTGTGCAGAGTTCTGGTCTCCATATCCCTTGGTTAGACCACACTTGGAGCACTGTGCACAGTTCTGCTCTCCACATACCTTGGTTACACCACACTTGGAGCACTGTGCACAGTTCTGGTCTCCATATACCTTGGTTAGACCACACTTGGAGCACTGTGCACAGTTCTGCTCTCCACATACCTTGGTTACACCACACTTGGAGCACTGTGCACAGTTCCGGTCTCCATATACCTTGGTTAGACCACACTTGGAGCACTGTGCACAGTTCTGGTCTCCATATACCTTGGTTAGACCACACTTGGAGCACTGTGTACAGTTCTGGTCTCCATATACCTTGGTTAGACCACACTCGGAGCACTGTGCACAGTTTTGGCCTCCATATACCTTGGTTAGACCACACTTGGAGCACTGTGCACAGTTCTGGTCTCCATATACCTGGGTTAGACCACACTTGGAGCACTGTGCACAGTTCTGGTCTCCACATACCTTGGTTACACCACACTTGGAGCACTGTGCACAGTTGTGGTCTCCATATACCTTGGTTAGACCACACTTGGAGCACTGTGCACAGTTCTGGTCTCCATATACCTTGGTTAGACCACACTTGGAGCACTGTGCACAGTTCTAGTCTCCATGTACCTTGGTTAGGCCACACCTGGAGCACTGTGCACAGTTCTGGTCTCCATATACCTTGGTTAGACCACACTTGGAGCACTGTGCACAGTTCTGGTCTCCATATCCCTTGGTTAGACCACACTTGGAGCACTGTGCACAGTTCTGGTCTCCATATACCTTGGTTAGACCACACTTGGAGCACTGTGCACAGTTCTGGTCTGCATATACCTTGGTTAGACCACACTTGGAGCACTGTGCACAGTTCTGGTCTCCATATACCTTGGTTAGACCACACTTGGAGCACTGTGCACAGTTCTGGTCTCCATATACCTTGGTTAGACCACACTTGGAGCACTGTGCACAGTTCTGGTCTCCATATACCTTGGTTAGACCACACTTGGAGCACTGTGCACAGTTCTGGTCTCCATATACCTCAGTTGACCACACTTGGAGCACTGTGCACAGTCCTGGTCTCCATATACCTTGGTTAGACCACACTTGGAGCACTGTGTACAGTTCTGGTCTCCATATACCTTGGTTAGACCACACTCGGAGCACTGTGCACAGTTCTGGTCTCCATATTATAAAAAGGGTGTAGAGGCACTGGAGAAGGTGCAAAAAACATTTACAAGGATGATCCCAGAACTGAGAGGTTATAACTATCAGGAACAGCCGAACAGGCTGGGGCTCTTTTCTCTTGAAAAGAGAAGTCTGAGGGGCGACCTGACAGATGTCTTTCAGATTATGAAAGGGTTCGATAGGGTAGACGCAGAGAAGATGTTTCCCCTTGTGGGGGAGACCAGAACTAGGGGCCATCAATAGAAGACAGTCACTAATAAATCCCAATGGGGAATTCAGGAGAAACTTCTTTACCCAGAGAGTGGTGAGAATGTAGAACTCGCTACCACAGGGAGTGGTTGAGGGGAATAGCAGAGATGCATTTAAGGAGATGCTGAATAAACACACGAGGGAGAAAGGAATAGAAGGATATGGTGATGGGGTGAGACGAAGAGGGGCGGGAGGAGGCTGGTGAGGAACATAAGCACCTATATCGACCTGTTGGGTCGAAGGGCTTGTTACTGTGTTGTAAACTCTGCATCATTCTATATTTTTTTTAAATTCATTTATGGGCTGTGGGCGTCGCTGGCGAGCCCAGCATTTATTGCCCATCCCTAGTTGACCCTCGAGAAGGTGGTGGTGAGCCGCCTTCTTGAACCGCTGCAGTCCGTGTGGTGACGGTGCTCCCACAGCGCTGTTAGGGAGGGAGTTCCAGGATTTGGACCCAGCGACGATGAAGGAATGGCCGATATATTTCCAAGTCGGGATGGTGTGTGACTTATAGGGGAACTAGGAGGTGGTGGTGTTCCCGTGCGCCTGCTGCCCTTGTCCTTCTAGGTGGAAGAGGTCGCGGGTTTGGGAGGTGCTGTCGAAGAAGCCTTGGCGAGTTGCTGCAGTGCATCTTGAAAATGGTGCACACTGCAGCCACGGTGCGCCGGTGGTGGAGGGAGTGAATGTTTAAGGTGGTGGATGGGGTGCCAGTCAAAGGGGCTGCTTTGTCCTGGATGGTGTCGAGCTTCTCGAGTGTTGCTGGAGCTGCACTCATCCAGGCAAGTGGAGAGTATTCCATCACACTCCTGACTTGTGCCTTGTAGATGGTGGTGAGGCTTTGGGGAGTCAGGAGGTGAGACACTCGCCGCAGAATACCCAGCCTCTGGCCCCCTCTTGTTGCCACAGTATTTATGTGGCTGGTCCAGTTAAGTTTCTGGTCAATGGTGACCCCAGGATGTTGATGGTGGGGGATTCATAAAGTAAAAATCAGATTGACTTTCAGCAGAGAGATGGTTAAAATAGATCCCACAGCAATATATATAGGTCTTGACACTCCCAATGTGTTGCCCAGCTGTCAGCCTATCAGTGAATAAAGTTAATGTTGGTTTCCATTCTTGGTAAACAAAACAACATCGAGCATGATGGGTCAATTTTAAACTAACTCGCTCGAGCGGGAAACTGGCAAAATTGGGTCTGCCGCCTGTGTTACACCCAAAGGAGGTCAGTCTGATCCCGACAGATCGCCGTTGGGTACTGGGGATGAGGGACTTCAGTGATGTGGAGAGACTGGAGAAGCTGGGGTTGTTCTCCTTAGAGCAGAGAAGGTTAAGGGGAGATTGACAAGGATGGTACCAGGGATGAGGGACTTCAGTGATGTGGAGAGACTGGAGAAGCTGGGGTTGTTCTCCTTAGAGCAGAGAAGGTTAAGGGGAGATTGACCAGAATGGTACCAGGGATGAGGGACTTCAGTGATGTGGAGAGACTGGAGAAGCTGGGGTTGTTCTCCTTAGAGCAGAGAAGGATAAGAGGAGATTGACCAGAATGGGACCGGGGATGAGGGTCTTCAGTGATGTGGAGACTGGAGAAGCTGGGGTTGTTCTCCTTGGAGCAGAGAAGGTTAAGGGGAGATTGACCAGAATGGTACCGGGGATGAGGGACTTCAGTGATGTGGAAAGACTGGAGAAGCTGGGGTTGTTCTCCTTGGAGCAGAGAAGGTTAAGGGGAGATTGACCAGAATGGGACCAGGGATGAGGGACTTCAGTGATGTGGAGAGACTGGAGAAGCTGGGGTTGTTCTCCTTATAGCAGAGAAGGTTAAGGAGGAGATTGACCAGAATGTTACCAGGGATGAGGGACTTCAGTGATGTGGAGAGACTGGAGAAGCTGGGGTTGTTCTTATAGCAGAGAAGGTTAAGGGGAGATTGACCAGAATGGTACCAGGGATGAGGGACTTCAGTGATGTGGAGAGACTGGAGAAGCTGGGGTTGTTCTCCTTAGAGCAGAGAAGGTTAAGGGGAGATTGACCAGAATGGTACCGGGGATGAGGGACTTCAGTGATGTGGAAAGACTGGAGAAGCTGGGGTTGTTCTCCTTGGCGCTATGATTCTTAGGCTCTGGGATTCTACAATTCAAAGATTCGTGGATTGTTTCTAGATGATATTACAAGAGGTTACGGGCCTCTACCAAGACTTGGATTATTTTTTGGCCATTTTCACATCTCTCACCCGTTGTGCACCTTTCAAGCTAACTGTGGCGCATTAGTCAAACATACAATATAAACCATAAGAGAATTTGTTTGTTCTAAAGCAGCGAGTAGAGAAAGTGCCTGAATTTAGATTTAATTCAAAGCCGCAGCGGTCTTTATAGTTCATGTGGGTACTGCTGGCAGTGTAGTGGTTATGTTACTGGACTAGTTAATCCAGAGAGTCACACCAATACGATAGATAGAAGGCAAGTTCAAATCCCGTCATGGGAGTTGGAGAATTTGAATCAGTTATACAAGTTCAGGAAATAAAAAGCTTGCTATCAGTTTGAACGTAAAGCTGTCGGTTTCTTGTACAAACCCAACAAAAGTCCCATCAGGGAAGGAAACCTGACATCCTTACCCGATCTGGGTGTGTACATAGAAACATAGAAGATAGGAGCAGGAGTAGGCCATTCGGCCCCTCGAGCCCGCTCCGCCATTCAATGAGATCATGGCTGATCATCCAAATTCAGTACCCTGTCCCTGCCTTCTCCCCATATCCCTTGATCCCTTTAGCCTTAAGAAATATATCCAACTCCTTCTTGAATATATTTAATGAATTGGCCTCTACTGCCTTCTGTGGTAGAGAATTCCACAGGTTCACCACTCTCTGGGTGAAGAAATTCCTCCTCATCTCTGTCCTAAATGGCTTACCCCTTTTCCTTAGACAGTGACCCCTGGTTCTGGACTCCCCCGCCATTGGGAACATCCTTCCTGCATCAAGTCTGTCGAGTCCTGTTAGAATTTTATACGTTTCAATGAGATCCCCTCTCATTCTTCTAAACTCCAGTGAGTATAAGCCCAATTGACGCAATCTCTCCTCATATGTCATTCCTGCCATCCCAGGTATCAGTCTGGTGAATCTTCGCTGCACTCCCTCCATGGCAAGAGCATCCTTCCTCAGATAAGGCGACCAAAACTGCACACAGTACTCAAGGTGTGGTCTCACCAAGGCCCTGTACAACTGCAGCAAGACATCCTTGTTCCTGTACTCGAACCCTCTCGCTACGAAGGCCAACATACCATTTGCCTTCTTAACCGCCTGCTGCACCTGCATGCTTACCTTCAGCGACTGGTGCACAAGGACACCCAGGTCTCGTTGCACTTCCACTTTTCCCAAACGATTGCCGTGACTCCAGTCCCACAACAACGTGTTTGACTCTTAACTGCCCCTGGGAAGAGGCCTAGCAAGAGACTCAGTTGCAGGTACACGAAGGAGATGAACCACTCAAGGCCATCGGGGATATGGAATCAATGACGGCCTTGGCAGCGATGACCACATCACGACAATGAGTCAAACAAAAGCAATTTTATCCGATGTTCTACGCAAAGAAAACAGAGAGTGATCTACAACACCTCAAGTTTAAAATTCTCATCCTCCTGTTCAAATCCCTCCATGGCCCTCGCCCCCTCCCTATCTCTGTAACCTCCTCCAGCCCCTACAATTCTCATCCTCCTGTTCAAATCCCTCCATGGCCCTCGCCCCCTCCCTATCTCTGTAACCTCCTCCAGCCCCTACAATTCTCATCCTCCTGTTCAAATCCTTCCATGGCCCTCACCCCCCACCCTATCTCTGTAACCTCCTCCAGCCCCTACAATTCTCATCCACCTGTTCAAATCCCTCCATGGCCCCTCGCCCCCTCCCTATCTCTGTAACCTCCTCCAGCCTCTACAATTCTCATCCTCCTGTTCAAATCCCTCCATGGCCCTCGCCCCCTCCCTATCTCTGTAACCTCCTCCAGCCCCTACAATTCTCATCCTCCTGTTCAAATCCTTCCATGGCCCTCACCCCCCACCCTATCTCTGTAACCTCCTCCAGCCCCTACAATTCTCATCCTCCTGTTCAAATCCCTCCATGGCCCTCACCCCCCACCCTATCTCTGTAACCTCCTCCAGCCCCTACAATTCTCATCCTCCTGTTCAAACCTCTCCATAGCCCTCGCCCCCTTCCTATCTCTGTAACCTCCACCAGCCCTACAATTCTCATCCTCCTGTTCAAACCTCTCCATAGCCCTCGCCCCCTTCCTATCTCTGTAACCTCCTCCAGCCCCTACAATTCTCATCCTCCTGTTCAAATCCCTCCATGGCCCTCACCCCCTCCCAACCTCTGTAACCTCCTCCAGCCCGACAATTCTCATCCTCCTGTTCAAATCCCTCCATGGCCCCTCACCCCCTCCCTATCTCTGTAACCTGCTCCAGTCCCGACAATGCTCATCCTCCTGTTAAAATCCCTCCATGGCCCTCGCACCCCTCCCCTCCCTATCTCTGTCACCTCCTCCATCTTTGTCACCTCCTCCAGCCCGACAATTCCCATCCTGCTGTTCAAATCCCTCCATGGCCCTCGCCCCCTCCCTTTCTAACCTCCTCCAGCCCTACAATTCTCATCCTCCTCTTCAAATCCCTCCATGGCCCCTCGCCCCCTCCCTATCTCTGTAACCTCCTCCAGCCCCTACAATTCTCATCCTCCTGTTCAAATCCCTCCATGGCCCCTCGCCCCCTCCCTATCTCTGTAACCTCCTCCAGCCCCTACAATTCTCATCCTCCTGTTCAAATCCCTCCATGGCCCCTCGCCCCCTCCCTATCTCTGTAACCTCCTCCAGCCCCTACAACCCTCCGAGATCTCTGCGCTCCTCCAATTCTGCCCTCTTGAGCATCCCCGATTTCCATCGCTCCACCATTGGCGGCCGTGCCTTCAGCTGCCTGGAGCCCCGAGCTCTGGAATTCCCTCCCTAAACCTCTCCGCCTCTCTCTCCTCCTTTAACACGCTCCTTTGACCCGACCACTCTCTCCTCATGTGGCTCGGTGTTAGATTGAGTTTGATAATCGCTCCTGTGAAGCGCCTTGGGTCGTTTTACTATGTTAAAGGTGCTATATCAATGCATGTGGTTGCTCTTGCTCACGGGAATGCAGTGAGAGAGAGAGAGAGTGAAATGTAGGATTACAGAAACAGTCACAGCGTTCAAAGTCCTCCACCCTCGCTGCAGCCTGCGATAAACCTGTTTGCCGAGATCAATAACTGAAACTCCAATGACAACAACAGATGGGAAGGGATTCTTTACTCTCCTCATTCACTGACCTCGGGAACACTTTCATTCACAACCCCAATCCTAGAAACATAGAAACATAGAAAAACAGGAGCAGGAGTAGGCCATTCGGCCCCTCGAGCCTGCTCCACCATTCAATGAGATCATGGCTGATCTTCATAGAAACATAGAAGATAGGAGCAGGAGTAGGCCATTCGGCCCCTCGAGCCTGCTCCACCATTCAATGAGATCATGGCTGATCATCCAAATTCAGTACCCTGTCCCTGCCTTCTCCCCATATCCCTTGATCCCTTTAGCCTTAAGAAATATATCCAACTCCTTCTTGAATATATTTAATGTATTGGCCTCTACTGCCTTCCGTGGTAGAGAATTCCACAGGTTCACCACTCTCTGGGTGAAGAAATTCCTCCTCATCTCAGTCCTAAATGGCTTACCCCTTATCCTTAGACTGTGACCCCTGGTTCTGGACTCCCCGACCATCGGGAACATCCTCCCTGCATCTAGTCTGTCCAGTCCTGCCAGAATTTTATAAGTTTCAATGAGATCCCCTCTCATTCTTCTAAACTCCAGCGAGTACAAGCCCAATCGTCCCAATTTCGCCTCATACGTCATTCCTGCCATCCCAGGTATCAGCCTGGTGAATCTTCGCTGCACTCCCTCCATGGCAAGAACATCCTTCCTCAGATAAGGCGACCAAAACTGCACACAATACTCAAGGTGTGGTCTCACCAAGGCCCTGTACAACTGCAGCAAGACATCCTTGTTCCTGTACTCGAACACTCTCGCTACGAAGGCCAACATACCATTTGCCTTCTTAACCGCCTGCTGCACCTGCATGCTTACCTTCAGCGACTGGTGTACAAGGACACCCAGGTCTCGTTGCACTTCCCCTTCTCCCAATCTATTGCCATTCAGATAATAATCTGCCTTCCTGTTTTTGCCACCAAAGTGGATAACCTCGCATTTATCCACATTATACTGCATCTGCCATGCATCTGCCCAATCACCCAACCTGTCCAAATCATCCTGGAGTTCCTCGGCATCCTCCTCACAGCACACACGCCCACCCAGCTTTGTGTCGTCTGCAAACTTGGAGATATTACATCGAGTTCCTTAGTGATATTGGTTTGTGCCTTTTCCCTTTCTTTCTCTCTCCCACATGGCAGCTGTCTTTCACTCTGCCAGCGCATTTCACACTTCAACTAGAGCCACTGCTTGTTTCTTTACCTGTCCTATTACCATCTCGTCTCACCTTGAATATCATTAATGTCTCTTCTTTCATCCCCTCCCCCATTTCCCAGCCCCCAAACTGGCCTTTTTTTCCCTCAGTCCTGACGAAGGGTTTCGACCCAAAACGTTGACTCTCTTTCTCTCTCCACGGATGTTGCCTGGCCTGCTGAGTTTCTCCAGCGTTTTCTGTTGTTATTTCGGATTTCCAGCATCCGCAGTATTTTGCTATCGTATCACCTTACACTTCCCTGCGTTGAATTTCATCCGCCACGTGTCCGCCCAGCAGGTCTGTGTCCTCTTGAAGCCTCTTGCTATCTTCCTCCCTGTTTACACTTCCAAGTTTAGTGTCATCTGCAAATTTCTTAAATGTGCCCTGTAGAAAGGACTTGCCTTTATATAACACCTTCCACCATCTCGGGAAGTCCCAAAGCAATTTACAGCCAATTAAGTGTAGGGAAACGCTAAAATCATTTGCGCTGAAGGTAAACATGCAGGTGCAGCAGGCAGTTAAGAAGGCAAATGGTATGTTGGCCTTCGTAGTGAGAGGGTTTGAGTACAGGAACAAGGATGTCTTGCTGCAGTTGTACAGGGCCTTGGTGAGACCACACCTTGAGAATTGTGTGCAGTTTTGGTTGCCTTATCTGAGGAAGGATGTTCTTGCCATGGAAGGAGTTCAGCGAAGATTCACCAGGCTGATACCTGGGATGGCAGGAATGACGTATGAGGAGAGATTGGGTCGATTGGGCTTGTACTCACTGGAGTTTAGAAGAATGAGAGGAGATCTCATTGAAACTTATAAAATTCTGACAGGACTGGACAGACTAGATGCAGGAAGGATGTTCCCGATGGTCGGGGAGTCCAGAACCAGGGGTCACAGTCTAAGGATATGGGGTAAGCCATTTAGGACTGAGATGAGGAGGAATTTCTTCACCCAGAGAGTGGTGACCCTGTGGAATTCTCTACCACAGAAGGCAGTAGAGGCCAATTCATTAAATATATTCAAGAAGGAGTTAGATATATTTCTTAAGGCTAAAGGGATCAAGGGATATGGGGAGAAGGCAGGGACAGGGCACGGAATTTGGATGATCAGCCACGATCTCATCGAATGGCGGAGCAGGCTCGAGTGGCCGAATGGCCGACTCCTGCTCCTATCTTCTATGTTTCTATGTAACCAGTAAACAACAATGGTCGTAGCTACACTGGGGCCTTAATTCACCTTGGCCTACAGCGCAAAAATAGGCGATAGTTCACCCAATTATGCGTTTCCATTGAATGCAAGTGAAAAAAAAAAATCGGGCGGGGCGCAAAACACGGGCCATCGCCCGTTTTACGCTGCTCCACAGTCGAATAGCCCTTTATTTTTTTTAAACGCCGCCATATTTGGCACAAACCCAGTGTTTTGACGTGCGTCAGCATGCAGAAACGTTGATACTTACTCGATAAGAGGAGCACGAATGCTGGGGACATCTTGAGAGGACCTCTGCCCTCTCCGGTGGATGTGAAAAATCCCACGGAGGAAGAGCCGGATAATTCTCCCCGGGTGTCCGAAACCGAGATTTATCCCTCAACCAAGACCTAAAAAAAAAATGAGAATATCTGGTCATTATCATGTTGATGTTCGTGGGCTCTTGCTGTGTGCAATTTGGCTGTTGCGTTTCCTACATTACTACAGTGGCTACGCTTCGAAAGTACCTCATTGGCTGTAAAGCGCTGTGGAATGTCCTGAGGTTGTGAAAGGCGCTATATGAATGAAAGTCTTTCTTTTTCTTCTTAACCCGATGTTGGAAATGTCAGTGTCACTGTTAGCTTTGATGTTACGTTAGCTTGTATAGAATCTTAGACCACACTTGGAGCACTGTGCACAGTTCTGGTCTCCATATACCTCAGTTAACCACACTTGGAGCACTATGCACAGTTCTGGTCTCCATATACCTTGGTTAGACCACACTTGGAGCACTGTGCAGAGTTTTGGTCTTCATATCCCTTGGTTAGACCACACTTGGAGCACTGTGCACAGTTCTGGTCTCCATATACCTTGGTTAGACCACACTTGGAGCACTGTGCACAGTTCTGGTCTCTGTATACCTTAGTCAGACCACACTTGGAGCACTGTGCAGAGTTCTGGTCTCCATATCCTTGGTTAGACCACACTTGGAGCACTGTGCACAGTTCTGCTCTCCACATACCTTGGTTACACCACACTTGGAGCACTGTGCACAGTTCTGGTCTCCATATACCTTGGTTAGACCACACTTGGAGCACTGTGCACAGTTCTGCTCTCCACATACCTTGGTTACACCACACTTGGAGCACTGTGCACAGTTCCGGTCTCCATATACCTTGGTTAGACCACACTTGGAGCACTGTGCACAGTTCTGGTCTCCATATACCTTGGTTAGACCACACTTGGAGCACTGTGTACAGTTCTGGTCTCCATATACCTTGGTTAGACCACACTTGGAGCACTGTGTACAGTTCTGGTCTCCATATACCTTGGTTAGACCACACTCGGAGCACTGTGTACAGTTCTGGTCTCCATATACCTTGGTTAGACCACACTTGGAGCACTGTGCACAGTTCTGGTCTCCATATTATAAAAAGGGTGTAGAGGCACTGGAGAAGGTGCAAAAAACATTTACAAGGATGATCCCAGAACTGAGAGGTTATAACTATCAGGAACAGCCGAACAGGCTGGGGCTCTTTTCTCTTGAAAAGAGAAGTCTGAGGGGCGACCTGACAGATGTCTTTCAGATTATGAAAGGGTTCGATAGGGTAGACGCAGAGAAGATGTTTCCCCTTGTGGGGGAGACCAGAACTAGGGGCCATCAATAGAAGACAGTCACTAATAAATCCCAATGGGGAATTCAGGAGAAACTTCTTTACCCAGAGAGTGGTGAGAATGTAGAACTCGCTACCACAGGGAGTGGTTGAGGGGAATAGCAGAGATGCATTTAAGGAGATGCTGAATAAACACACGAGGGAGAAAGGAATAGAAGGATATGGTGATGGGGTGAGACGAAGAGGGGCGGGAGGAGGCTGGTGAGGAACATAAGCACCTATATCGACCTGTTGGGTCGAAGGGCTTGTTACTGTGTTGTAAACTCTGCATCATTCTATATTTTTTTTAAATTCATTTATGGGCTGTGGGCGTCGCTGGCGAGCCCAGCATTTATTGCCCATCCCTAGTTGACCCTCGAGAAGGTGGTGGTGAGCCGCCTTCTTGAACCGCTGCAGTCCGTGTGGTGACGGTGCTCCCACAGCGCTGTTAGGGAGGGAGTTCCAGGATTTGGACCCAGCGACGATGAAGGAATGGCCGATATATTTCCAAGTCGGGATGGTGTGTGACTTATAGGGGAACTAGGAGGTGGTGGTGTTCCCGTGCGCCTGCTGCCCTTGTCCTTCTAGGTGGAAGAGGTCGCGGGTTTGGGAGGTGCTGTCGAAGAAGCCTTGGCGAGTTGCTGCAGTGCATCTTGAAAATGGTGCACACTGCAGCCACGGTGCGCCGGTGGTGGAGGGAGTGAATGTTTAAGGTGGTGGATGGGGTGCCAGTCAAAGGGGCTGCTTTGTCCTGGATGGTGTCGAGCTTCTCGAGTGTTGCTGGAGCTGCACTCATCCAGGCAAGTGGAGAGTATTCCATCACACTCCTGACTTGTGCCTTGTAGATGGTGGTGAGGCTTTGGGGAGTCAGGAGGTGAGACACTCGCCGCAGAATACCCAGCCTCTGGCCCCCTCTTGTTGCCACAGTATTTATGTGGCTGGTCCAGTTAAGTTTCTGGTCAATGGTGACCCCAGGATGTTGATGGTGGGGGATTCATAAAGTAAAAATCAGATTGACTTTCAGCAGAGAGATGGTTAAAATAGATCCCACAGCAATATATATAGGTCTTGACACTCCCAATGTGTTGCCCAGCTGTCAGCCTATCAGTGAATAAAGTTAATGTTGGTTTCCATTCTTGGTAAACAAAACAACATCGAGCATGATGGGTCAATTTTAAACTAACTCGCTCGAGCGGGAAACTGGCAAAATTGGGTCTGCCGCCTGTGTTACACCCAAAGGAGGTCAGTCTGATCCCGACAGATCGCCGTTGGGTACTGGGGATGAGGGACTTCAGTGATGTGGAGAGACTGGAGAAGCTGGGGTTGTTCTCCTTAGAGCAGAGAAGGTTAAGGGGAGATTGACAAGGATGGTACCAGGGATGAGGGACTTCAGTGATGTGGAGAGACTGGAGAAGCTGGGGTTGTTCTCCTTAGAGCAGAGAAGGTTAAGGGGAGATTGACCAGAATGGTACCAGGGATGAGGGACTTCAGTGATGTGGAGAGACTGGAGAAGCTGGGGTTGTTCTCCTTAGAGCAGAGAAGGATAAGAGGAGATTGACCAGAATGGGACCGGGGATGAGGGTCTTCAGTGATGTGGAGACTGGAGAAGCTGGGGTTGTTCTCCTTGGAGCAGAGAAGGTTAAGGGGAGATTGACCAGAATGGTACCGGGGATGAGGGACTTCAGTGATGTGGAAAGACTGGAGAAGCTGGGGTTGTTCTCCTTGGAGCAGAGAAGGTTAAGGGGAGATTGACCAGAATGGGACCAGGGATGAGGGACTTCAGTGATGTGGAGAGACTGGAGAAGCTGGGGTTGTTCTCCTTATAGCAGAGAAGGTTAAGGAGGAGATTGACCAGAATGTTACCAGGGATGAGGGACTTCAGTGATGTGGAGAGACTGGAGAAGCTGGGGTTGTTCTTATAGCAGAGAAGGTTAAGGGGAGATTGACCAGAATGGTACCAGGGATGAGGGACTTCAGTGATGTGGAGAGACTGGAGAAGCTGGGGTTGTTCTCCTTAGAGCAGAGAAGGTTAAGGGGAGATTGACCAGAATGGTACCGGGGATGAGGGACTTCAGTGATGTGGAAAGACTGGAGAAGCTGGGGTTGTTCTCCTTGGCGCTATGATTCTTAGGCTCTGGGATTCTACAATTCAAAGATTCGTGGATTGTTTCTAGATGATATTACAAGAGGTTACGGGCCTCTACCAAGACTTGGATTATTTTTTGGCCATTTTCACATCTCTCACCCGTTGTGCACCTTTCAAGCTAACTGTGGCGCATTAGTCAAACATACAATATAAACCATAAGAGAATTTGTTTGTTCTAAAGCAGCGAGTAGAGAAAGTGCCTGAATTTAGATTTAATTCAAAGCCGCAGCGGTCTTTATAGTTCATGTGGGTACTGCTGGCAGTGTAGTGGTTATGTTACTGGACTAGTTAATCCAGAGAGTCACACCAATACGATAGATAGAAGGCAAGTTCAAATCCCGTCATGGGAGTTGGAGAATTTGAATCAGTTATACAAGTTCAGGAAATAAAAAGCTTGCTATCAGTTTGAACGTAAAGCTGTCGGTTTCTTGTACAAACCCAACAAAAGTCCCATCAGGGAAGGAAACCTGACATCCTTACCCGATCTGGGTGTGTACATAGAAACATAGAAGATAGGAGCAGGAGTAGGCCATTCGGCCCCTCGAGCCCGCTCCGCCATTCAATGAGATCATGGCTGATCATCCAAATTCAGTACCCTGTCCCTGCCTTCTCCCCATATCCCTTGATCCCTTTAGCCTTAAGAAATATATCCAACTCCTTCTTGAATATATTTAATGAATTGGCCTCTACTGCCTTCTGTGGTAGAGAATTCCACAGGTTCACCACTCTCTGGGTGAAGAAATTCCTCCTCATCTCTGTCCTAAATGGCTTACCCCTTTTCCTTAGACAGTGACCCCTGGTTCTGGACTCCCCCGCCATTGGGAACATCCTTCCTGCATCAAGTCTGTCGAGTCCTGTTAGAATTTTATACGTTTCAATGAGATCCCCTCTCATTCTTCTAAACTCCAGTGAGTATAAGCCCAATTGACGCAATCTCTCCTCATATGTCATTCCTGCCATCCCAGGTATCAGTCTGGTGAATCTTCGCTGCACTCCCTCCATGGCAAGAGCATCCTTCCTCAGATAAGGCGACCAAAACTGCACACAGTACTCAAGGTGTGGTCTCACCAAGGCCCTGTACAACTGCAGCAAGACATCCTTGTTCCTGTACTCGAACCCTCTCGCTACGAAGGCCAACATACCATTTGCCTTCTTAACCGCCTGCTGCACCTGCATGCTTACCTTCAGCGACTGGTGCACAAGGACACCCAGGTCTCGTTGCACTTCCACTTTTCCCAAACGATTGCCGTGACTCCAGTCCCACAACAACGTGTTTGACTCTTAACTGCCCCTGGGAAGAGGCCTAGCAAGAGACTCAGTTGCAGGTACACGAAGGAGATGAACCACTCAAGGCCATCGGGGATATGGAATCAATGACGGCCTTGGCAGCGATGACCACATCACGACAATGAGTCAAACAAAAGCAATTTTATCCGATGTTCTACGCAAAGAAAACAGAGAGTGATCTACAACACCTCAAGTTTAAAATTCTCATCCTCCTGTTCAAATCCCTCCATGGCCCTCGCCCCCTCCCTATCTCTGTAACCTCCTCCAGCCCCTACAATTCTCATCCTCCTGTTCAAATCCCTCCATGGCCCTCGCCCCCTCCCTATCTCTGTAACCTCCTCCAGCCCCTACAATTCTCATCCTCCTGTTCAAATCCTTCCATGGCCCTCACCCCCCACCCTATCTCTGTAACCTCCTCCAGCCCCTACAATTCTCATCCACCTGTTCAAATCCCTCCATGGCCCCTCGCCCCCTCCCTATCTCTGTAACCTCCTCCAGCCTCTACAATTCTCATCCTCCTGTTCAAATCCCTCCATGGCCCTCGCCCCCTCCCTATCTCTGTAACCTCCTCCAGCCCCTACAATTCTCATCCTCCTGTTCAAATCCTTCCATGGCCCTCACCCCCCACCCTATCTCTGTAACCTCCTCCAGCCCCTACAATTCTCATCCTCCTGTTCAAATCCCTCCATGGCCCTCACCCCCCACCCTATCTCTGTAACCTCCTCCAGCCCCTACAATTCTCATCCTCCTGTTCAAACCTCTCCATAGCCCTCGCCCCCTTCCTATCTCTGTAACCTCCACCAGCCCTACAATTCTCATCCTCCTGTTCAAACCTCTCCATAGCCCTCGCCCCCTTCCTATCTCTGTAACCTCCTCCAGCCCCTACAATTCTCATCCTCCTGTTCAAATCCCTCCATGGCCCTCACCCCCTCCCAACCTCTGTAACCTCCTCCAGCCCGACAATTCTCATCCTCCTGTTCAAATCCCTCCATGGCCCCTCACCCCCTCCCTATCTCTGTAACCTGCTCCAGTCCCGACAATGCTCATCCTCCTGTTAAAATCCCTCCATGGCCCTCGCACCCCTCCCCTCCCTATCTCTGTCACCTCCTCCATCTTTGTCACCTCCTCCAGCCCGACAATTCCCATCCTGCTGTTCAAATCCCTCCATGGCCCTCGCCCCCTCCCTTTCTAACCTCCTCCAGCCCTACAATTCTCATCCTCCTCTTCAAATCCCTCCATGGCCCCTCGCCCCCTCCCTATCTCTGTAACCTCCTCCAGCCCCTACAATTCTCATCCTCCTGTTCAAATCCCTCCATGGCCCCTCGCCCCCTCCCTATCTCTGTAACCTCCTCCAGCCCCTACAATTCTCATCCTCCTGTTCAAATCCCTCCATGGCCCCTCGCCCCCTCCCTATCTCTGTAACCTCCTCCAGCCCCTACAACCCTCCGAGATCTCTGCGCTCCTCCAATTCTGCCCTCTTGAGCATCCCCGATTTCCATCGCTCCACCATTGGCGGCCGTGCCTTCAGCTGCCTGGAGCCCCGAGCTCTGGAATTCCCTCCCTAAACCTCTCCGCCTCTCTCTCCTCCTTTAACACGCTCCTTTGACCCGACCACTCTCTCCTCATGTGGCTCGGTGTTAGATTGAGTTTGATAATCGCTCCTGTGAAGCGCCTTGGGTCGTTTTACTATGTTAAAGGTGCTATATCAATGCATGTGGTTGCTCTTGCTCACGGGAATGCAGTGAGAGAGAGAGAGAGTGAAATGTAGGATTACAGAAACAGTCACAGCGTTCAAAGTCCTCCACCCTCGCTGCAGCCTGCGATAAACCTGTTTGCCGAGATCAATAACTGAAACTCCAATGACAACAACAGATGGGAAGGGATTCTTTACTCTCCTCATTCACTGACCTCGGGAACACTTTCATTCACAACCCCAATCCTAGAAACATAGAAACATAGAAAAACAGGAGCAGGAGTAGGCCATTCGGCCCCTCGAGCCTGCTCCACCATTCAATGAGATCATGGCTGATCTTCATAGAAACATAGAAGATAGGAGCAGGAGTAGGCCATTCGGCCCCTCGAGCCTGCTCCACCATTCAATGAGATCATGGCTGATCATCCAAATTCAGTACCCTGTCCCTGCCTTCTCCCCATATCCCTTGATCCCTTTAGCCTTAAGAAATATATCCAACTCCTTCTTGAATATATTTAATGTATTGGCCTCTACTGCCTTCCGTGGTAGAGAATTCCACAGGTTCACCACTCTCTGGGTGAAGAAATTCCTCCTCATCTCAGTCCTAAATGGCTTACCCCTTATCCTTAGACTGTGACCCCTGGTTCTGGACTCCCCGACCATCGGGAACATCCTCCCTGCATCTAGTCTGTCCAGTCCTGCCAGAATTTTATAAGTTTCAATGAGATCCCCTCTCATTCTTCTAAACTCCAGCGAGTACAAGCCCAATCGTCCCAATTTCGCCTCATACGTCATTCCTGCCATCCCAGGTATCAGCCTGGTGAATCTTCGCTGCACTCCCTCCATGGCAAGAACATCCTTCCTCAGATAAGGCGACCAAAACTGCACACAATACTCAAGGTGTGGTCTCACCAAGGCCCTGTGCAACTGCAGCAAGACATCCTTGTTCCTGTACTCGAACACTCTCGCTACGAAGGCCAACATACCATTTGCCTTCTTAACCGCCTGCTGCACCTGCATGCTTACCTTCAGCGACTGGTGTACAAGGACACCCAGGTCTCGTTGCACTTCCCCTTCTCCCAATCTATTGCCATTCAGATAATAATCTGCCTTCCTGTTTTTGCCACCAAAGTGGATAACCTCGCATTTATCCACATTATACTGCATCTGCCATGCATCTGCCCAATCACCCAACCTGTCCAAATCATCCTGGAGTTCCTCGGCATCCTCCTCACAGCACACACGCCCACCCAGCTTTGTGTCGTCTGCAAACTTGGAGATATTACATCGAGTTCCTTAGTGATATTGGTTTGTGCCTTTTCCCTTTCTTTCTCTCTCCCACATGGCAGCTGTCTTTCACTCTGCCAGCGCATTTCACACTTCAACTAGAGCCACTGCTTGTTTCTTTACCTGTCCTATTACCATCTCGTCTCACCTTGAATATCATTAATGTCTCTTCTTTCATCCCCTCCCCCATTTCCCAGCCCCCAAACTGGCCTTTTTTTCCCTCAGTCCTGACGAAGGGTTTCGACCCAAAACGTTGACTCTCTTTCTCTCTCCACGGATGTTGCCTGGCCTGCTGAGTTTCTCCAGCGTTTTCTGTTGTTATTTCGGATTTCCAGCATCCGCAGTATTTTGCTATCGTATCACCTTACACTTCCCTGCGTTGAATTTCATCCGCCACGTGTCCGCCCAGCAGGTCTGTGTCCTCTTGAAGCCTCTTGCTATCTTCCTCCCTGTTTACACTTCCAAGTTTAGTGTCATCTGCAAATTTCTTAAATGTGCCCTGTAGAAAGGACTTGCCTTTATATAACACCTTCCACCATCTCGGGAAGTCCCAAAGCAATTTACAGCCAATTAAGTGTAGGGAAACGCTAAAATCATTTGCGCTGAAGGTAAACATGCAGGTGCAGCAGGCAGTTAAGAAGGCAAATGGTATGTTGGCCTTCGTAGTGAGAGGGTTTGAGTACAGGAACAAGGATGTCTTGCTGCAGTTGTACAGGGCCTTGGTGAGACCACACCTTGAGAATTGTGTGCAGTTTTGGTTGCCTTATCTGAGGAAGGATGTTCTTGCCATGGAAGGAGTTCAGCGAAGATTCACCAGGCTGATACCTGGGATGGCAGGAATGACGTATGAGGAGAGATTGGGTCGATTGGGCTTGTACTCACTGGAGTTTAGAAGAATGAGAGGAGATCTCATTGAAACTTATAAAATTCTGACAGGACTGGACAGACTAGATGCAGGAAGGATGTTCCCGATGGTTGGAGAGTCCAGAACCAGGGGACACAGTCTAAGGATAAAGGGTAGGCCATTTAGGACAGAAATGTGGAGGAATTTCTTCACCCAGAGAGTGGTGAACCTGTGGAACTCCCTACCACAGAAGGCGGTGGAGGCCAGTTCTTTAAATATATTCAAGAAGGAGTTAGATATATTTCTTGAGGCTAAAGGGATCAAGGGGTATGGGGAGAAAGCAGGGACCGGGTACTGAATTTGGATGATCAGCCATGATCGCATTGAATGGCGGAGCAGGCTCGAGGGGCCGAATGGCCTACTCCTGCTCCTATCTTCTATGTTTCTATGAATAGCCAACTCACCTCTCACAGTGATTGCCTGGGGCTCACTCGGCGCTGTGTTTCTATGTTTTTTATGTTTCAATGGCATGACCATCGCCGAATCCCCCACCATCAACACCCTGGGGGTCACCATTGACCTGAAACTTAACCGGACCAGCCACATATATACTGTGGCAACAAGAGCAGGTCAGAGGCTGGGTATTCTGCGGCGAGTGTCTCACCTCCCAACTCCCCAAAGCCTTTCCAGCATCTACAATGCACAAGTCAGGAGTGTGATGGAATACTCTCCACTTGCCTGGATGAGTGCAGCTCCCAACAACACTCAAGAAGCTCGACACCATCCAGGACAAAGCAGCCCCTTGATTGGCACCCCCATCCACCACCTTAAACATTCACTCCCTCCACCACCGGCGCACCGTGGCTGCAGTGTGGACCATCTACAAGATGCACTGCAGCAACTCGCCAAGGCTTCTTCGGCAGCACCTCCCAAAGCCGCGACCTCTCCCACCTAGAAGGACGAGGGCAGCAGGCGCGTGGGAACACCACCACCTCCAAGTTCCCCTCCAAGTCACACACCATCCCGACTTGGAAATATATCGGCCGTCCCTTCGGTCAAAATCCTGGAACTCCCTCCCTAACAGCGCTGTGGGAGCACCTTCACCACACGGACTGCAGCGGTTCAAGAAGGCGGCCCACCACCACCTTCTCAAGGGGCAACTAGGGATGGGCAATAAATGCTGGGCTTGCCAGCGACGCCCACATCCCATAAGTGAATGAAAACAAAAGTTAAAAGGAAGCCATCATACCCAAACCTAATAAGTCTTTAAGAAAGAAAGACTTGCATTTATATAGCGCATTTCATGACCAGCGGGCGTCTCAAAGCATTTTACAGCCAATTAAATTGTTTTTGAAGTGTAGTCACTGTTGTAATGTAGGAAACGCGGCAGCCAAATTGTGCACAGCAAGCTCCCACAACCAGCAACGTGACAATGATCAGATCATGTTTTTTTTATGATGCTTGAGTGATAAATATTGGCCCCAGGACACCGGGGATAACTCCCCTGCTCTTCTTCAAAATAGTGGCCGTGGGATCTTTTACGTCCACCTGAGAGAGCAGACGGGGCCTCGGTTTAACATCTCATCCAAAAGACGGCACCTCCAACAGTGCAGCACTCCCTCAGTACTGGCACCGGGGAGTGTGGGCCTGGATTATGGGGCTCGAGTCCCTGAGTATATACATCCACCTCCGACAGTGCAGCACTCCCTCAGTACTGGCACCGGGGAGTGTGGGCCTGGATTATGGGGCTCGAGTCCTAGAGTATATACATCCACCTCCGACAGTGCAGCACTCCCTCAGTACTGGCACCGGGGAGTGTGGGCCTGGATTATGGGGCTCGAGTCCTAGAGTATATACATCTACCTCCGACAGTGCAGCGCTCCCTCAGTACTGGCACCGGGGAGTGTGGGCCTGGATTACGGGGCTCGAGTCCTCGAGTATATACATCTACCTCCGACAGTGCAGCGCTCCCTCAGTACTGGCTCCGGGGAGTGTGGGCCTGGATTACGGGGCTCGAGTCCTAGAGTATATACATCTACCTCCGACAGTGCAGCGCTCCCTCAGTACTGGCACCGGGGAGTGTGGGCCTGGATTATGGGGCTCGAGTCCTAGAGTATATACATCTACCTCCGACAGTGCAGCGCTCCCTCAGTACTGGCACCGGGGAGTGTGGGCCTGGATTACGGGGCTCGAGTCCTCGAGTATATACATCTACCTCCGACAGTGCAGCGCTCCCTCAGTACTGGCTCCGGGGAGTGTGGGCCTGGATTACGGGGCTCGAGTCCTAGAGTATATACATCTACCTCCGACAGTGCAGCGCTCCCTCAGTACTGGCACCGGGGAGTGTGGGCCTGGATTATGGGGCTCCAGTCCTAGAGTATATACATCTACCTCCGACAGTGCAGCGCTCCCTCAGTACTGGCACTGGGGGAGTGTGGGCCTGGATTATGGGGCTCGAGTCCTAGAGTATATACATCTACCTCCGACAGTGCAGCACTCCCTCAGTACTGGCACTGGGGAGTGTGGGCCTGGATTATGGGGCTCGAGTCCTAGAGTATATACATCTACCTCCGACAGTGCAGCATTCCCTCAGTACTGGCACCGGGGAGTGTGGGCCTGGATTATGGAGCTCGAGTCCCTGGAGTGGGACTTGAACCCACAACCTTCTGACTCACAGGCGAGTCAAATTTAGTCAATTTATTACCTACTTTCAGAAAATCAGCAAAAGAACCAGAGGGGAGTCAAGGAAACATTTTTTTACGCAGAGTTGTTGTGATCTGGAACGCGCTGCCTGAAAGGGCGGTGGAAGCAGATTCAATAGTAACTTTCAAAAGGGGAATTGGAGAAATACTTGAAGTGAAAAAGTGGCAGGGCTGTGGGGAAAGAGAAGGGGAGTAGGACTAATGGGATAGCTCTTTCAAAGAGCTGGTACAGGCTCGATGGGCCGAATGGCCTCCTCCTGTGCGCTAAGACTCTACGATAATATTAATACTTTATTCTGTTGCATCAGTGGAATTCTGTATTTCAGTCACGTTCATACTGGGAATTAGCAGTATTTGACTTGACTATTGAATGTTAATCTTCTCACTTCGCTCTCATTCCCTTGAAGCACTTTTTTCGGAGATTGACCAGAGTGGGACCAGGGACGAGAGACTTCATTGATGTGGAGAGACTGGAGAAGCTGGGGTTGTTCTCCTTAGAGCAGAGAAGGTTAAGGGGAGATTGACCAGAATGGGACCAGGGATGAGAGACTTCATTGATGTGGAGAGACTGGAGAAGCTGGGGTTGTTCTCCTTAGAGCAGAGAAGGTTAAGGGGAGATTGACCAGAATGGTACCAGGGATGAGGGACTTCAGTGATGTGGAGAGACTGGAGAAGCTGGGGTTGTTCTCCTTAGAGCAGAGAAGGTTAAGGGGAGATTGACCAGAATGGTACCAGGGATGAGGGACTTCAGTGATGTGGAGAGACTGGAGAAGCTGGGGTTGTTCTCCTTAGAGCAGAGAAGGTTAAGGAGGAGATTGACCAGAATGGTTCCAGGGATGAGGGACTTCAGTGATGTGGAGAGACTGGAGAAGCTGGGATTGTTCTCCTTAGAGCAGAGAAGGTTAAGGGGAGATTGACCAGAATGGTACCAGGGATGAGGGACTTCAGTGATGTGGAGAGACTGGAGAAGCTGGGATTGTTCTCCTTAGAGCAGAGGTTAAGGGGGAGATTGACCAGAATGGGACCAGGGATGAGGGACTTCAGTGATGTGGAGAGACTAGAGAAGCTGGGGTTGTTCTCCTCAGACCAGAGAGGGTTAAAGAGAGAATTAATAGAGGTGTTCAAAATCACGAAGGGTTTTGATGGAGTAAATAAGGAGAAACTGTTTCCAGTGGCAGGAGGGTCGGTAACCAGGGAACACAGATTGAAGGCGATCGGCGAAAGAACCGGAGGGGGAGATGAGGAGAATGTTTTTAATGCAGCGAGTTGTTGCGATCTGGAATGCGCTGCCTGAAAGGGCGGTGGAGGCAGCTTCAATCGTGGCTTTCAAAAGAATTGGATAAATGTGTGAATTTTGTCTTCTAATACTCCTGTGAAGCACCTTGGGACGTTTTACTACGTTGAAGGCGCTATATCAATGCCAGCTGTTGAAGGGGTCAAATTTGCAGGGCCACGGGGAACGAGCAGGGGAGTGGGTCTAATTGGGTGGCGCTTTCAAAGAGCCAGCACAAGCACGATACAAAGATGGGAGGGAAAGCAGTGAGTGAGGAGGACATAAAAAACCTGCAAAAGGACATAGACAGGCTAAGTGAGTGGGCAGAGATTTGGCAGATGCAATATAATGTTGGAAAGTGTGAGGTTATGCACTTTGGCAGAAAAAATCAAAGAGCAAGTTATTATCTAAATGGAGAGAAACTGCAAAGTGTTACAGTACAAAGGGATCTGGGGGTCCTGGTGCATGAAACACAAAAAGTTAGTATGCAGGTGCAGCAGGTGATCAGGAAGGCCAATGGAATCTTAGCCTTTATTGCAAGGGGGATGGAGTATAAAAACAGGGAAGTCTTGCTGCAGTTATACAGGGTACTGGTGAGGCCACACCTGGAATACTGCGTGCAGTTTTGGTTTCCATATTTAAGAAAAGATATACTTGCTCTCGAGGCGGTTCAGAGAAGGTTCACTCGGTTGATTCCGGAGATGAGGTGGTTGACGTATGAGGAAAGGTTGAGTAGGTTGGGACTCTACTCATTGGAGTTCAGAAGAATGAGAGGGGATCTTATTGAAACATATAAGATTGTGAGGGGGCTTGATCGGGTGGATGCGGTGAGGATGTTTACACTGATGGGTGAGACTAGAACTAGGGGGCATAATCTTAGAATAAGGGGCTGCCCTTTCAAAACTGAGATGAGGAGAAACTTCTTCACTCAGAGGGTAGTAAATCTATGGAATTCGCTACCTCAGAGAGCTGTGGAAGCTGCGACATTAAATAAATTTAAAACGGAGATAGTTTCCTAGCTGATAAGGGAATTAGGGGTTACGGGGAGAGGGCAGGGAAGTGGACACGAGTCTAGATTCGGATCAGCCATGATCCTATTGAATGGCGGAGCAGGCCCGAGGGGCCGTATGGCCTACTCCTGCTCCTACTTCTTATGTTCTTATGTTACGACGGGCCGAATGGCCTCCTTCTGCGCTGTGTCGTTCTCTGATTCCACCACAACTCTCTGGATTGTAAAAATAAATCATTTGGTGAGGTGCATCGCACTCTTTCCCTATTGGGATAAAGCTCCACTCACCTGAAACGGGGAGAAGGGAGCACAGGTCACTTGATCAGAGCCTCGGAACACCTCCCTTGTGTACGCGCCTTATTATCCGCATCAATCGTCCACCCGTTGAGATTAAGTGTTCCGCCTGCGGTTTCCGCTCTCCACCCCCGTGTCCACGGCAGGCTTCAAAGAAGAGTTCAGGGACTCGCAATCTCTTGCTCAATCCCGAGAGAGCGCTGACCCCTTTTTCATACACACTGACATAGTCGGGTCAAAGCTGTGGTGTAATAGTTTGCTGGGCTCACATTCAAATCCTGACTGGTGCCGGCCAATTAAACACAAACATAGAAGATAGGAGCAGGAGTCGGCCATTCGGCCCCTCGAGCCTGTTCCGCCATTCAATGAGATCATGGCTGATCATCCAAATTCAGTACCCTGTCCCTGCCTTCTCTCCATATCCCTTGATCCCCTTAGCCTTAAGACATATATCCAACTCCTTCTTGAATATATTTAATGAATTGGCCTCAACTGCCTTCTGTGGTAGAGAATTCCACAGGTTCACCACTCTCTGGGTGAAGAAATTCCTCCTCATTTCAGTCCTAAATGGCTTACCCCTTATCCTTAGACTGTGACCCATGGGTCTGGACTCCACCGCCATCGGGAACATCCTTCCTGCATCTAGTCTGTCCAGTCCTGTTAGAATTTTATAAGTTTCAATGAGATCCCCTCTCATTCTTCTAAACTCCAGCGAGTACCAGCCCAATCGACCCAATCTCTCCTCATAAGTCATTCCTGCCCATCCCAGGTATCGGGAGGGCGGGAGAGCGAGCGGGAGGGCAAGCGAGGAGGAGGGGAAGAGTGGAAATGGGGAAGAGGAGAGTGGAAGGCAGCATGATCTCCCCCCCTTCCCCTCCCTCTCGCTTTACAAGCATCATAAACCAGCCCCCATCCACTCTCAATCTTTCTCTAACACACACACACACATTAACAGTATCCCATTGTTTCAGGGAGCAGAAACCCTGCTGGGAGATGCATGCTGCTGTAGGAGCGGACAGGAGGCGGAGAATTGAATGGCACTCTGCACTATTGCCACCGCTGTCACTAGCGATGTGTCCACACGTTCCCCACCCCCTCACCCACCCCCACTACAGGGAATAGCGGAAGCACCGGGATAGATCCCAGGATAGATGACACGAGGTTTGAGTCCGAGCTTTATTGCAATTTCATTTAAATACATTTGAATTTCACGTCGAATGGGTGCAGAACATATACTGAAACTCCATCGGGCAAGGCAAGCGAATGGTGCCGTGAGGGAGCAGGCGTGAGAGAGGGGGAGAAAGAGAAAGAGAGGGGGGGAGAAAGGAGAGAAGGAGAGAGAGAGAGAAAAAGAGAAAGGGGGAGAAAGAGAAGAGGAAAGAAAGAGCAGGGGGTCAGAGGGGAAGGGGAGAAATGAGGAGGGGGGGGGGAGAGAGTGAAAGAGAGAGGGGGAAAGAAAGAGAAGGGGGCCGGGGGAGAGGGAGAAAGGAGAGAGAGAAAGAGAGACAGAGACAGAGAGAGAGGAGAGAGAGAGAGACAGGGAGAGAGAGGAAAGAGCGAGCAGGGGGCCAGGGGGAGGAGGAGAGAGGGGGAGAAAAAGGAGGGGGAGGGAAAGGAGAGAGGGAAGAGGGGGGGGGCAAAGGAGAGAGGGAAGAGGGGGGGAAAGGAGAGAGGGAAGGAGGGGGGGGGAAAGGAGGGGGAGAAAAAGGAGAGAGGGAGGGAGGGAGAGAAAAAGAGATAGAGAAAGCAATGCAGTAGCAAGAGAGCAGATGGGGCAGGACACACACCGAGCCCGGTCAGTGAGGTCTATCTCAGGTAGACCTGTTCCTCGGTCAGTGAGATCCATCTCAGATAGTCCTGTTCCTTGGTCAGTGAGGTCTATCTCAGGTAGACCTGTTCCTCAGTCAGTGAGGTCCATCTCAGGTAGTCCTGTTCCTTGGTCAGTGAGGTCCATCTCGGGTAGACCTGTTCCTCGCTCAGTGAGGTCTATCTCAGATAGTCCTGTTCCTTGGTCAGTGAGGTCCATCTCGGGTAGACCTGTTCCTCGCTCAGTGAGGTCTATCTCAGATAGTCCTGTTCCTCGGTCAGTGAGGTCCATCTCAGATAGTCCTGTTCCTTGGTCAGTGAGGTCTATCTCAGGTAGACCTGTTCCTCAGTCAGTGAGGTCCATCTCAGGTAGTCCTGTTCCTTGGTCAGTGAGGTCCATCTCGGGTAGACCTGTTCCTCGCTCAGTGAGGTCTATCTCAGATAGTCCTGTTCCTTGGTCAGTGAGGTCCATCTCAGATAGACCTGTTCCTCGCTCAGTGATGTCTATCTCAGATAGTCCTGTTCCTTGGTCAGTGAGGTCTATCTCAGATAGTCCTGTTCCTCGCTCAGTGATGTCCATCTCAGATAGACCTGTTCCTCACTCTGATGTCCATCTCAGATAGACCTGTTCCTCGCTCAGTGATGTCTATCTCAGATAGTCCTGCTCCTTGGTCAGTGAGGTCTATCTCAGGTAGACCTGTTCCTCGGTCAGTGAGGTCCATCTCAGATAGTCCTGTTCCTTGGTCAGTGAGGTCCATCTCGGGTAGACCTGTTCCTCGCTCAGTGAGGTCTATCTTAGATAGTCCTGTTCCTCGGTCAGTGAGGTCTATCTCAGAT
>NW_028225187.1:21739639-21789639 GCF_052327205.1 Somniosus microcephalus | reverse complement strand
TCTCGTTGCACTTCCACTTCTCCCAATCTATTGCCATTCAGATAATAATCTGCCTTCCTGTTTTTGCCACCAAATGGATAACCTCACATTTATCCACGTTATATTGCATCTGCCATGCTTCTGCCCAATCACCCAACCTGTCCAAATCATCCTGGAGTTTCTCGGCATCCTCCTCACAGCACACACGCCCACCCAGCTTTGTGTCATCTGCAAATTTGGAGATATTACATCTAGTTCCCTTGTCTAGATCTTTAATATATATTGTGAATAGCTGGGGTCCAAGGACCGATCCCTGCGGTACCCCACTAGTCACTGCCTGCCACTCGGAAAAAGACCCGTTTATTCCAACTCTTTGCTTTCTGTCTGCCAACCAGTTCTCTATCCAAGTCAATACCTTGCCCCCAATCCCATGTGCCTTAACTTTACACGCTAATCTCTTATGCGGGACCTTATCGAAAGCCTTCTGAAAGTCCAAATACACCACATCCACTGGTTCTCCCTTATCTATTCTACCAGTTACATCCTCAAAAAAATTCCAGTAGATTAGTCAAGCACGATTTACCTTTTGTAAATCCATGTTGACTTTGTCCGATCCGGTCACTGTTTTCCAAGTGCTCTGCTATTACATCTTTTATAATGGACTCTAGCATTTTCCCCACTACCGATGTCAGGCTTACCGGTCCATAATTCCCCGTTTTCTCTCTACCACCTTTTTTGAATAGTGGGGTAACATTAGCTACCCTCCAATCCATGGGTACTGTTCCAGAGTCTATTGAGTTCTGGAAGATGACCAGCAATGCATCTACTATTTCTAGGGCCACTTCCTTAAGTACACTAGGATGTAGATTATCAGGCCCTGGGGATTTATCGGCCTTCAATCCCATCAATTTCCCTAACACCATTTCCCTACAAATACTGATTTCTTTCAGTTCCTCCTGGTGTACTGTGTGCAGTTTTGATCTCCTTACCCAAGGAAGGATATACTTGTCATCACGTAAAACTTGTCATCCAAAAGTCGACTGCCCGTGTCCAAACTCACACCGAGTTCCATTCACCCATCATCCCTGTGCTCGCTGACCTACACTGGCTCCCGGTTAAGCAACAACTTCAAAATTCTCGTCCTTGTTTTCAAATCCCTCCATGTTCTCGCCCCCTCCCTATCTCTGTAATCTCCTCCAGCCCCACAACCCCGAGATATCTACGCTCCTCCAATTCTGCCCTCTTGAGCAACCCTGATTATAAATCACTCAACCTTTGGTGGCCGTGCCTTCAGCTGCCTGGGCCCTATGCTCTGGAATTCCCTCCCTAAGGATTCGAGTACAGGAGCGAGGATGTCTTGCTGCAGTTGTACAGGGCCTTGAGGAGACCGCACCTTGAGTATTGTGTGCAGTTTTGGCCACCTTATCTGAGGAAGGATGTTCTCCTTATCTGAGGAAGGATGTTCTTGCCATGGAGGGAGTGCAGCGAAGATTCACCAGACAGATGCCTGGGATGGCAGGAATGACGTATGAGGAGAGATTGGGTCGATTAGGCTTATACTCGCTGGAGTTTAGAAGAATGAGAGGGGATCTCATTGAAACTTATAAAATTCTGACAGGACTAGACAGACTAGATGCAGGAAGGATGTTCCCGATGGCGGGGGAGTCCAGAACCAGGGGTCACAGTCTAAGGATAAGGGGTAAGCCATTTAGGACAGAGATGAGGAGGAATTTCTTCACCCAGAGAGTGGTGAACCTGTGGAATTCTCTACCACAGAAGACAGTAGAGGCCAATTCATTAAATATATTCAAGAAGGAGTTAGATATATTTCTTAAGGCTAAAGGGATCAAGGGGTATGGGGAGAAGGCAGGGGCAGGGTACTGAATTTGGATGATCAGCCATGATCTCATTGAATGGCGGAGCAGGCTCGAGGGGCCGAATGGCCTACTCCTGCTCCTATCTTCTATGTTTCAATGTAACAGAAAGGGCAGAGAGAGAGAAACTATTTCCGCTGGTTGGGGAGTCTAGGACTAGGGGGCAGAGTCTAAAAACTAGAGCCAGACCTTTCAGGAGTGAAGTTAGGAAACACTTCTACACACAAAGGGTGGTAGAAGTTTGGAACTCTCCTCGGCAAACGGCAATTGGTGCTCAAATGTTCATTTTAAATCTGAGATTTATCCCAAACTAAGGGATAAGGGGCAAAGGCGGGTCTATGGAGTTAGGTCGCAGATCGCCATGGTCTGATTGAACGAAGAAACAGGCTCGAGGGGCTGAATGGGCCTCCTCCTGTTCCTGTGTAACAGGCTCGAGGGGGCTGAATGGGCCTCCTCCTGTTCCTGTGTAACAGGCTCGAGGGGCTGAATGGCCTCCTCCTGTTCCTGTGTAACAGACTCGAGGGGCTGAATGGGCCTCCTCCTGTTCCTGTGTAACAGGCTCAAGGGGCTGAATGGGCCTCCTCCTGTTCCTGTGTAACAGGCTCGAGGGGCTGAATGGGCCTCCTCCTGTTCCTGTGTAACAGGCTCGAGGGGGCTGAATGGGCCTCCTCCTGTTCCTGTGTAACAGGCTCGAGGGGCTGAATGGGCCTCCTCCTGTTCCTGTGTAACAGGCTCGAGGGGCTGAATGGCCTCCTCCTGTTCCTGTGTAACAGACTCGAGGGGCTGAATGGGCCTCCTCCTGTTCCTGTGTAACAGGCTCAAGGGGCTGAATGGGCCTCCTCCTGTTCCTGTGTAACAGGCTCGAGGGGCTGAATGGGCCTCCTCCTGTTCCTGTGTAACAGGCTCGAGGGGGCTGAATGGGCCTCCTCCTGTTCCTGTGTAACAGGCTCGAGGGGGCTGAATGGGCCTCCTCCTGTTCCTGTGTAACAGGCTCGAGGGGGCTGAATGGGCCTAATCCTGTTCCTGTGTAACAGGCTCGAGGGACTGAATGGGCCTCCTCCTGTTGCTATGTAACAGGCTCGAGGGACTGAATGGGCCTCCTCCTGTTCCTGTGTAACAGGCTCGAGGGGCTGAATGGGCCTCCTCCTGTTCCTGTGTAACAGGCTCGAGGGGCTGAATGCGCCTCCTCCTGTTCCTGTGTAACAGGCTCGAGGGTGCTGAATGGGCCTCCTCCTGTTCCTGTGTAACAGGCTCGAGGGGCTGAATGGGCCTCCTCCTGTTGCTATGTAACAGGCTCGAGGGGCTGAATGGGCCTCCTCCTGTTGCTATGTAACAGGCTCGAGGGGCTGAGTGGGCCTCCTCCTGTTGCTATGCGCCCACGCGGCACTCCATTTTTCCTCAGCGCAGGCATCAGACTAGCTCCGTTCTGCTCCCGCAAATGGGACGGGTGACCGCCGATACCCTCAACCCCCCCCCCATGCGCCCTTTCCGCGTTGGGTTATCATTGCCTTGAAGTGGGGTCAGGGGTCACCCGCCAACCTTACCTTGCTCGACGTCAAGCTGGTCGTCGTCGCCGAGGTCACGCTCCAGGTCAAAGTTCAGCTCCATGGGGTAGAAGAAGTTGCGCTCGGGGTCGATGCCTTCCTCCGCCTGGGCAAAGGTCACAAAGGGCAAAGGTCACAAAGACAGAGGGCCACATGGCAAGAGGGCGGGGGGGGGGGGAATGTTCTTCTACTTCTGCCGGTGGCCCCGGTGATACAACGGTTGTTGACCTAATCATAGCCATCAAGCCAGGGTCAGCCGTGACTCAGCTCCCAGTCAGAAGGTTTGAGCCCCATAATCCAGGCCCACACTCCCCGGTGCCAGTACTGAGGGAGCGCTGCACTGTCGGAGGTAGATGTATATACTCTAGGACTCGAGCCCCATAATCCAGGCCCACACTCCCCGGTGCCAGCACTGAGGGAGTGCTGCACTGTCGGAGGTAGATGTATATACTCTAGGACTCGAGCCCCATAATCCAGGCTCACACTCCCAGGTGCCAGTACTGAGGGAGCGCTGCACTGTCGGAGGTAGATGTATATACTCTAGGACTCGAGCCCCATAATCCAGGCCCACACTCCCCGGTGCCAGTACTGAGGGAGCGCTGCACTGTCGGAGGTAGATGTATATACTCTAGGACTCGAGCCCCATAATCCAGGCCCACACTCCCCGGTGCCAGTATTGAGGGAGCGCTGCACTGTCGGAGGTAGATGTATATACTCAAGGACTCGAGCCCCATAATCCAGGCCCACACTCCCCGGTGCCAGTACTGAGGGAGCGCTGCACTGTCGGAGGTAGATGTATATACTCTAGGACTCGAGCCCCATAATCCAGGCCCACATTCCCCCGGTGCCAGTACTGAGGGAGTGCTGCACTGTCGGAGGTAGATGTATATACTCTAGGACTCGAGAACCATAATCCAGGCCCACACTCCCCGGTGCCAGTATTGAGGGAGCGCTGCACTGTCGGAGGTAGATGTATATACTCAAGGACTCGAGCCCCATAATCCAGGCCCACACTCCCCGGTGCCAGTACTGAGGGAGCGCTGCACTGTCGGAGGTAGATGTATATACTCTAGGACTCGAGCCCCATAATCCAGGCCCACATTCCCCCGGTGCCAGTACTGAGGGAGTGCTGCACTGTCGGAGGTAGATGTATATACTCTAGGACTCGAGAACCATAATCCAGGCCCACACTCCCCGGTGCCAGTATTGAGGGAGCGCTGCACTGTCGGAGGTAGATGTATATACTCAAGGACTCGAGCCCCATAATCCAGGCCCACACTCCCCGGTGCCAGTACTGAGGGAGCGCTGCACTGTCGGAGGTAGATGTATATACTCTAGGACTCGAGCCACATAATCCAGGCCCACACTCCCTGGTGCCAGTACTGAGGGAGCGCTGCACTGTCGGAGGTAGATGTATATACTCTAGGACTCGAGCTCCATAATCCAGGCCCACACGCCCCGGTGCCAGTACTGAGGGAGCGCTGCACTGTCGGAGGTAGATATATATACTCTAGGACTCGAGCCCCATAATCCAGCCCACACTCCCCGGTGCCAGTACTGAGGGAGCGCCACGCTGTCGGAGGTAGATGTATATACTCTAGGACTCGAGCCCCATAATCCAGGCCCACACTCCCCGGTGCCAGTACTGAGGGAGCGCTGCACTGTCGGAGGTAGATGTATATACTCTAGGACTCGAGCCCCATAATCCTGGCCCACACTCCCCGGTGCCAGTACTGAGGGAGCGCTGCACTGTCGGAGGTAGATGTATATACTCTAGGACTGGAGCCCCATAATCCAGGCCCACACTCCCCGGTGCCAGTACTGAGGGAGCGCTGCACTGTCGGAGGTGGATGTATATACTCTAGGACTCGAGCCCCATAATCCAGGCCCACACTCCCCGGTGCCAGTACTGAGGGAGCGCTGCACTGTCGGAGGTCGATGTATATACTCTAGGACTGGAGCCCCATAATCCAGGCCCACACTCCCCGGTGCCAGTACTGAGGGAGCGCTGCACTGTCGGAGGTAGATGTATATACTCTAGGACTGGAGCCCCATAATCCAGGCCCACACTCCCCGGTGCCAGTACTGAGGGAGCGCTGCACTGTCGGAGGTGGATGTATAAACTCCAGGGCTCGAGCCCCATAATCCAGGCCCACACTCCCCGGTGCCAGTGCTGAGGGAGTGCTGCACTGTCGGAGGTGCAGTCTTTCGGGATGAGACGTTAAACCGAGGCCCCGTCTGCTCCCTCAGGTGAACGTTAAAGATCCCACGGCCACTATTGGAAGAAGAGCAGGGGGGAGTTCTCCCCGGTGTCCTGGGGCCAATATTTATCCCTCAATCAACATCACTAAAACAGATGATCCGGTCATTATCACACTGCTGTTTGTGGGATCTTGCTGTGCGCAAATTAGCAGCCACGTTTCCTGCATTACAACAGTGACTACACTTCGAAAAGTACTTCATTGGCTGTAAACAATTTTGGGACGTCCTGAGATCATTCAAAGCACATCATTAATGGGAGGTTTTCTTTCCCGACAACACCTCCATAGCATTTCAACCATTGCTATCTTTTAGCTTGGATCTCGCACACAGCGACAGTTCTCCTGGTTGCAGAGTGTCCTGTCCAATTCTGGGCACCGCACTTTAGGAAGGATGTCAAGGCCTTGGAGAGAGTGTTAAGGGGAGATTGACAAGAACAGTTCCAGGGATGAGGGACTTCAGTGATGTGGAGAGACTGGAGAAGCTGGGGTTGTTCTCCTTAGAGCAGAGAAGGTTAAGGGGAGATTGACCAGAATGGTACCAGGGATGAGGGACTTCAGTGACGTGGAGAGACTGGAGAAGCTGGGATTGTTCTCCTTAGAGCAGAGAAGGTTAAGGGGAGATTGACCATAATGGGACCAGAGGATGAGGGACTTCTGTGATGTGGAGAGACTGGAGAAGCTGGGGTTGTTCTCCTTAGAGCAGAGAAGGTTAAGGGGAGATTGACCAGAATGGTACCTGGGATGAGGGACTTCAGTGATGTGGAGAGACTGGAGAAGCTGGGATTGTTCTCCTTACAGCAGAGAAGGTTAAGGGGAGATTGACCAGAATGGTACCAGGGATGAGGGACTTCAGTGATGTGGAGAGACTGGAGAAGCTGGGATTGTTCTCCTTACAGCAGAGAAGGTTAAGGGGAGATTGACCAGAATGGGACCAGGGATGAGGGACTTCAGTGATGTGGAGAGACTGGAGAAGCTGGGGTTGTTCTCCTTAGAGCAGAGAAGGTTAAGGGGAGATTTGATAGAGGTGTTCAAAATCATGAAGGGTTTTGATGGAGTAAATAAGGAGAAACTGTTTCCAGTGACAGGAGGGTCGGTAACCAGAGGACACAGATTGAAGATAATCGGCTAAAGAACCAGAGGGGAGATGAGGGAAACATTTCTTTACGCAGTGAGTTGTTGTGATCTGGAATGCGCTGCCTGAAAGGGCGGTGGAAGCAGATTCAATAGTAACTTTCAAAAGGGGAATTGGAGAAATATGTGCAGGGCTATGGGGCTAGAGCAGGGTTGGGGTATGGGAGTGCCTCGAGAGCTGACACAGGCACAGCTGGCCCAATGGCCTCCTTCTGTGCGGTAGGAGTCCATGAGAGCGTGCATACCCGCAACACCTGACCCCTCTTCCTTATTCTGTGTATCTCCCAATCTCTCTGCCTTCCCTAGTTCCTCCAGCCCTGTTTCGCCGGGGGTCCAGTATTGCAGGCGCCCACGCCTCAGCTCAGACGGATGGCGAGCTATTCGCCTGCGGTGGCATCGCCCTCACCCGACGTAGCCTCTCTGGGGGGGCCCCCTCCCTCCAGTCGGAGCAACCCCTGGTCAGAGATTCAGGAGCCCAGGGCTGTCCCCGGTCCACTCACCTTGGCCTCCGGCGGCAGGGGGTCGCTGCGGAGGACGTAGTACTGCAAGCAGGTCCTCTTCAGCCAGAGCGGGAAGGGGCCCTCGACAAACACGGGGCGCTGCGGATTGTGCTGGGCCAGGAGAGCGCGCTGGTCCGGGCTCTGGATACCTGCGGGGGTGGGCGGGGAAACAGAGGTTATTAGCAATTCGGAAGGTAAAGGGCATGATAGCAAAATACTGCAGATGCTGGAAATCCGAAATAACAACAGAAAATGCTGGAAAAACTCAGCAGGCCAGGCAACATCCGTGGAGAGAAATTAGAGTCGACGTTTCGGGTCGAACCCTTTTTCAAACTGGAAAGGAATTGAAATAGATCGAAGGCAGGGCTGGGAGAGAACAAAAGAAGTAAAAGAGTCATTAAGAGGTATTCAAAACCAGACGAGATGGTAATAGGACAGTGGAGACAAAAGACGGCTGAGATTAGGTGTGAAGTGTACTGGCAGGATGAGAGACAGCTGCCATGTGGGAGAGAGAAAAAAAAGGAAAGGGGGGGGGGGGGGGAGGGAAGGGAAGATCCAAAATAAAGGGGTGGAAAAAAAAAAGTCATGATGTAATAGGGGCCGAGGTTATGATCTGAAATTGTTGAACTCGATATTGAGTCCTGAATGCTGTAAAGTGCTTAATTGGAAGATGAGGTGCTGTTCCTCGAGTTTACGTTGAGCTTCCGTGGAACAATGCAAGAGGCCGAGTACAGTGAGGTCCGAGTGGGAATGGGGCGGTGAATTAAAATGACAGGCGACCGGAAGCTCGGGGTCACCCCTTACGGACTGAACGGAGGTGTTCCGCAAAGCGGTCGCCCAATCTGCGTTTGGTCTCCCCAATGTAGAGGAGACCGCATCGTGAGCAGCATAAAGGGCATGTTGGCCTTTATTGCAAGGGGGTTGGAGTACAGGAACAAGGATGTCTTGCTGCAGTTGTACAGGGCCTTGGTGAGACCACACCTTGAGTATTGTGTGCAGTTTTGGTCGCCTTATCTGAGGAAGGATGTTCTTGCCATGGAGAGAGTTCAGCGAAGATTCACCAGACTGATACCTGGGATGGCAGGAATGACGTATGAGGGGAGATTGGGACGATTGGGCTTATACTCGCTGGAGTTTAGAAGAATGAGAGGGGATCTCATTGAAACTTATAAAATTCTGGCAGGACTGGACAGACTAGATGCAGGGAGGATGTTCCCGATGGCGGGGGAGTCCAGAACCAGGGGAGACAATCTAAGGATAAGGGGTAAGCCATTTAGGACTGAGATGAGGAGGAATTTCTTTACCCAGAGAGTGGTGAACCTGTGGAATTCTCTACCACAGAAGGCAGTAGAGGCCAATTCATTAAATATATTCAAGAAGGAGTTGGATATATTTCTTAAGGCTAAAGGGATCAAGGGATTTGGGGAGAAAGCCAGGACCGGGTACTGAATTTGGATGATCAGCCATGATCGCATTGAATGGCGGAGCAGGCTCGAGGGGCCGAATGGCCTACTCCTGTTCCTATCTTCTATGTTATCTAAGGAAGGAGATACTTGCCTTGGAGACGGTGTAACGAAGGTTCACTAGATTGGTTCCTGGGATGAGAGGGTTGTCCTATGATAGGAACAGCCCCTTTAAAAACAATTTTGTTTCAAGTGTTTAATTAAGTGCCTTTTTAATTAATTTTAAAATGTGATTTTTTTTAAAATTTATTTTAAAAGTGTAGAGGTATTTTTTTGGGGTGTTCCCATTCATGCCAATGGGGGTTTCTGTACACAGGGAACCCCGCTAAGAATGAATGGGGCTTCTCTTCCGTCATTGGGCAGAGTCAACACGGATTTATGAAAGGGAAATCCTGTTTGACAAATCTGTTAAGAGTTTTTTGAGGTTGTAACTAGCAGAATAGACAAGGGGGAACCAGTGGGTGTCATAGAGTTTTACAGCACGGAGAGAGGCCCTTCGGCCCATCGTGTCCGCGCCGGCCATCAAGCCCTGTCTATTCTGATCCCATTTTCCAGCACTTGGTCCGTAGCCTTGTATGCTACGGCGTTTCAAGTGCTCATCTTAGAAACATAGAAGATAGGAGCAGGAGTCGGCCATTCGGCCCCTCGAGCCTGCTCCGCCATTCAATGCGATCATGGCTGATCATCCAAACTCGGTACCCTGTCCCTGCCTTCTCCCCATATCCCTTGATCCCTTTAGCCTTAAGAAATATATCTAAGTCCTTCTTGAATATATTTAATGAATTGGCCTCAACTGCCTTCTGTGGTAGAGAATTCCACAGGTTCACCACTCTCTGGGTGAAGAAATTCCTCCTCATCTCAGTCCTAAATGGCTTACCCCTTATCCTTAGACTGTGACCCCTGGTTCTGGACTCCCCCGCCATCGGGAACATCCTTCCTGCATCTAGTCTGTCTAGTCCTGTTAGAATTTTATAAGTTTCAATGAGATCCCCTCTCATTCTTCTAAACTCCAGCGAGTATAAGCCCAATCGACCCAATCTCTCCTCATACGTCATTCCTGCCATCCCAGGTATCAGTCTGGTGAAAGATTGAGTAGATTGGGCCGATACTCTCTGGAGTTTAGAAGAATGAGAGGTGGTCTCATTGAAACGTACAAGATTCTGAGGGGGATTGACAGGGTAGATGCTGAGAGGCTGTTTCCCCCCCTGGCTGGAGAGTCTAGAACCAGGGGTCACAGTCTCAGGATAAGGGGTCGGCCATTGAGGACTGAGATGAGGAGGAATTTCTTCACTCAGAGGGCGGTGAATCTTTGGAATTCTCAGGCCCAAAAGTCAGATGACTCAAAACTTGGAAGTACAGTGAACAGTGAAGAGGAGAGTGATAGACTTGAAGAGGACACAGAAAGGCTGGTGGCAGATGAAATTTAACGCAGAAAAGTGATGGATTTTGGTAGGAAGAATGAGGCAATATAAACTAAAGGGTACAATCCTAAAGGGGGTGCATGAACAGAGAGACCTGGGGGTATATGTGCACAAATCGTTGAAGGTGGCAGGGCAGGTTGAGAAAGCGGTTAAAAAAGCATACGGGATCCTGGGCTTCATGAATAGAGGCATTGAGTACAAAAGCAAGGAAGTTATGATGAACCTTTATAAAACACTGGTTCGGCCTCAACTGGAGTATTGTGTCCAATTCTGGGCACCGCACTTTAGGAAGGATGTGAAGGCCTTAGAGAGGGTGCAGAGGAGATTGACCAGAATGGTTCCAGGGATGAGGGACTTCAGTGATGTGGAGAGACTGGAGTTGTTCTATTGGAAAATGGGATTAGACTGGACAGGGATTGATGGACGGCGCAGACACGATGGGCCGATGGGCCTCTTTCTGTGCTGTATAACTCTTTGGGCTAGAAATTAGGTATAGCCCCGCCAGCTCGCTTGCGCCCAGAATTTACCGCTGGGCGCGGAGCCACTCGCGCCCATCGGATATTCAGTTTCAGCGCCCCAAGTCGAGGACGGCCGCTGTTCAAGGGTGTGGCCGCCCCCGCTTGGGGCGCTGAAACTGAATATCGGCGCGCTAGTGGCCGCAGCGCCACCTGCAGCGGAGCGGCAGGCTGCGGTACTGCAGGCCTTCCTCCCTCTCTTAAGGGGGAGGTGCCTGCAACAGCCGGAGCCCCGATCGCGAGTGCCGGCAAAAGAGCCCGGCACAACGGAGAAGTGCCGGGCTCCCGGGGGGTGGAGGAGGCCGGGGAAGGAGGTGCGGGCAGGCGGCCGTCGAAAAAGCGGCCGGCCGCACCTCCGCCTTAAAGCGCCCCACTAAGGCTGCAGTACGGACCCGGTCTCCGAATGTTATTAGCGGCCGCCACGGAAGAGGCGACCGCTACTGAAGATGGGGGTCGGGCCGGTGTCGGGGCGGAACCGGGGCACTGCGCACACCGATGACGTCATCGGTGGCGGCGCAGCGCTACCGGCAACCGCCGCAATTAGCGCGTCACTGAATTTAGCCCGAAGTTTCCAGACTGGCGCAGAAGCCCTCTTTGGGCGGTAACTGGGCGCAAAGCCCACTGAATTTCTAGGCCTATGACTCTATTGTTCTCCTTGGAGCAGAGAAGGTTAAGGGGAGATTGACCAGAATGGTACCAGGGATGAGGCACTTCAGTGATGTGGAGAGACTGGAGAAGCTGGGATTGTTCTCCTTAGAGCAGAGAAGGTTAAGGGGAGATTGACCAGAATGGAACCAGGGATGAGGGACTTCAGTTACGTGGAGAGACTGGAGAAGCTGGGATTGTTCTCCTTAGAGCAGAGAAGGTTAAGGGGAGATTGACCAGAATGGAACCAGGGATGAGGCACTTCAGTGATGTGGAGAGACTGGAGAAGCTGGGGTTGTTCTCCTTAGAGCAGAGAAGGTTAAGGGGAGATTGACCAGAATGGTACCAGGGATGAGAGACTTCAGTGATGTGGAGAGGCTGGAGAAGCTGGGGTTGTTCTCCTTAGAGCAGAGAAGGTTAAGGGGAGATTGACCAGAATGGGACCAGGGATGAGGGACTTCAGTGATGTGGAGAGACTGGAGAAGCTGGGGTTGTTCTCCTTAGAGCAGAGAAGGTTAAGGGGAGATTGACCAGAATGGTACCAGGGATGAGGGACTTCAGTGATGTGGAGAGACTGGAGAAGCTGGGGTTGTTCTCCTTAGAGCAGAGAAGGTTAAGGGGAGATTGACCAGAATGGTACCAGGGATGAGGGACTTCAGTGATGTGGAGAGACTGGAGAAGCTGGGATTGTTCTCCTTGGAGCAGAGAAGGTTGAGAGGAGATTTGATCGAGGTGTTCAAGATCATGAGGGGTCGGGACAGAGTAGATCGAGAGAAACTGTTCCCATTGGCGGAAGGGTCAAGAACCAGAGGACACAGATTTAAGGTGATTGGCAGAAGAACCAAAGGCGACATGAGGAAAAACATTTTTACGCAGCGAGTGATTAGGATCTGGAATTCACTGCCTGAAAGGGTGGTGGAGGCAGATTCAATCGTGGCTTTCAAAAGGGAGTTGGATCAGTACCTGAAGGAATAAATGTTGCAGGGCTATGGGGAAAGGGCGGGGGAGTGGGACTAGCTGAAGTGCTCTTCCAGAGAGCCGGCACGGGCTCGACGGGCCGAATGGCCTCCTTCTGTGCTGTAACCGTTCTTTGATTCTGTGGAGGCTCAGTCGTTGAGTATATTCAAGGCCGAGATCGATAGATTTTTGGACTCGAGGGGAATCGAGGGATATGGAGATCGGGCGGGAAAGTGGAGTTGAGGTCGAAGATCAGCCACGATCTTCTTGAATGGCGGAGCAGGCTCGAGGGGCCGAATGGACGACTCCTGCTCCTAATTCTTGTATTCTTATAACTCCAGCTGAACCTCACACTCTGACACACTCACTCCGGACTGTCCGTGCATGTGCCAGTGAGCGAGCCCACGTGTGCGAGCGAGCCCGTGTGTGCGTGCCCGCGCGTGCAAAAGTGTGTGTGTGTGTGTGTGTGTGCGTGTGTCTGTGTCTTATACTGAAGAATGACACCCAGTGCTCACCTACAATATGTGGAAAGTTGATCTCACGTCCGTCTGGCCCCAGGCTCGTGTGAGGCATCTGCAATGAGAAGGTTTCATAGCGATTAGAGTGATTCCTGGGATGAGAGGGCTGTCCTATGAGGAGAGATTGTGTAGAATCACAGAATCACACAGAATCACAGAAACCCCACAGTGCAGATAGAGGCCATTTCGGCCCATCGAGCCTGCACCGACACATATCCCACCCGATCCCCGTAACCCCACGTATTTAATCCCCCTAACACTAAGGGTCAATTTTATCATAGCCAATCAACCTAACCCGCACATCTTTGGACTGTGGGAGGAAACCGGAGCACCCGGAGGGAACCCACGCAAACACGGGGAGAATGTGCAAACTCCACACAGACAGTCGCCCGAGGCCGGATTCGAACCCGGGTCCCTGGTGCTGTGAGGCAACAGTGCTAACCACTATGAATGGGCCGATACTCTCTGGAGTTTAGAAGAATGAGAGGTGATCTCATTGAAATGTACCAGATTCTGAGGGGGATTGACAGGGTAGATGCTGAGAGGCTGTTTCCCCCCTGGGCTGGAGAGTCTCGAACCAGGGGTCACAGTCTCAGAATAAGGGGTCGGCCATTGAGGACTGAGATGAGGAGGAATTTCTTCACTCAGAGGGCGGTGAATCTTTGGAATTCTCTGCCCCAGAGGGCTGTGGAGGCTCAGTCGTTGAGTATATTCAAGGCCGAGATCGAGAGATTTTTGGACTCTCGGGGAATCGAGGGATATGGAGATCGGGCAGGAAAGTGGAGATGTGGTAGAAGATCAGCCATGATCTTATTGAATGGCGGAGCAGGCTCAAGGGGCCGAATGGCCGACTCCTGCTCCTAATTCTTATGTTCTTTTCAGGGGGTCACGGGGTCAGACTGCCGTCGAGGGGTCAAACCGCCGTCGAGGGGACACTGGAAACCTGTCGACCCCATTACCGTACGCCGCTCCGAGCCGAATCCCCCGCACCCCACGACGAGCTGGCGGCAGGCCATTCTACCAGGAGCGGCATCGCAACTGAAGCCGGTCCCTCCCCTTCCCTCCCGCCCGGGGCGCTGGTCCGCGGGGCCCCTTCCCTCCGCGAGCGGCTCCCCGTCCGTTCTCACCTGATAGACGGTCACCTGGCTGCTCAGGTCAGCGGCGATGCGCTCCAGGCCGAGGCGGGCCAGCTCCAGGGGATCCAGCTGGAGGGGCTCGGGCACGGGGTACGGGTTGATGTGCATGAAGCGGGGGAACCAGTAGAGGAGGCGCTGGTATTTGCGCATGGGGTGGCTCTTGTGCCCGAAGATCTGGACCAGGAGGACTTTCGTCGCGGTGTTGGGCAAGATCCCTGGGAGAGGGAAGGGAACAAGAACACTGTGTTACACCAGGAGTGGACCCATCCGTCCAATCATCAAGAACGCCTGCTCCCACCCAGTGTTCAAATCCCTCCATGGCCCTCGCCCACTCACTATCTCTGTAACCTCCTCCAGCCCCTACAATTCTCATCCTCCTGTTCAAATCCCTCCATGGCCCCTCGCCCCTCCCTATCTCTGTAACCTCCTCCAGCCCCTACAATTCTCATCCTCCTGTTCAAATCCCTCCATGGCCCTCGCCCCCTCCCTATCTCTGTAACCTCCTCCAGCCTCTACAATTCTCATCCTCCTGTTCAAAACCCTCCATGGCCCCTCGTCGCCTCCCTATCTCTGTAACCTCCTCCAGCCCTACAATTCTCATCCTCCTGTTCAAATCCCTCCATGTCCCTCGCCCCCTCCCTATCTCTGTAAACTCTTCCAGCCCCTACAATTCTCATCCTCCTGTTCAAATCCCTCCATGGCCCTCGCCCCCTCCCTATCTCTGTAACCTCCTCCAGCCCCTACAATTCTCATCCTCCTGTTCAAATCCCTCCATGGCCCTCGCCCCCTCCCTATCTCTGTAACCTCCTCCAGCCCCTACAATTCTCATCCTCCTGTTCAAATCCCTCCATGGCCCTCGCCCCCTCCCTATCTCTGTAACCTCCTCCAGCCCCTACAATTCTCATCCTCCTGTTCAAATCCCTCCATGGCCCTCGCCCCCTCCCTATCTCTGTAACCTCCTCCGGCCCTACAATTCTCATCCTCCTGTTCAAATCCCTCCATGTCCCTCGCCCCCTCCCTATCTCTGTAACCTCCTCCGGTCCTACAATTCTCATCCTCCTATTCAAATCCCTCCATGGCCCTCGCCCCCCTCCCTATCTCTGTAACCTCCTCCAGCCCTACAATTCTCATCCTCCTGTTCAAATCCCTCCATGGCCCTCGCCCACTCCCTATCTCTGTAACCTCCTCCAGCCCCTACAATTCTCATCCTCCTGCTCAAATCCCTCCATGGCCCCTCGCCCCTCCCAATCTCTGTAACCTCCTCCAGTCCCTACAATTCTCATCCTCCTGTTCAAATCCCTCCATGGCCCTCGCCCCCTCACTATCTCTGTAACCTCCTCCAGCCCTACAATTCTCATCCTCCTGTTCAAATCCCTCCATGGCCCTCGCCCCCTCCCTATCTCTGTAACCTCCTCCAGCCCCTACAATTCTCATCCTCCTGTTCAAATCCCTCCATGGCCCTCGCCCCCTCCCTATCTCTCTAACCTCCTCCAGCCCCTACAACCCTCCGAGATCTCTGCGCTCCTCTAATTCTGCCCTCTTGAGCATCCCCGATTTCCATCGCTCCACCATTGGCGGCCGTACCTTCAGCTGCCTGGGGCCCTGAGCTCTGGAATTCCCTCCCTAAACCTCTCCGCCTCTCTCTCCTCCTTTAAGATGCCTCTTAAAACCAACCTCTTTATTCTTCACCCAGAGGGTTGTGGGGGTCTGGAACTCACTGCCTGAAAGGGTGGTCGAGGCAGGAACCCAAACCACATTTAAAAAGTACTTGGATGTGCACTTGGGATGCTCTAACCTGCAGGGCTACTGACCGAGAGCTGGGAAGTGGGATTAGGCCTGATAGCTCTGTGTTGGCCGGCGCGGACACGATGGGCCGAAATGGCCTCCTTCCGTGCTGTAACTCTCTATGATTCTATGATGAAGTCTTTCTAAGTCTGAGATAGATTGATTTTTGGACTCTAGAGGAATCGAGGGATATGGAGATCGGCCGGGAAAGTGGAGATGAGATCGATGATCAGCCATGACCGTATTGAATGGCGGAGCAGGCTCGAGGGGCCGAATGGCCTACTCCTGCTCCTAATTATTACGCAGTCATGTTCTTAGTGAGAGTGCGTGCGAGGGGTTTGGAGAAGGTTCACGAGGTTAATTCCAGAGATGAGGGGGTTGTCTTATGACGAAAGGTTGAGCCGGTTGGGCCTATACTCACTGGAGTTTAGAAGAATGAGAGGTGATCTTATTGAAACATGTAAAATACTGAGGGGGCTCGACAAGGTAGATGCAGAGAGGATGTTTCCGCTCGTGGGGAAATCTAGAACTCGGGGGCACAGTCTCAGAATAAAGAGTCGCCCTTTTAGAACCGAGATGAGGAGGAATTTCTTCTCAGAGTAATACAGCACAGAAAGAGGCCCTTCGGCCCATCGTGTCCGCGCCGGCCATCAAGCCCCTTCTATTCTAATCCCATTTTCCAGCACTTGGTCCGTAGCCTTGTATGCTATGGCGTTTCAAGTGCTCATCTAAATGCTTCTTGAATGTTGTGAGGGTTCCTGCCTCTACCACCCTTTCAGGCAGTGAGTTCCACATTCCAACCACCCTCTGGGTGAAAAAGTTTTTCCTCCAATCCCCTCTAAACCTCCTGCCCCTTACCTTGAAACTATGCCCCCTGGTTATTGACCCCCCTACTAAGGGGAAAAGTTCCTTTCTATCTACCCTATCTATGCCCCTCATCCTTTTGTACACCTCAATCAGGTCCCCCCTCAGCCTTCTCTGCTCCAAGAAACTTAGAAACATAGAAGATAGGAGCAGGAGTCGGCCATTCGGCCCCCCGAGCCTGCTCCGCCATTCAATGAGATCATGGCTGATCATCCAAATTCAGTACCCTGTCCCTGCCTTCTCCCCATATCCCTTGATCCCGTTAGCCCTAAGAAATATATCTAACTCCTTCTTGAATATATTTAATGAATTGGCCTCTACTGCCTTCTGTGGTAGAGAATTCCACAGGTTCACCACGCTCTGGGTGAAGAAATTCCTCCTCATCTCTGTCCTAAATGGCTTACTCCTTATCCTTAGACTGTGACCCCTGGTTCTGGACTCCCCGACCATCGGGAACATCCATCCTGCATCTAGTCTGTCCAGTCCTGACAGAATTTTATAGGTTTCAATGAGATCCCCTCTCATTCTTCTAAACTCCAGCAAGTACAAGCCCAATCGACCCAATCTCTCCTCATACGTCATTCCTGCCATCCCAGGTATCAGCCTAAGGAAAACAACCCCAGCCTGTCCAGTCTCTCTTCATAGCTGAAGTGCTCCAGCCCAGCTGGTGAATCTCCTCTGCACCCTCTCCAATGCAATCACATCCCTCCTATAGTGTGGCGACCAGAACTGCACACAGTATTCCAGCTGTGGCCTAACCAGCGTTCTGTACAGATTTTGCATAGAGAGAGGATTCAAGTATTAGGAGCAAGGATGTCTTGCTGCAGTTGTACAGGGCCTTGGTACCGAGACCACACCTTGCAGTTTTGGTCGCCTTATCTGAGGATGTTCTTGCCATGGAGGGAGAGCAGCGAAGATTCACCAGACTGATACCTGAGGTGGCAGGAATGATGTATGGAGAGAGATTGGGTCGATTGGGCTTATACTCACTAGAGTTTCGAAGAATCAGAGGGGATCTCATTGAAACTTATAAAATTCTAACAGGACTAGACAGACTCGATGCAGGAAGGATGTTCCCGATGGCGGGGAGTCCAGAACCAGGGGTCACAGTCTAAGGATAAGGGGTAAGCCATTTAGGACTGAGATGAGGAGGAATTTCTTCACCCAGAGAGTGGTGAACCTGTGGAATTCTCTACCACAGAAGGCAGTAGAGGCCAATTCATTAAATATATTCAAGAAAGAGTTGGATATATTTCTTAAGGCTAAAGGGATCAAGGGATATGGGGAGAAGGCAGGGACAGGGTACTGAATTTGGATGATCAGCCATGATCTCATTGAATGGCGGAGCAGGCTCGAGGGGCCGAATGGCCGACTCCTGCTCCTGTTTCTTATGGTCTTATGTACCGTAATTCTCCATCTGCTCCAGGACCTGGATGGCACACTCCTGCTGCCTGGGGAAGTGGTTGAACATGCGCTGAATGTAGTTGCGGGGCACAAAGACCTCCTTGGGAAAGATGTCCAGCAGCTGGTTGTAGACGGCCAGCTCCCGCTCCACCCCGAACTCCGGCATCTTCCGCAGCGCCGTGTAGATGAACTCCACGTGGCCCCGGCGCCGGATGTCCCCTCTGCAGAAGGCGGCCAGCACCCGCACGTAGGTGGCCCGGGTCCGGGGGTCCCGGCCGGCCTGCTCAAAGAGTTCCTCGTGGGTGACCAGGGCCTTCGGCGTACGGGACAGGTCGGGGAAGGGGGCCGGGGGTCCCTTGCTGCTCCGGGCGCCTGTGTGGAACCTCGAGGGGTGGTCCGCAGCCATCTGGGTGAAGAGGAGGGGGTGGGGGGGGGGGGGGGGGGGGAAGTCAGAAAAACCAGGGGCTCAAGCATTAAGACGCCAACAAACTTGACGCCATAGAACTCAGGGTGAGGGGTCAGGAATCTTGAACATGCGCACACACAATTTCCCAAGCAAGATCTAAACTTAATCACAACTCCAGCAAGATCCCAGGGCAGGTCCACCATGGTTTAGATACAGAGTAAAGCTCCCTCTACACTGTCCCATCAAACACTCCCAGGGCAGGTACAGCACGGGTTAGATACAGAGTAAAGCTCCCTCTACACTGTCCCATCAAACACTCCCAGGGCAGGTACAGCACGGGTTAGATACAGAGTAAAGCTCCCTCTGCACTGTCCCATCAAACACTCCCAGGGCAGGTTCAGCACGGGGTTAGATACAGAGTAAAGCTCCCTCTACACTGTCCCATCAAACACTCCCAGGGCAGGTACAGCACGGGTTAGATACAGAGTAAAGCTCTCTCTGCACTGTCCCATCAAACACTCCCAGGGCAGGTACAGCACGGGTTAGATACAGAGTAAAGCTCCCTCTACACTGTCCCATCAAACACTCCCAGGGCAGGTACAGCACGGGGTTACATACAGAGTAAAGCTCCCTCTACACTGTCTCATCAAACACTCCCAGGGCAGGTACAGCACGGGGTTAGATACAGAGTAAAGCTCCCTCTACACTGTCCCATCAAACACTCCCAGGGCAGGTACAGCACGGGGTTAGATACAGAGTAAAGCTCCCTCTACACTGTCCCATCAAACACTCCCAGGGCAGGTACAGCACGGGGTTAGGGTAAAGCTCCCTCTACACTGACCCAAAATGCAGGTTCTGCCCAACTCTGGCGTTACAACATTTGAGTGTTGTAACCCCCGGGGTTACACAGAAACTCAGGGTTCCTGCTCCTGCGTATTTAGCTCGCGTCACATGAAACCCGTGCAGTGCCGGAGTCCGCTTCCCCTGTACACTGGACCAAGTCATTTCACCGGGAGTCGGCAGAGAGCTGCTGCCCTCTGCTTTTTCTGCGGTTGAGGCCGTCTCTCAAAGATCTGACCCTCTCTATACCCGGACCCGAAAGGCAGCAGTATCCAAGGGCCCGAACCTCGTCACATCCCAGTAACCAGGAGCTATTGCTGCTCAGCCCATGGGATCCAGGGCAATTTGGCACATTGGATCCAAAATTGGCTTCGTGGCAGGAGGCAGAGGGTGATGGTCGAAGGTTGTTTTTGTGACTGGAAGTCTGTGTCCAGTGGTGTACCGCAGGGATCGGTGCTGGGTCCCTTGCTGTTTGTAGTGTACATTGATGATTCAGATATGAATGTAGGAGGTATGATCAGTAAGTTCGCAGATGACAGGAACATTGGTGGAGTGGTAAATAGCGAGAGGTGCCTCAGGCTACAGGACGATATAGATGGGTTGGTTAGATGGGCAGAACAGTGGCAAATGGAATTTAACCCTGAAAAGTGTGAGGTGATGCATTTTGGGAGGACTAACAAGGCAAGGGAATACACAGTGAATGGTAAGACCCTAGGAAGGACAGAGGATCAGAGGGACCTTGGTGTGCATGTACATAGATCCCTGAAGGCAGCAGGACAGGTAGATAAGGTGGTTAAACAGGCATATGAGATACTTGCCTTCATTAGCCGAGGCATAGAATATAAGAGCAGGGAGGTTATGATGGAGCTGTACAAAACGCTAGTTAGGCCACAGCTGGAATACTGTGTGCAGTTCTGGTCGCCACACTATAGGAAGGATGTGATTGCATTGGAGAGGGTGCAGAGGAGATTCACCAGGATGTTACCTGGGCTGGAGCACTTCAGCTATGAAGAGAGACTGGACAGGCTGGGGTTGTTTTCCTTAGAGCAGTGAAGGCTGAGGGGGGGCCTGATTGAGGTGTACAAAATGATGAGGGGCATAGATAGGGTAGATCGAAAGGAACTTTTCCCCTTAGTAGAGGGGTCAATAACCAGGGGGCATAGTTTCAAGGTAAGGGGCAGGAGGTTTAGAGGGGATTTGAGGGAAAACTTTTTCACCCAGAGGGTGGTTGGAATGTGGAACTCACTGCCTGAAAGGGTGGTAGAGGCAGGAACCCTCACAACATTCAAGAAGCATTTAGATGAGCACTTGAAATGCCATTGCATACAAGGCTAGGGACCAAGTGCTGGAAAATGGGATTAGAATAGACAGGGCTTGATGGCCGGCGCGGACACGATGGGCTGAAGGGCCTCTTTCTGTGCAGTATAACTCTGACTCTATAGAGGGGCACTCACTGTACTTTAATACTCAGAACAGAGGGGCACTCACCCACTGTACCTTAATAACTTTATGACTATGACTCCTCGACCCCAGTGCCCAGGGTCCGTCTTCTGCTACCCCCCTCCCCAGTACCCGGGGCCCCAACCTTGCTCGTTCCCCACCTCCCCTCACCCCAGTACAGAGCGATCAGCACAGGCCGAGAATGCAGCCTAAGCCTTACCCTGCTCGTGATGCCGCAACCCCAACCCACCTGCCAGGACGGTTCCGCCGGAGAAGCCGCGGGGCGTCGGCAGGCCGAGGCCCAGGGGGCCAGGCCCAGCCCTCGCCCCGACACACAGCGCCTCACGCAGTTCATTCCGTCAACGGCAGGGGACCTGAGAAAGAGGGGGGGGGGAAATGAGGAAAAAGAGAGGGATCAGAACGGTTCACAGAGACAGAGCAAGCGTCCGCAGAGAGAGAGAGCATGCGCGCAAGACCCCAGGAGCAGAAGAAAACTAGCCAACATTAGCAGAAAATTTAGATGGCCATTGCTGTTGGAGGGATCTTGCTGTGCGCAAAAGGGCTGCCACCCTTTCCCCACATTACAACAGCGACCACACATCAAACAAATAAGTACCTCATTGGCGGTAACACGCTTCGGGGACATGCCATTCGCTCTCTCCCTTCAATCGATCAAAGTGCAGAAAATTTACGATGGGATTCTGTTTGTAAACAGTCCCCCATCACGATTTGTATCACTGCATACTCAATCCCTCTCGGTGCAACAGCTCATCCCGAAAGACAGCACCACGCTCCCTCAGTACTGTCACCGAGGAGTGCGAGCCTGGATTATGGAGCTCGAGTCCTAGAGTATATACATCTACCTCCGACAGTGCAGCGCTCCCTCAGTACTGGCACCGGGGAGTGTGGGCCTGGATTATGGAGCTCGAGTCCTAGAGTATATACATCTACCTCCGACAGTGCAGCGCTCCCTCAGTACTGGCACCGGGGAGTGCGGGCCTGGATTATGGGGCTCGAGTCCTAGAGTATATACATCTACCTCCGACAGTGCAGCGCTCCCTCAGTACTGGCACCGGGGAGTGTGGGCCTGGATTATGGGGCTCGAGTCCTAGAGTATATACATCTACCTCCGACAGTGCAGCACTCCCTCAGTACTGGCACCGGGGAGTGTGGGCCTGGATTATGGAGCTCAAGTCCTAGAGTATATACATCTACCTCCGACAGTGCAGCGCTCCCTCAGTACTGGCACCGGGGAGTGTAGCCTGGATTATGGGGCTCGAGTCCTAGAGTATATACATCTACTTCCGACAGCACGGCGCTCCCTGAGTACTGGCACCGGGGAGTGTGGGCCTGGATTATGGAGCTCGAGTCCTAGAGTATATACATCTACCTCCGACAGTGCAGCGCTCCCCGAGTACTGGCACCGGGGAGTGTGGGCCTGGATTATGGAGCTCGAGTCCTAGAGTATATACATCTACCTCCGACAGTGCAGCGCTCTCTCAGTACTGGCACCGGGGAGTGTGGGCCTGGATTATGGAGCTCAAGTCCTAGAGTATATACATCTACCTCCGACAGTGCAGTGCTCCCTCAGTACTGGCACCAGGGAGTGTCGGCAAGGGTTATGGAGCTCGAGTCTCTGAAGTGGGGCTCGAACCCAGAACCTTCTGCTTTAGAGATGAAAGTATTACTCACTACTGATTCTCTACAACAGATATTATATATTATATATAATTGCACTCACTCCCTCTCTCTCTCACAGCCCCTGGACACACACACTTGTCTCTATCTCAGATATCACAGATATTATATATAATTGGGACTCTCACAGCCCCGGGACACACACACTTGTCTCTATCACAGATATTATATATAATTGGAACTCTCACTCCCTATTCTCTCTCTCACAGCCCCAGACACACACACTTGTCTCTATCACAGATATTATATATAATTGGAACTCTCACTCCCTATTCTCTCTCTCACAGCCCCAGACACACACACTTGTCTCTATCACAGATATTATATATAATTGGAACTCTCACTCCCTATTCTCTCTCTCACAGCCCCAGACACACACACTTGTCTCTATCACAGATATTATATATAATTGGGACTCTCACAGCCCCGGGACACACACACACTTGTCTTTATCACAGATATTAGATGTTTATTTTTTTGCTCTGTCCCCCTCCCAGAGCCCCAGACCCGGTAATTTTGATGAAATTCACACTTTGCCCTCTTCCACCTGCTCCATGGGCGCCGCCATCTTGCTGGTCCGTCCCTCAATCCCGTCCGCCCGGATCCCTGAACAAACAGTCCCACCCCCCTTCAACCCAACCGACATCCTACTGCTGCCAGACACAGATTAAAACTCACCTTTCTTTTTTTAGTTTTTGCAGAAATTCACACACTAACATTATATTAAAATGCACCTTATTTTTTGCAGAAATTCATACACTAACATTATATTAAAATGCACCTTATTTTTTGCAGAAATTCATACACTAACGTTATATTAAAATGCACCTTATTTTTTGCAGAAATTCACACACTAACATTATATTAAAATGCACCTTTGTGCAGAAATTCACATACTAACATTATATTAAAATGCACCTTATTTTTTGCAGAAATTCACACACTAACATTATATTAAAATGCACCTTTTTTGCGCAGAAATTCACACAATAACGTTATATTAAAATGCACCTTTGTGCAGAAATTCACACACTAACATTATATTAAAATGCACCTTTTTTTGCAGAAATGGATGCACTCTAATTATTTCTAGATGCAGGGGACTAAAGTTATATTAAAATGCACCTTCTTATGCAGAAATTCACCCGCTCAATTTATTTTACAATGCAGCTTTTATAGAAATGCAAGCACCAAAGTTATAGTTAAATGCACCTTTTTTGCCACTCGCTGGAGTTTAGAAGAATGAGAGGGGATCTCATTGAAACTTATAAAATTCTAACAGGACTGGACAGACAAGATGCAGGAAGGATGTTCTGGCCATGGAGGGTGTGTGTAAGTGTCTGTGTGATTGTGAGTGTGTGAGTGAATGCAGCGAAGATTCACCATACTGATACCTGGGATGGCAGGAATGACGTATGAGGAGAGATTGGGTCGATTGGACTTATACTCGCTGGAGTTTAGAAGAATCAGAGGGGATCTCATTGAAACTTATAAAATTCTACCAGGACTAGACAGACTAGATGCAGGAAGGATGTTCCCGATGGTCGGGGAGTCCAGAACCAGGGGTCACAGTCTAAGGATAAGGGGTAAGCCATTTAGGACTGAGATGAGGAGGAATTTCTTCACCCAGAGGGTGGTGAACCTGTGGAATTCTCTACCACAGAAGGCAGTAGAGGCCAATTCATTAAATATATTCAAGAAGGAGTTGGATATATTTCTTAAGGCTAAAGGGATCAAGGGATATGGGGAGAAAGGGGACAGGGTACTGAATTTGGATGATCAGCCATGACATCATTGAATGGCGGAGCAGGCTCGAGGGGCCGAATGGCCTACTCCTGCTCCTATCTTCTATGTTTCTATGTTTCTATGTAATACAGGAATCCCGCCCCAACCACGCGCGGTTTTGCCATACGCGGATTTCAAGTATCAACGGTTTCCTCTCCGCAACAAATTTTTGCCAACCGCGGCAGTGAATTTTGCGTATACGCGGTTTTTAATTTAGGATTAAGGTAAATAACATGATTTTATTGCTTTTATATTCTTTTTTACTGTGTTATTTGAACATTTAGACTGTATTTGCCAACCGCGGTTTTACTAACTATGGTGGTTCTCAGGGACGTGACCCACGCGGTTGGGGAGGGATTACTGTAATTCATACACCAAAATTAGATTAAAATGCAGTTTTTTGCAGAAATGCACCCACTAAAATTATATTGGGGCAGTAATTCCTCCCCAAACGCGTGAGTACGGAAGGGGGTACTCGCGCGTCTGGCCGGAGGAAATGCCGGTTTTCAGCATGCACAGCGCATGCGCTGAAAACCGGCATTTCCTCTCCTCTCACCCAAGAGGTGAAGAGGCTAGCACGTGCGCTGTACGGGGCAGCGCGTGCGTCTTGGATTTCCTCTGTTTTGGGGGATTTGCGCCTGTGTAAAGGCCTCCGGTCTTTACGCTTGTAAAAAGCACACATACGTATTTATTTTTACAGGTAAGTGGTGTTTTAGTGCAATTTAGAATTTTTTCCCCCACAGGTTTATTATTTTAAAGAATCTACAATAAGGTAAGTTTAGTTTTAGAATTGTTTAAATTTTTTTTTTAACTTATTTATACTTAATTTAATGATTGGGATGTTTTTTTAAATTTTATTTAAAGTTTAAGTCGTGTTTTGGGGTGCAGTACTTCTCATGAGTTTGACAGTTCTTACTCTCAAACTTATGAATGAAGTTTCCCCTCCCCTGATTGGCTGAACAGTGCTCACCTGATCCCAGCCGGCACATCGCACTAACTACGCCGCTGGGTCAGGTTAGCACAGTGCGCCGACATCAGAACCGGGCCACTGACAGGAAATCCACTGCGGGCCAGGTTTCAGATGTCGGCGCGCCGGGTAATTGCACGTCGGGGGCTTGCACGCGCGGCAAGCCCCCGACACCAAGTTCTGGGCCAATAAATCAGTTTTTTCTTTGCAGACTCACACACTAAAATTATAACAAAATGCAGTTTTTTTTGCAGAAATTCTTACACTAAAATTATATTAAATGCAGCTTTTAAATGATTCACGTGCTAAAATTATATTTAAATGCAGCTTTTCAAGAGATGGATACACTAAAATTATATTAAAATGCAGCTTTTAAATGATGCACGCACTAAAATTATATTTAAATGCAGCTTTTAAAGAGATGGATACACTAAAATTATATTAAAATGCAGCTTTTAAATGATTCACACACTAAAATTATATTTAAATGCAGCTTTTAAATGATGCACACACTAAAATTATATTTAAATGCAGCTTTTAAAGAGATGAATACACGAAAATTATATTAAAATGCAGCTTTTAAATGATGCACACACTAAAATTATATTTAAATGCAGCTTTTAAATGATGCACGTGCTAAAATTATATTTAAATGCAGCATTTAAATGATGCACACACTAAAATTATATTTAAATGCGGCATTTAAATGATGCACACACTAAAATTATATTTAAATGCAGCTTTTAAATGATGCACGTGCTAAAATTATATTTAAATGCAGCATTTAAATGATGCACACACTAAAATTATATTTAAATGCAGCATTTAAATGATGCACACACTAAAATTATATTTAAATGCAGCATTTAAATGATGCACACACTAAAATTATATTTAAATGCAGCATTTAAATGATGCACACACTAAAATTATATTTAAATGCAGCTTTTAAATGATGCACGTGCTAAAATTATATTTAAATGCAGCATTTAAATGATGCACACTAAAATTATATTTAAATGCAGCTTTTAAATGATTCACACACTAAAATTATATTTAAATGCAGCTTTAAATGATTCACACACTAAAATTATATTTAAATGCAGCTTTTAAATGATTCACACACTAAAATTATATTTAAATGCAGCTTTTAAATGATGCACACACTAAAATTATATTTAAATGCAGCTTTTAAATGATGCACGTGCTAAAATTATATTTAAATGCAGCATTTAAATGATGCACACACTAAAATTATATTTAAATGCAGCATTTAAATGATGCACACACTAAAATTATATTTAAATGCAGCTTTTAAAGAGATGGATACACTAAAATTATATTTAAATGCAGCTTTTAAATGATTCACACACTAAAATTATATTTAAATGCAGCATTTAAATGATGCACACACTAAAATTATATTTAAATGCAGCATTTAAATGATGCACACACTAAAATTCTATTTAAATGCAGCTTTTAAATGATTCACACACTAAAATTATATTTAAATGCAGCTTTTAAATGATTCACACACTAAAATTATATTTAAATTCAGCTTTTAAATGATTCACACACTAAAATTATATTTAAATGCAGCTTTCAAATGATGCACCCACTAAAATTTTATTTAAATGCAGCTTTTAAAGAGATGGATACACGAAAATTAAGTTTAAATGCAGCTTTCAAAGATAACAACCGACTAAAATTATATTAAAACACTGTGGAGTGGAACTCCTTCCACAATGCATTCAATGACATTAGTTTGCAAAGTAAAATATTAAAAACAGGGTTATCGGGTCTTGGTATTAGATTAGCTGTAATGTACTGGATCTTTGCAATGCAGAAATGGACACAGAAACTGGATCTGCAATGCAAGCTTGGCAGAAATACAAAGATTAGGGAGCAGACAGGTCCTCAATTAAATGTCTCATCCGAAAGACGGCACCTCCGACAGTGCAGCGCTCCCTCAATTCTGGCACCGGGGAGTGTGGGCCTGGATTCTGGGGCTCGAGTCCTAGAGTATATACATCTACCTCCGACAGTGCAGCGCTCCCTCAGTACTGGCACCGGGGAGTGTGGGCCTAGATTATGGGGCTCGAGCCCTAGAGTATATACATCTACCTCCCACAGTGCAGCACTCCCTCAGTGCTGGCACTGGGGAGTGTGGGCCTAGATTATGGGGCTCGAGCCCTAGAGTATATACATCTACCTCCGACAGTGCAGCACTCCCTCAGTACTGGCACCGGGGAGTGTGGGCCTGGATTATGGAGCTCGAGTCCTAGAGTATATACATCTACCTCCGACAGTGCAGCGCTCCCTCAGTACTGGCACCGGGGAGTGTGGGCCTAGATTATGGGGCTCGAGCCCTAGAGTATATACATCTACCTCCCACAGTGCAGCACTCCCTCAGTACTGGCACTGGGGAGTGTGGGCCTAGATTATGGGGCTCGAGCCCTAGAGTATATACATCTACCTCCAACAGTGCAGCACTCCCTCAGTACTGGCACCGGGGACTGTGGGCCTGGATTATGGGGCTCCAGTCCTAGAGTATATACATCTACCTCCAACAGTGCAGCACTCCCTCAGTACTGGCACCGGGGACTGTGGGCCTGGATTATGGGGCTCGAGTCCTAGAGTATATACATCTACCTCTGACAGTGCAGCGCTCCCTCAGTACTGGCACCGGGGAGTGTGGGCCTGGATTATGGGGTTCGAGTCCTAGAGTATATACATCTACCTCCGACAGTGCAGCGCTCCCTCAGTACTGGCACCGGGGAGTGTGGGCCTGGATTATGGAGCTCGAGTCCTAGAGTATATACATCTACCTCCGACAGTGCAGCACTCCCTCAGTACTGGCTCCGGGGAGTGTGGGCCTGGGTTATGGGGCTCAAGTCTCTGGAGTGGGGTTCAAACCCACAACCTCTGGCTCAGAGGCTAAGGATGTTGCCAAGTGAACCAAGCCTATAATGTACTAAATTTGTAATCCATGTTTATTGATATACTGAATATATAATCCAGATTATGTACACTCTAATATACTGAATATATAATCAAGGTTTATACACTCAGTAATCTGCTAAATTCTGAAGGGGCTTGACAGGGTAGATGCTGAGAGGCTGTTTCCCCCTGGCTGGAGAGTCTCGAACCAGGGGTCACAGTCTCAGGATAAGGGGTCGGCCATTTAAGACTGAGATGAGGAGGAATTTCTTCACTCAGAGGGCGGTGAATCTTTGGAATTCTCTGCCCCAGAGGGCTGTGGAGGCTCAGTCGTTGAGTCTATTCAAGACCGAGATCGATAGATTTTTGAATATTCAGGGAATTAAGGAAGATGGCGGGAAAGTGGAGTTGATGTAGAGGGTCAGCCATGATCTGATTGAATTGCGGAGCAGGCTCGAGGGCCCCTACGGCCTACTCCTGCTCCTATTTCTTCCAGGTGAACCAGCGATTTACTTGTACTTCTTGCAATCTAGTATACTGTATTCGCTGCTCACGATGCGGTCTCCTCTACATTGGGGAGACCAAACGCAGATTGGGTGACCGCTTTGCGGAACACCTCCGTTCAGTCCGTAAGGGGGGGACCCCGAGCTTCCGGTCGCCTGTCATTTTAATTCACCACTCCATTCCCACTCGGACTTCACCGTCCTTGGCCTCTTGCATTGTTCCATGGAAGCTCACCGTAAACTCGAGGAACAGCACCTCATCTTCCGATTAGGCACTTTACAGTCTTCAGGACTCAATATCGAGTTCAACAATTTCAGATCATAACCTCGGCCCCTATTACATTTTTACTTCTAATTTTTTTATCCACCCCTTTGTTTTGGTTTCCCCCCACCCCTTTCCTTTTTTTTCTCTCTCCCACATGGCAGCTGTCTCTCATTCTGCCAGAACATTTCACACCTAATCTGAGCCATCTTTTGTCTCCACTAGTCCTATCACCATCTCGTCTGGTTTTGAATACCTCTTAATGTCTCTTCACTTCTCTTTGTTCTATCGCAGCCCTGCCTTCGATCTATTTCATTTCCTTTCCAGTTTTGAAAAAGGGTTTCGACCCGAAACGTCAACTCTAATTTCTCTCCACGGATGTTGCCTGGCCTGTTGAGTTTTTCCAGCATTTACTGTTGTTATTTCCTATTTCTTAATGCTCTTAGGTTCAGGTGTTGATCCAGTCCCTTGAGGTTATTTCCGGTTGTCTCGACACAGGCATCTGCTGGTGCACACTGCCATCAGTGGGTGTTGCTGTGGGACCCTTAAATGGAGTCAAGAAATGTTATTCAGTGTGTCTTCAGTTCATCAGAGAACGAGAAGATTCAATTGATGTACACAATCTTCAACCAAGACTGACGTTACACATTTTATTTAGACCCTTCATCTCCATCCCTCGCAGTCCCAATCCCTCCATCTCTAATCCCTCACTGTCACTATCTCTCCCTCCATTTCCAATTCTTCCACATCTCTTTCACTCCAGCTCCAACCCCTCAGTCTCCAATCTGTGTCTCTCCCTCCATCGCCAGTCCTCCATGTCTCTCCTTCCATCTCCAATCCATGTCTCTCCCTCCATCTCCAATCCCTCAACATGAGGAACTGATAGAAATCAGTATTTGTAGGGAAATGGTGTTAGGGAAATTGACGGGATTGAAGGCCGATAAATCCCCAGGGCCTGATAATCTACATCCTAGGGTACTGAAGGAAGTGGCCCTAGAAATAGTAGATGCATTGCTGGTCATCTTCCCAAAATTCAATAGACTCTGGAACAGTACCCATGGATTGGCGGGTAGCTAATGTTACCCCACTATTCAAAAAAGGTGGTAGAGAGAAAACGGGGAATTACAGACCGGTAAGCCTGACATCGGTAGTGGGGAAAATGCTAGAGTCCATTATAAAAGATGTAATAGCAGAGCACTTGGAAAACAGTGACCGGATCGGACAAAGTCAACATGGATTTACAAAAGGTAAATCGTGCTTGACTAATCTACTGGAATTTTTTGAGGATGTAACTGGTAAAATAGATAAGGGAAAACCAGCGGATGTGGTGTATTTGGACTTTCAAAAGGCTTTCGATAAGGTCCCACATAAGAGATTAGCGTGTAAAGTTAAGGCACATGGGATTGGGGGCAAGGTATTGACTTGGATAGAGAACTGGTTGGCAGACAGAAAGCAAAGAGTTGGAATAAACGGCTCTTTTTCCGAATGGCAGGCAGTGACTAGTGGGGTACCACAGGGATTGGTCCTTGGACCCCAGCTATTCACAATATATATTAATGATCTGGACGAGGGAACTAGATGTAATATCTCCAAGTTTGCAGACGACACAAAGCTGGGTGGGCGTGTGTGCTGTGAGGAGGATGCCGAGCAACTCCAGTATGATTTGGACAGGTTGGTTGATTGGGCAGAAGCATGGCAGATGCAATATAACGTGGATAAATGCGAGGTTATCCACTTTGGTGTCAAAAACAGGAAGGCAGATTATCTGAATGGCAATAGATTGAGAGAAGGGGAAGTGCAACGAGACCTGGGTGTCCTTGTGCACCAGTCGCTGAAGGTAAGCATGCAGGTGCAGCAGGCGGTTAATAAGGCAAATGGTATGTTGGCCTTCGTAGCGAGAGGATTCGAGTACAGGAACAAGGATGTCTTGCTGCAGTTGTACAGGGCCTTGGTGAGACCACATCTTGAGTATTGTGTGCAGTTTTGGTCACCTTATCTGAGGAAGGATGTTCTTGCCATGGAAGGAGTGCAGCGAAGATTCACCAGGCTGATACCTGGGATGGCAGGAATGATGTATGAGGAGAGATTGGGTCAATTGGGCTTGTACTCGCTGGAGTTCAGAAGAATGAGAGGGGATCTCATTGAAACTTATAAAATTCTGACAGGACTGGACAGACTAGATGCAGGATGTTCCCGATGGTCGGGGAGTCCAGAACCAGGGGTCACAGTCTAAGGATAAGGGGTAAGCCATTTAGGCGAGAGAGGAGGAATTTCTTCACCCAGGGAGTGGTGAACCTGTGGAATTCTCTACCACAGAAGGCCGTTGAGGCCAATTCATTAAATATATTCAAGAAGGAGTTGGATATATTCCTTAAAGCTAAAGGGATCAAGGGATATGGGGAGAAAGCAGGGATAGGGTACTGAATTTGGATGATCAGCCATGATCGCATTGAATGGCGGAGCAGGCTTGAGGGGCCGAATGGCCTGCTCCTATCTTCTATGTCTTTGATTCCATCTCCAATGCCATATTGATTCTATCAATCCATCCATCTCAATCCCTCAGGCTCTAACCCTCCAACTCCAATGTCAGTGATATCCTTCCATTTATAATCCCTTTGCCTATCCGTCCATCTCCCTCTCCAATCCATCTGGATCTCTCCCTGTCTATTCCCAATGGGTCTATCCTGCCATCTCCAATTGGTCACCATCTCTAGCCCTGGAAGCCTCACCCCTCAGTGTCTCTATCCCTCCATCTCAAAACTGTGACTCTATCCCTTCATCTCCAATCCCTCAGTGTCTTGCCCTCCACTGTTAACCTGTCAGTGTCTCTATCCATCCATCTATAAGCCATGGCTCTGTCGGTTCATCTCCACTTTGTATCCCTCCATCTCCCAATTGCTCGGCCTCTATCCATCTATCTCCTGCCCCTCAGTGTCTTTCACTCCAACTCCAAGCTCTCTCTCTGTCTCCAATCGCTGTTTATCCCTCAGTTTCCAACTACAGTCTCCAGCCCATCGCCGATGCCTCACCGTTTCTTTCCTTCCATCTCCAATCCTTGTCATTATCCCTCCGTCTCTGCTCTGTGGGTCTATCCCCCAGTGTGTCTACAATCCCTCCATCTGAAGTCCGAAGTCGCTCTCCCTCCGTCTCCAATCCCTCAATGTGTCTGTCCCTACACCCTGTGACATGAATCTTGTCAGTCATGCGGAAGTGGCTTATGAGGTAATACTGGGCGGCCTGCTGGTGGCGCTGTCCAGGGAAGAGTATAAATACTCGGGCACGGGGCCCAGCTTGCTCAGGGACATTCCTTAACAGGAACTAATGAAGGACACAACTCGATCTCCATGTTGAAAAACAGTTGATTAAAGCCATGTTTAATATTCAGACCAAGTGCCTAGTAGTCTTTTTACGTCACCCTGTATGTCGATCCCTGCGACACTGTCAGACTGCCTGCGCCTCCTTCCAACGCTTCATTTCATTCTCTGCGAGGGGGGGGGGGGGCGCGGGGTGAGGATACAAAAACAACAGCAACAGACACTCGGAATACTGTCTTTTATTCAAACACAATTAGTCAAATTCACCCTCCTCTCGACATTGTACCGTCCTTGCCCCGTTCTTCCTGCAGGTACCCTCTCCGCAGGCCGTCACATGGGTTACGTTTCCAGGCGGTGTCCTTCCGCCGACGCCCAGGCACCAACGGATGCCACTCCCTCGGGTTAGTCGGGCGCTGCAGGTGGGCGTCACGGGGCCATACTCTGCCCCCCACCCCCCGCCGCCCTGACTGGCCCGCTGTAAATCCAGCTCTCCTGACAAAGACGGGGGCAGCATCCCATGGGCACTGGCGCCCGTCTGGTGCCTCGCTCCACGCCGCCAATCCTTACCCGCAGCTCCGTACAGCGGGCGGCACCAAGTCACGCGCCTTGCGGTCCTGTGCTCAGTGGCTCGGTACGCGCCCGGCCCTCTCGGCTCCGAGTCAGAAGGTCGCAGGTTTGAGCCCCCACTCCGAGAGACCCGAGCACAAAATCCAGGCCCGCACTTCCCGGTGCCAGTGCTGAGGGAGTGCCGCACTGTCTTTCGGGATGAGCCATCAAGCCGAGGCTCCATCTGCCCTCTCGGGCGAACGTAAAACGTCCCACGGCCACTATTGCAAAAGGAGCAGGAGGGGAATTGGCCCCGGTGTCCTGGGGCCCATCATTTATTCCTCAACCAACATCACTTAAAAAAAACTATCTGGTCATTATCACATTGCTGTTTGTGGGAGCTTGCTGTGCGCAAATTGGCTGCCACATTTCCCACAACAGTGACTACACTTAAATAAAAGTACTTCATTGGCTGTAAAGCGCTTTGGGACGTCCTGAGGTCATGAACGGTGCTGTAGAAATGCGAGTTCTTTCTTTACCTCGGACTCCTTTTCACCCTCTAATCCGGGTGGCATTAAGAACATTTGCAGCCCCCAATCTCTCCCTCCCTCCGTCCACCCCGCCCTCTCCCCCCTTCCCACCCTCTCCCGGCAACTCTGCACTGGGTCCGGATGCTACCTGGTGTATGGGGCTCAGTTGGACGGTGTTAAGAGGCCCACTTGATGGGCACCCCATCCACCACCTTAAACATTCACTCCCTCCACCACCGGCGTACCGTGGCTGCAGTGTGCACCATCTACAAGATGCACCTAGGACAAGGGAAGTAAGTGCATGAGAACACCACCACCTCCAAGTTCCCCTCCAAGTCACACACCATCCTGACTTGGACATCGGCCGTTCCTTCATCGTCGCTGGGTCAAAATCCTGGAACTCCCTCCCTAACAACACCGTGGGAGTACCTTCACCACACGGACTGCAGCAGTTCAAGAAGGCGGCTCACCACCACCACCTTCTCAAGGGGCAATTAGGGATGGGCGATAAATGCTGGACCTTGCCAGCGACGCCCACATCCCGAGAACCTCACCCTGATCGCTGCTCGCATGGAGGGATAGAAGCACCGAGGGATTGGCGATGGAGGGATAGAGACACACAGTGATTGGAGTGATCGGGACACTGAGGGTTTAGAGATGGATCGAGACACAACGATTGGAGGTGGAGTGATAGAGAAACTGAGGGATTAAAGATGGAGTGATGGAGGCACAGCGATTGCAGAGTGATAGAGAAACTGAGGGATTGAAGATGGAGACACAGCGATTGGAGATGGAAGGAGACAGCGGGGTTAGAGATGGTAGGGATGGGCGTCAATGAGGGATTGAAGATGGAGTCACAGCGATTGGAGATGGAAGGATAGAGACAGAGGGATTAGAGATGGTAGGGATGGAGACACTGAGGGATTAGATGGAGTCACAGCGATTGGAGATGGAAGGATACAGACAGAGGGATTAGAGATGGTAGTCCCCGAGGGATTGACTATGGAGAGATAAGGTTCTCCTTGCAGGTCAAGGAAGGCTCAGATCAATGGCGTACACAATCCACCTTCCTTTGCTGGGGGGAGAGGGACCTTGGGATTGGGGTGCGGGTACAGGCTGTGAAGAACATCAGCCTCTCTCCATCGAATCGATCGGTAACACAAGTCGGCACAACTTCGGACGCCCTCACGCGCGCTGATCCTGCATTTCCCCCGAGGCAGCGGGAAGAGGGGTTTCGAGCGATGGAAAGGCGGGGAGAGGTGAAGTCAGCTCAAAGCTGGGCCATATCTAAAACATTTCAATAAAAGGACCAACGGCGGCTGAGGGCGTGTCTCGGAGTCAGAATCTCGTCACCCTTGTGGAAGTCGCTGGCACGAAATTCTATGCAACCTGCCCGATGGTGTGGGACAGAGCCCAGGTACCAACCATCGCCGGTCGAGGTGCTGAGAGGCTGTTTCCCCCTCACTGGAGAGTCTCAAACCAGGGGTCACAGTCTCAGGATAAGGGGTTGGCCATTTAGGACTGAGATGAGGAGGAATTTCTTCACTCGGAGGGCGGTGAGTCTTTGGAATTCTCTGCCCCAGAGGGCTGTGGAGGCTGTCGTTCAGTCTATTCAAGACAGAGATCGATAGATTTTTGGACTCGAGGGGATTCTAAAGATATGGGGATCGGGCAGGAAACTGGAGTTGAGGTCGATGATCAGCCATGATCTTATTGAATAGCGGAGCAGGATTGAGGGGCCGTATGGCCTACTCCTGCTCCTAATTCTTATCTAGGTAACACTGACTGTATCTCCACTGATTTTAATCCAGCTCCCTCACACTGTCACTCAGTAATCTCTCTCCCCCAGCGCCCTGTGTCACTGACTGTATCTCTGACAGTGTGAGGGAGCTGTATTAACATCTGTACTCAGTAACCCCTCTTGCCCAGCGCCCTCTGATACTGACTGTACCCCTACTGATGTTAATCCAGCTCCCTCACACTGTCACTCAGTAATCCCTCTCCCCCAGCGCCGTTACTGACTGTATCTCTACTGATGTTAATCCAGCTCCCTCACACTGTCGCTCAGTAACCCCTCTCCCCCAGCGCCCTGTGTTACTGACTGTATCTCGACTGATGTTAATCCAGCTCCCTCACACTGTCACTCAGTAACCTCTCCCCCAGCGCCCTGTGTTACTGACTGTATCTCTACTGATGTTAATCCAGCTCCCTCACACTGTCACTCAGTAACCCCTCTCCCCCAGCGCCCTGTGCTACTGACTGTATCTCTACGGATGTTAATCCAGCTCCCTCACACTGTCACTCAGTAACCTCTCCCCCAGCGCCCTGTGTTACAGACTGTATCTCTACTGATGTTACTCCAGCTCCCTCACACTGTCACTCAGTAACCCCTCTCCCCCAGCGCCGTGTTACTGACTGTATCCATAGATACCTTCTGTTGCCTAGGCCGCAAGCTCTGACATTCCCTCCCTAAGCCTCTCCGCCTCGCTTCCTCTCTCTCCTCCTTTAAGACGCTCCTTAAAACCTACCTCTTTGACCAAGCTTTTGGTCACCTGCCCTAATATCTCCTTATGTGGCTCGGTGTCAAACTGTGTCTTATAACACTCCTGTGAAGCGCCTTGGGATGTTTAACTATGTTAAAGACATTGTATAAATACATAGAAACATAGAAGATAGGAGCAGGAGTCGGCCATTCGGCCCCTTGAGCCTGCTCCGCCATTCAATGCGATCATGGCTGATCATCCAAACTGAGTACCCTGTCCCTGCCTTCTCCCCATATCCCTTGATCCCTTTAGCCTTAAGAAATATATCTAACTCCTTCTTGAATATATTTAATGAATTGGCCTCCACTGCCTTCTGTGGTAGAGAATTCCACAGGTTCACCACTCTCTGGGTGAAGAAATTCCTCCTCATTTCAGTCCTAAATGGCTTACCCCTTATCCTTAGACTGTGACCCCTGGTTCTGGACTCCCCGACCATCAGGAACATCCTTCCTACATCTAGTCTGTCCAGTCCTGTTAGAATTTTATAAGTTTCAATGAGATAGAGTCATAGTCATAGATTTATACAGCACAGAAAGGGGCCCTTCGGCCCATCATGTCCGCGCCAGCCATCAAGCCCTGTCTATTCTAATCCCATTTTCCGGCACTTGGTCCGTAGCCTTGTATGCTATGGCATTCAGTCTGGTGAATCTTCGCTGCACTCCCTCCATGGCAAGAACATCCTTCCTCAGATAAGGCGACCAAAACTGCACACAATACTCAAGGTGTGGTCTCACCAAGGCCCTGTACAACTGCAGCAAGACATCCTTGTTCCTGTACTCGAACCCTCTCGCTACGAAGGCCAACATACCATTTGCCGCCTTAACCGCCTGCTGCACCTGCATGTTTACCTTCAGCGACTGGTGCACAAGGACACCCAGGTCTCGTTGCACTTCCCCTTCTCCCAATCTATTGCTGTTCAGATAATAAACTGCCTTCCTGTTTTTGCCAACAAAGTGGATAACCTCGTATTTATCCACATTATACTGCATCTGCCCAATCGCCCAACCTGTTCAAATCATCCTGGAGTTTCTCGGCATCCTCCTCACAGCACACACGCCCACCCAGCTTTGTGTCGTCTGCTAACTTGGAGATATTACATCTAGTCCCCTCGTCTAGATCTTTTATATATTGTGAATAGCTGTTGTTGATGTTAATCCAGCGCCCTCAAGGAGTGGAACCGACCACTGCCTTGGTCTGGGGGGGGGGGGGGGGGGGGGCGGGAGGGGGTTCGGTACCACACTGGGGGACAGAACCCGACGCCTCGCTCCTCTCGGGAGGGGCGAGCACTCACCCACTGATCGTCGGAAGATCAATCGGCCTTCCGCCACCTCCACGAAAATGGGCACCGGCGCCCAACCCAGCCGCCCTCCCTCCCTACCCTGCCTCGCACGGACGGGGAACGATCCTGGCCGTGGAGACACCTCCCCTCTTGCTGCAGTTGACCCAAGAAGGACCAGGGCCTTGGTGAGACCACACCTTGAGTATCGTGTGCAGTTTTGGTCGCCTTATCTGAGGAAGGATGTTCTTGCCATGGAGGGAGTGCAGCGAAGATTCACCAGACTGATACCTGGGATGGCAGGAATGACGTATGAGGAGAGATTGGGCCGATTGGGCTTATACTCGCTGGAGTTTAGAAGAATGAGAGGGGATCTCATTGAAACTTATAAAATTCTAACAGGACAAGAAAGACTAGATGCAGGAAGGATGTTCCCGATGGTCAGGGAGTCCAGAACCAGGGGTCACAGTCTAAGGATAAGGGGTAAGCCATTTAGGACAGAGATGAGGAGGAATTTCTTCACCCAGAGAGTGGTGAACCTGTGGAATTCTCTACCACAGAAGGCAGTGGAGGCCAATTCATTAAATATATTCAAGAAGGAGTTGGATATATTTCTTAAGGCTAAAGGGATCAAGGGATATGGGGAGAAAGCAGGGACCAGGTACTGAATTTGAATGATCAGCCATGATCGCATTGAATGGCGGAGCAGGCTCGAGGGGCCAAATGGCCGACTCCTGCTCCTATCTTCTATGTTTCTCCCCAGCTTACTCCGCCGCTGAAACCACGGCCGCCCCTTGCGCGTTCCCTCGCCCGTGCGCCGAACAGATCGGTCTGTGCTTCACGAAAAGGAGAGAGAGAGAAAACTGATGAACAGGTTGCCCTCCCGGGGTTCCTGGACCCGCCTGGGGCTGCGTTGCCTGCTTATCATTGCCCCTTCGATACAAAAAGCAGCCTTTGCGTAGATCAACAGTCGAGTGTCGGGCACAAGGTGAGGAGAGGAAGGGAAAGCCGGGGGGGGGGGCGGGGGGGGGAGGGCAATCTATCTTCATGTGACGGGGGGAGCAACTAGTCCGTTCCAGAACATCAAATTCCGCGCCCGTTGAGACGGCGCGACAGTATCGGGAATCAAATCACAGCGGAATATTAATAATTATCGATAATAATAATAATAATCAGTGGTCAAGTAATCTGGAAGCTCATTGATGGCAAAGTCGTTCCTTGCAGAGTCTCTTCAGGTGTCGGGCGAACTGTTCACAACCCCCCTCTGGATCCAGTCGCAGGATCGTGACCCCTCCCGGCGGATCCGGGGAGGGGAAAAAAAAAAAAAGGAAACCGGAATGGCGGCCGGCGGCGGAGGAGGAAGGTGGGGGAGGGAGATGCGGGGGGGGGGCCGCCCCCTCTCTGTCGGTCTGTCTCGCTTCCGGCCGTCAGCCCAGCTGCGCGTACAAAGTCTCCAGACCGTCGGGAAAAGTGAAACCCGGAGTTGAGAGAGGAGGGAGAGCGGGAATCGAACCGCCACAGCGCCGGCGGGCGAGTCAACGTCCCGTAAGTGCCTGGTCGCGGAGTTTCCCGCGAGGAGCCCGCCGTACAGCTACGGGGCGCTACCCCACCAAAGAAAAACGAAAAGGCGGCTCGAGGGGATCACTAAGGGGGGGGATCTCGTTCCGCCCGCCACTTTCTTCCTTCCCCACTCCTCGGGAGCCCGGTTTTCTTCTCCTCTCCTCCTCCTCCTCCTCTCCGCCTCTTCCTCACGGCTGCTCCGCTTTCTTCTTGATGGAGATCCGCTTCTTGCGAGCGGCCAGCATCTCGTAGAAAGGGTCGATGCTCACGGCAGCCCTGGCGGGAGAGAGAAGGAGGCGGTGAAACACAACCAGCGGCTCCGACCGCCATTGCGAGCAAGATCTGGAGCCGGGAACAAGACAAGTCCCTTCGCTCACACACAACATGGAATCAAATCATCCTAGTCTAGAAAGGCATGGGCTAATTCAGTAAAGACGGGGTCGAAGGAGCTTTACTCTGTACCTAACCCGTGCTGTACCTGCCCTGGGAGTGTTTGATGGGACAGGGTAGAGGGAGCTTTTCTCTGTATCTAACCTGTGCTGTACCTGCCCTGGGAGTGTTTGATGGGACAGTGTAGAGGGAGCTTTACTCTGTATCTAACCCCGTGCTGTACCTGCCCTGGGAGTGTTTGATGGGACAGTGTAGAGGGAGCTTTACTCTGTATCTAACCCCGTGCTGTACCTGCCCTGGGAGTGTTTGATGGGACTGTGTAGAGGGAGCTTTACTCTGTATCTAACCCGTGCTGTACCTGCCCTGGGAGTGTTTGATGGGACAGTGTAGAGGGAGCTTTACTCTGTATCTAACTGATGCTGTACCTGCCCTGGGAGTGTTTGATGGGACAGTGTAGAGGGAGCTTTACTCTGTATCTAACCCCGTGCTGTACCTGCCCTGGGAGTGTTTGATGGGACTGTGTAGAGGGTGCTAGGGGCCATCACAGTTCTGGTCTCCGTGTACCTGGGTTAGACCACACTTGGAGCACTGTGCACAGTTCTGGTCTCCATATACCTTGGTTAGACCACACTTGGAGCACTGTGCACAGTTCTGGTCTCCATATACCTTGGTTAGACCACACTTGGAGCACTGTGCACAGTCCTGGTCTCCATATACCTTGGTTAGACCACACTTGGAGCACTGTGCACAGTCCTGGTCTCCATATACCTTGGTTAGACCACTGCGCACAGTACTGGTCTCCATATTATAAAAAAGGATGTCGAGACACTGGAGAATGTGCAACAAAGATTCACAAGGAAGATACTAAAACAGAGGGGGTAAAACTAAACTGGAAACGTTGAATAGGCTGGGTCTCCATTCTCTAGAAAAAAGACTGAGCTGACCTAATCGAGGTCTTTAAAATTCTGAAAGGGTTCGATAGGGCAGTGATAGGGAGGGGGCGAGAGCCATGGAGGAATTTGAACAGGAGGATGAGAATTGTAGGGGCTGGAGGAGGTTACAGAGATAGTGAGGGGGCGAGGGGCCATGGAGCGATTTGAACAGGAGGATGAGAATTGTAGGGGCTGGAGGAGGTCACAGAGATAGGGAGGGTCGAGGGGCCATGGAGGGATTTGAACAGGAGGATGAGAATTGTAGGGGCTGGAGGAGGTTACAGAGATAGTGAGGGGGCGAGGGGCCATGGAGGGATTTGAACAGGAGGATGAGAATTGTAGGGGCTGGAGGAGGTTACAGAGATAGGGAGGGGGCGAGGGGCCATGGAGGGATTTGAACAGGAGGATGAGAATTGTAGGGCTGGAGGAGGTTACAGAGATAGGGAGGGGGGCGAGGGGCCATGGAGGGATTTGAACAGGAGGATGAGAATTGTAGGGGCTGGAGGAGGTTACAGAGATAGGGAGGGGGCGAGGGCCATGGAGGGATTTGAACAGGAGGATGAGAATTGTAGGGCTGGAGGAGGTTACAGAGATAGGGAGGGGGCGAGGGGCCATGGAGGGATTTGAACAGGAGGATGAGAATTGTAGTGCTGGAGGAGGTTACAGAGATAGGGAGGGGGGCGAGGGGCCATGGAGGGATTTGAACAGGAGGATGAGAATTGTAGGGCTGCATGAGGTTACAGAGATAGGGAGGGGGCGAGGACCATGGAGGGATTTGAACAGGAGGATGAGAATTGTAGAGCTGGAGGAGGTTACAGAGATAGGGAGGGGGCCGAGGGGCTATGGAGGGATTTGAACAGGAGGATGAGAATTGTAGGGGCTGGAGGAGGTTACAGAGATAGGGAGGGGGCGAGGGGCCATAGAGGGATTTGAACAGGAGGATGAGAATTGTAGGGGCTGGAGGAGGTTACAGAGATAGGGAGGGGCCGAGGGGTCATGGAGGGATTTGAACAGGAGGATGAGAATTGTAGGGGCTGGAGGAGGTTACAGAGATAGGGAGGGGGCGAGGGGTCATGGAGGGATTTGAACAGGAGGATGAGAATTGTAGGGGCTGGAGGAGGTTACAGTGATAGGGAGGGGAGCGAGGGGCCATGGAGGGATTTGAACAGGAGGGTGAGAATTGTCGGGGCTGGAGGAGGTTACAGAGATAGGGAATGGGAAAAGGCCATGGAGGGATTTGAACAGGAGGATGAGAATTGTAGGGGCTGGAGGAGGTTACATAGATAGGGAGGGGGCGAGGGCCATGGAGGGATTTGAACAGGAGGATGAGAATTGTAGGGCTGGAGGAGGTTGGAGATAGGGAGGGGGCGAGGGCCATGGAGGGATTTGAACAGGAGGATGAGAATTGTAGGGCTGGAGGAGGTTACAGAGATAGGGAGGGGGCGAGGGCCATGGAGGGATTTGAACAGGAGGATGAGAATTGTAGGGGCTGGAGGAGGTTACAGAGATAGGGAGGGGGCGAGGGCCATGGAGGGATTTGAACAGGAGGATGAGAATTGTAGGGGCTGGAGGAGGTTACAGAGATAGGGAGGGGGCGAGGACCATGTTGGGATTTGAACAGGAGGATGAGAATTGTAGGGCTGGAGGAGGTTACAGAGATAGGGAGGGGGCGAGGACCATGTTGGGATTTGAACAGGAGGATGAGAATTGTAGGGCTGGAGGAGGTTGGAGATAGGGAGGGGGCGAGGGGCCATGGAGGGATTTGAACAGGAGAATGAGAATTGTAGGGGCTGGAGGAGGTTACAGAGATAGGGAGGGGGCGAGGGGCCATGGAGGGATTTGAACAGGAGGATGAGAATTGTAGGGCTGGAGGAGGTTACAGAGATAGGGAGGGGGCGAGGGCCATGGAGGGATTTGAACAGGAGGATGAGAATTGTAGGGCTGGAGGGGGTTACAGAGATAGGGAGGGGGCGAGGGACCATGGAGGGATTTGAACAGGAGGATGAGAATTGTAGGGCTGGAGGGGGTTACAGAGATAGGGAGGGGGCGAGGGGCCATAGAGAGATTTGAACAGGAGGATGAGAATTTTGAAACCGAGGTGTTACCGGACCGGGAGCCAGTGTAGGTCAGCGAGCACAGGGGTTGATGGGTGAACGGGACTCGGTGCGAATTAGGACACGGGGCAGGAGTTTTGGATAAGCTAATGTTTACGGATAGATTTATTACTGATGGCGGTCCCGGGAAGCACCTACGCGCGCCCACCAACGCGCCCATCCACTCGACTCCTCTCCTCTCACTTGATGCACTTGATCCACTCGTCCTTCTCCTCGGGAGTGGGAGCTGAGATCCGGTAGACCATGTGGTTCCCCTCCACCACCCGACCGTCTGCCTCTGTCTTGCAGGCCTTGATCAGTTGGCCCCGGTTATTAGGGATGTAGAGCTCGAAACAGTTCTGCGGGGAAACAGCGGAGGAGAGTTTTGGTATACTCGGCACTTGGTCTAAGCGTTAAACAAGGCTTTAATCAACTGTTTTACAACACGGAGGTCTAGTTGTGTCCTTCACTAGTTCCTGTTCAAGAATGTCCTGAGCAAGCTGGGCCCATGCCCGAGTATTTATACTCTCCCTGGACAGCACCACCAGCAGGTCGCCCAGTATTATTACATAAGTCATTTTCAGGGCTGGCAATCAGTAACTAGTGGTGTTCCGCAGGGGTCAGTGCTGGGACCCCAACTCTTTACAATCTATATTAACGATTTGGAGGAAGGGACCGAGTGCAACGTATCCAAGTTTGCCGACGATACAAAGATGGGAGGGAAAGCAGTGAGTGAGGAGGACATAAAAAACCTGCAAAAGGACATAGACAGGCTAAGTGAGTGGGCAGAGATTTGGCAGATGCAATATAATGTTGGAAAGTGTGAGGTTATGCACTTTGGCAGAAAAAATCAAAGAGCAAGTTATTATCTAAATGAAGAGAAACTGCAAAGTGCTACAGTACAAAGGGATCTGGGGGTCCTGGTGCATGAAACACAAAAAGTTAGTATGCAGGTGCAGCAGGTGATCAGGCAGGCCAATGGAATCTTAGCCTTTATTGCAAGGGGGATGGAGTATATAATCAGGGAAGTCTTGATGCAGTTATACAGGGTATTGGTGAGGCCACACCTGGAATACTGCGTGCAGTTTTGGTTTCCATATTTAAGAAAAGATATACTTGCTCTCGAGGCGGTTCAGAGAAGGTTCACTCGGTTGATTCCGGAGATGAGGGGGTTGACGTATGAGGAAAGGTTGAGTAGGTTGGGACTCTACTCATTGGAATTCAGAAGAAGGAGAGGCGATCTTATCGAAACATATAAGATTGTGAGGGGGCTTGATCGGGTGGATGCGGGGAGGATGTTTCCACTGATGGGTGAGACTAGAACTAGGGGGCATAATCTAAGAATAAGGGGCTGCCCTTTCAAAACTGAGATGAGGAGAAACTTCTTCACTCAGAGGGTAGTAAATCTATGGAATTTGCTACTCCAGAGAGCTGTGGAAGCTGCAACATTAAATAGATTTAAAATGGAGATAGACAGTTTCCTAGCTGATAAGGGAATTAGGGGTTACGGGGAGAGGGCAGGGAAGTGGACCTGAGTCTAGATTCGGATCAGCCATGATCCTATTGAATGGCGGAGCAGGCCCGAGGGGCCGTATGGCCTACTCCTGCTCCTACTTCTTATGTTCTTATGTTTCATGTCATACTGTGTAGAGTATATTCAAGACTGAGATAGATACACTGTGTAGAGTATATTCAAGACTGAGATAGATATACTGTGTAGAGTATATTCAAGACTGAGATAGATATACTGTGTGGTGTATATTCAAGACTGAGATAGATATACTGTGTGGAGTATATTCAAGGCTGAGATAGATATACTGTGTAGAGTATATTCAAGACTGAGATAGATATACTGTGTAGTGTATATTCAAGACTGAGATAGATATACTGTGTAGAGTATATTCAAGACTGAGATAGATATACTGTGTAGTGTATATTCAAGACTGAGATAGATATACTGTGTAGAGTATATTCAAGACTGAGATAGATATACTGTGTAGTGTATATTCAAGACTGAGATAGATATACTGTGTAGAGTATATTCAAGACTGAGATAGATATACTGTGTAGTGTATATTCAAGGCTGAGATAGATATACTGTGTAGAGTATATTCAAGACTGAGATAGATATACTGTGTAGTGTATATTCAAGACTGAGATAGATATACTGTGTAGTGTATATTCAAGACTGAGATAGATATACTGTGTAGTGTATATTCAAGACTGAGATAGATATACTGTGTAGTGTATATTCAAGGCTGAGATAGATATACTGTGTAGAGTATATTCAAGACTGAGATAGATATACTGTGTGGTGTATATTCAAGACTGAGATAGATATACTGTGTAGAGTATATTCAAGACTGAGATAGATATACTGTGTGGTGTATATTCAAGACTGAGATAGATATACTGTGTAGAGTATATTCAAGACTGAGATAGATATACTGTGTAGAGTATATTCAAGACTGAGATAGATATACTGTGTAGTGTATATTCAAGACTGAGATAGATATACTGTGTAGTGTATATTCAAGACTGAGATAGATATACTGTGTAGTGTATATTCAAGACTGAGATAGATATACTGTGTAGAGTATATTCAAGACTGAGATAGATATACCGTGTAGTGTATATTCAAGACTGAGATAGATATACTGTGTACAATTTTGGTCTCCTTACCCAAGGAAGTATATACAGGAAACTTTTTTTTTTAATCCGGCACCGACGGGATGCCGGTTCATCACAAATTCCGGATAACCGAGAGCTATAGTAAAAGATACGGAGAGCTGAGAGCTCCGTATAAAGCAACAAACCCTGTTGCTTGGCAACAGGTGCAGAACAATGGCCACAAGTTCCAAGCGTCTCTGTAGCTTAGCGACAGCTGCAGCCACACCCAATTGCACAGCAACAGATCGAGGAAGGCAAGTACAATATGAAGTAAAACTTACCTGAACCTACTCCTGAATTTTGCCGGTTAACGGAGATTTCCGGTTATTTAGGTGCCAGTAAATCGAAAGTTTCCTGTACTTGCTTTAGAGTATATTCAAGACTGAGATCGATAGATTTTTGAACTCTATGGGAATCAAGGGGATAGGGCGGGAAAGTGGAGTTGAGGCAGAAGATCAGCCACGATCTTCAATGGCGGAGCAGGCTCGGGGGGTCGTATGGCCTACTCCTGCTCCTAATTCTTATGTAGGAGTGAGGGAAACACCCTTTTCGCGCTCCTTAAAGCTCCGTCAGATCAGTTTACATCCCTCTCCCAAAGGCAGCGACAATCGCGCTGCGGGCTATTCGACCGTGGCGGGGGGAGGGGGGGGGGGTGGCACGTCGCAGCAGAATCCGACCCCGTCCACGCCAGACGTCCGCGCATGCTCACATTTTCCAGAGGGAGTCATAGGCCTGGGATCAGGAGCGGGAAACCCTGGCTGGTTTGAGCAGCCACCCACCAAACCAGGGGCACTGAGGCCAACAATAGCTCCACCCGTCTGGGACAGTCCAAACAGAGCTTTACTCTGTATCTAACCCGTGCTGTACCTGCCCTGGGAGTGTTTGATGGGACAGTGTAGAGGGAGCTTTACTCTGTATCTAACCCCGTGCTGTACCTGCCCTGGGAGTGTTTGATGGGACAGTGTAGAGGGAGCTTTACTCTGTATCTAACCCGTGCTGTATCTGCCCTGGGAGTGTTTGATGGGACAGTGTAGAGGGAGCTTTACTCTGTATCTAACCCCGAGCTGTACCTGCCCTGGGAGTGTTTGATGGGACAGTGTAGAGGGAGCTTTACTCTGTATCTAACCCCGTGCTGTACCTGCCCTGGGAGTGTTTGATGGGACAGTGTAGAGGGAGCTTTACTCTGTATCTAACCCCGAGCTGTACCTGCCCTGGGAGTGTTTGATGGGACAGTGTAGAGGGAGCTTTACTCTGTATCTAACCCCATGCTGTACCTGCCCTGGGAGTGTTTGATGGGACAGTGTAGAGGGAGCTTTACTCTGTATCTAACCCGTGCTGTACCTGCCCTGGGAGTGTTTGATGGGACAGTGTAGAGGGAGCTTTACTCTGTATCTAACCCGTGCTGTACCTGCCCTGGGAGTGTTTGATGGGACAGTGTAGAGGGAGCTTTACTCTGTATCTAACCCGTGCTGTACCTGCCCTGGGAGTGTTTGATGGGACAGTGTAGAGGGAGCTTTACTCTGTATCCAACCCCTTGCTATACCTGCCCTGGGAGTGTTTGATGGGACAGTTTAGAGGGAGCTTTACTCTGTATCTAACCGGTGCTGTACCTGCCCTGGGAGTGTTTGATGGGACAGTTTAGAGGGAGCTTTACTCTGTATCTAACCCGTGCTGTTCCTGCCCTGGGAGTGTTTGATGGGACCGCACTCCTTGGCACTGATGTCCTGAGCTCTGAGGAAGGTAACGCTACGTGCCCAGATTACCCGACCCACGACGAGTAAGGTCCAAGTTTGGTGCATTGGGATCAAGGACAGTGTACAATGTCCCAGAAGGGATGCACCTTCCACAGATGGACAAGGAGCCGACTGCTTCTCACAGGGCTGTGGGCAACGAGCAAGCGAGAGCCTGACGAATTGGACAGCGCTTTCACAGAGGCAGCACCTGCACAACGAGCTGAATAGAAACATAGAAGATAGGAGCAGGAATAGGCCATTCGGCCCCTCGAGCCTGCTCCGCCATTCAATGAGATCATGGCTGATCATCCAAACTCAGTACCCTGTCCCTGCTTTCTCCCCATATCTCTTGATCCCTTTAGCCTCAAGAAATATATCTAACTCGTTCTTGATTATATTTAATGAATTGGCCTCAACTGCCTTCTGTGGTAGAGAATTCCACAGGTTCACCACTCTCTGGGTGAAGAAATTCCTCCTCATCTCAGTCCTAAATGGCTTACCCCTTATCCTTAGACTGTGACCCCTGGTTCTGGACTCCCCGACCATCGGGAACATCCTTCCTGCATCCAGTCTGTCTAGTCCTGTTAGAATTTTATAAGTTTCAATGAGATCCCCTCTCATTCTTCTAAACTCCGGCGAGTATAAGCCCAATCGACCCAATCTCTCCTCATACGTCATTCCTGCCATCCCAGGTATCAGTCTGGTGAATCTTCGCTGCACTCCCTCCATGGCAAGAACATCCTTCCTCAGATAAGGCGACCAAAACTGCACACAATACTCACGATGTGGTCTCACCAAGGCCCTGTACAACTGCAGCAAGGCATCCTTGCTCCAGTACTCGAACCCTCTCGCTACAGTTGGAGGACACTCACCGGCTTCCTGGGGTCCTCCACTTCCCGGATGCTGAGGTTCTCTAGTGGGATGATGCCCCGGGGCTCTTTGTCCTGCCAATCGGGAAGGGGAAGAAACCGTTAGACCAACACCCAATGCCAGAGTGACGGGTTGCGGGACGGACTGGGTCGAGTGAAATTAAAACCAAAAGAAAGAGTTGCATTTCTATCGTGCATTTCACGACCACCGGGCGTCCCAAAGCGCTTTACTGCCAATGACGTACTTTTTGGAAATGCGGCAGCCAAAATTGCACACAGCAAGATCCCACAAACAGCAATGTGATAAGGACCAGATTTTAGCGATGTTAATTGAGGGATAAATATTGGCCAGGGCACCGGGGGGAACTCAGCCCCTGCTCTTCTTCGAAATAGCGGCCGTGGGATCTTTCACGTCCACCTGAGAGGGCAGACGGGGCCTCGGCTTGACGCCTCATCCGAAAGACGGCACCCCCCCCCCCCTGACAGTGCGGCGTTCCCTCAGCCCTGGATTTTTTGTGCTCAGGTCTCCGGAGGGGACAGACGGATGGATTTTGATACGGGAGGCGTGTAGGAGGCGGGACTACAACTTTCAGGGTTGTAGTCCCGCCTCCATCGAGCTGTGGCCAACCCACGCGATTTTAACTTGATTGACCTTGGCGAGCCCGCCCAGCGGGATCAGCAGGCCAATTAAGGGCCACCCGGCAACAGGTGACGTCAAGATTGACATTTCATCTGTCAAAACCTTTTGACAGATGAAATATCAGCGTTTGGCAGCTCTTTGAAGCTGACAAACACTGACCATCTGTACTCCAAGTTAATTCCTTCCTCTCAGGCTGATTCAGCCATCTCTCCAGAACAGAAAGCTGAATGCTGCAACTTTTGACAGCTGGCGGCCATTCTGCTTTCTGTGCTGGTGAGATGAGGGACTCCCGAGACCTGAAGGAAGGAAGGCTGTAAAGGTAATTAAAACTTCTTTAAACACTTTACACACACCAAACACACTTACCTCTGCACTCATGCACCCATCACTCACCTGAACACCGGTCATCTCGGCCCCTCCAAGCCCGACAGTCCGCCTCGCTAACTTGGCGTGGTTTGGAGCCGTCGGGAATCCCACGCTTCAGGAATAAAAATAGGGATTAGGCTAAAAACTGCCTGTTAACTACCTGTTAACAGGCAGTTAATTGGCACTAATCCCTTTCCGCCTCGGGTAGGCGGGTCCCAGCACGGGTCGGGTATCCGCCTCCTTTGAAACGGGCATGGAGGCGGGTTGGGGGCGGGATGGGTTCGTGCCCCACCACCCCCCCCCCCCCCCCCGATTTCGAGATTTTAACCCCCCACATGCCTCCAATCCCGCCTCACGGCAATCCTGCCCAGAGAGTCCCACTGTGTGACGGGGGGGTGGGGGGGGGGCACTATTGACTGAGTTGTGTGACGGACTGAAAACCCAGCATTTATTGCCCATCCCTAATTGCCCTTCTTGACAACTGAGCGGCCGGCTCGGACTTTTTCAGAAGGGAGTTAAGAGTCAACCACTTTGCATGGGGTCTGGAGTCTCAATATCGGCCAGACCGGGTAAGGGCAGTAGATTTCCTTCCCTCAAAGGACATTAGTGAACCAGATGGGTTTTTACACCAATCCGGTAGTTTCACCATCACCATCACTGAGACTAGCTTTCTATTCCGGATTTATTTAATTAACTGAATGGGTGGAATTTGAACTCCTGTCCCTGGATCATTAGTCCAGGCTTCTGGATTACGAGACCACTATGCTGTCGTTCCCGTATGGGTGGACTGGGTTGAGTGACTGGCTAGATAGGAGGGGTCTCACAGACCAGGACTGCTAGGCCTCGTCCAGCCTGGTGACGTGGGGGGAGGGTTTCGATTGGGTGACGCTGCCTCTCTCTCTCTCGCTTTCCGCGCCCTCCCCCCACCTCATTGCTCACCGTAGTGTATTCGAAGTAGTACAGGCAGTTGTCGGTCAGGATGAACCATCGTCGCTTCCAAGTCTTCACTCGGCCTCCTGCCGGGTCGGGGTGGTGGGGTTGGGGGGGGGGGGGGGGGCGGGGAGGGGTGGGGTAAGGGTAGAGAAAGATAACGCACTGAGTGAACTCAAAATGGAGTCTCCGTAGAGCGGCCAAGAGGCACGACAGATTCCGCATGGTGTCGAGAGCGAGAGAGAGCGCGAGAGAGAGAGAAAGAGAGCGAGAAAGAGAGAGCGAGGAGGCCTCGTCGTCCCTCTATATCGCTACTTCCCCTCCGTCCCCCACCCCCACCGACCTCGTTCACCCCCACTGTGCCCTTCAGGGAGAGAGGAAGGAAACGAGGGAACGCTGTGGGAAGGGCTGCGGTTTGCGTTACCCGCAAGGATTAGAATCAGACAGCACAGAAGGGGGCCATTCGGCCCATCGTGCCTGCTCTCCAATTAGTCCCACTCCCCCCTGCCCTTTCCCCCGTAGCCCTGCAAATTTTACCCCCTCAAGTTCCCATTCCCTTTCGAGAGTTCTTATTGAATCTGCTTCCCACTGCCCGTTCGCTGGACAGTAAAAGAAATAATTCTCTTCATCTCTATCTCAAAACGGGGGCAAACTAGGTAGCTGCTTCCCTCTCTCGCTCTCTCTGTCTCTCGCACCCTTTTCAAAGGCACCCACACTCGGGGAAGAATACTCGCCGCGGGTTCTCGCCCTCCCGTTACCTCGCCCGTGCG